>NW_020271162.1:1778739-2285387 GCF_002803265.2 Melanaphis sacchari | reverse complement strand
CGGATAGTAGTGTCGCTGTTCATCACTAGGGGCGGGAGTGTGACTGTAGTACTGGTATTATTGTGCGATGCATTTTTGTCTCGTTACAAGGTGGCTGAAATGACATTTGGGTAAAATTTTTAAGTATATCTCATATACAAAATGTAATTATTGTAAAAAGTATGTATTGAGTGGTATTATCAATGGGTAAATCCATCGTTTAACCACCATCACGCAATCTAATAGTTGTTATAAATACAATCGTAATACTAACTTATAATTATTATAATAATACGAATATACGAATTTATATATGTATTAAAAACCAGCCAAATATGCGCTAAAAAATCTTAAATATGCATAAATATATGCACTAAAATGTTACAATATGCGCGAAAAATAAAAAATAAATATGTATAAAAAATTATTTTTTGAACAGTGGTGAAAAAATAATGTCAGTGTTTAATCATGGCCATAATCGATATTTTCTTATCTTGATAAGATTATTCTAAATATTTTATTTCTTTAATTATTGATCTAAGGTCATATTTGGAAAAACTGTTTAATCCTCGGTGCAACACGATTGCGCCTGACTTACCTTTTTCCGTTTAAAAAACGCAACACAATTGCGCCCAACCAATTAGCACGATCCAGCCTGTTTTACCTTTTTATCTGCACAAAACGCAACAAGATTGTGCTCCAATATATATATATATGTCTCTCATATATATACCGGTGTTTCCGAATTGCGCACGAGTGTCATTATTTAGGATGAATACAATTTATTAAATTTTAATGCATGTTTTTGTTATTAGTTTTAATTTTATACATTGTTATTCATATAAAAAATTGTTAAATATTATCAAAATAAACTTAAATTTCAAAACTTTCCAGCGTATTATAAAGTAGATCAAAAAAAAAATTTAAATATACAAATAATTGCGTATAGCAATAAAATAAAATAATATGAAAAATATTATTAAAAAAAAACTAATAAATATACAAATGATTTAAAAAGTTATATAAGTTAACAATAAAATATTATCTTGATTACTCAAATGTGCGTACTAAAATACATGGTTATACTTATTGAGAAAACAAATCTAAGGAAAATCAAGTCTAATTTTTAAATAGTGTATTGAAAATTTGTTAAAATATATGTGTATGTTATATATATAATATAAGGGATACATTTATATATTGGAGCGCAATCGTGTTGCGTTTTGTACAGATAAAAAGGTAAAACAAACTCGATCGTGCTAATTGGTTGGGCACAATCGTGTTGCGTTTTTTGAATGGTAAAAGGTAAGCTAGGCGCAATCGTATTAAAGCCTTATACCTATTAATTTATTTTGATATTTGTCGACACTAAAATTTAATTTTTTTTTTCTCATATTATAATAGACTGAAATAGTATATATTTAAAAAATGTCTAAAAAACATCAAAATATGCACTAAAAAAAATTTGTTTTTTAAATCGTTATGCCATGGAACAAATTTTGTGCTCACTTAGCATATCATACGATCAATAAGAATAAATATGAAAATGCATATAAATCCGCACTATAATTATAAGTATAAAATTTTTTAAATCATCAATTTTGCTTATCTAAAACTTTCATAATATTAAAATGTATGTAAACATTATACGTTATTAAATATGTTTTATATGAGCAGAAATTAATTTTTATTTGTTATTCACTGTTATATTATGCAATAAATTTTATTCTTGAACGAATAATTAAATCATATTAGATATAAAAATATTTAGGCATTACTAATCATTCGTCTAATACTACCGCAAAATCAAAATTATATTTTTTTAAAACAAAATACACCCGTGTAAGTGAAACTGTTAACTTTAACTGATTTATTTGTGCTTATTAAATACTTCACTAAACAAATATTTCACTTTTGAATAAACTGAACGCTCTAAATGAACAATTATCAATAACTTTGATGTTGGTTTATTATAAGAAACTACATGAACTACTACTTCAAAAGTGAAAACTTTTAAATAAGTAAATAAAAAAATTAACTTGTTATTTTAATTAGATTAAGTGAAAGGTATTCAGTTAATCAATAATTAAATTGCTAAGCAAAACTTATACTAAAAATAAACTATTTATTAACTTTAAATACCAGACGTATTTCTCACACTTGTGCTGGTTAAAGCTTAAAATAGTCGGAGAATATTTTTCAATTTACAGTAAATTTTTTTTATTTAAAAATCGAATTCGTGTACACCCCGTATTTTAGTAGTTCTTTTAGGCCATTTATTAGAATAATCACAAGGAGTAAATACTTTTTCTCCGTGATACTGCAATTAAAGTCAAAAAGGAGAAAAAATATTTTAATACAAAACCCTTGTCAGACCAATTCAATTATATGCATGTAAAGCATAAGCGTCAATAATGGCAAATGAGAAGAAACTAATGGTTTTTAAGAGGAAAATATTGAGGAGAATCTTTGAATCAAAAAAAAAAATAATAATAATAATAATACTGAAAACAATGAATGCCGACAATGAAAAAATGCAAAACTAAAAAAAAACTGCTTGATAAAACCAATACAGCAAGCGTTTTAAAAAGTTAAAAGATAAGCTAGGCAGAAAATATATGGAGAGCAAAAGATTAAATAGTAAACAAGGTCGTTTAAATGGCCCTGAATAAGCCTAAAAAGAAGAAAAAAGATGGGTTACTTCTGTGTTGTTACTTGAAACAATTAATTATATATTATTTTCATATTGATAGTGACTATATCGGTGATAGCGGTGAAAAAGGCAAGATAAATAAATAGTATGCATGTCACAGATTAGAAGACATTTTTAGTTTTGGTTGAAATTTAGTTCTTGACTGAAATATATCAAATATTATTAAATATCAAATACACATAATAAAAATAGCTATCTACTATAACTGAATAATTGAGTACGTTATAGTATTTTTATTTTTATTCATAAAAACTATACATATCTAAACAAATAAAATGTATATAAATAATACTCATCTTATTGTTAAAATAACTGTAAAAAGAACTCTGATACATTTATTTAAAATTTACTTAAATCTCAAAGAATTTTTTTAGAATAAACTTTTTTACAAAACTTCACTACATCAAAATTCAAAGAATTTTTTAGGAAAAATGACTGTCATAGTTTTATAAATAATTTCTTCAAACCGTGCATGCAATTTGAATACTAAAAGGTTATAAATTAATATATAGTTACTGCAAAAATGGAAAATATATAGTTATTAATTTAATTTAAACCATGATATTTGTATATGTATGAATATTATAATATGTACTTTAAAAATTACAAAACAACTACCGATTTTTTATCATTATTATTATAAGATTCATACAAAAAATTCAATAGGTAATTATTTATATTATTTTAATTATTATTTTTATGAAATAAACTGTTTATTATGTTAAATATTACAAAAAAATAACAGTTTTAAATATGTCAATATTACGTAAGTAAACATAACAATAAAAATGATTTTCGTAATATCTACAACCATAAATTAATCTATGCTACAACTCATAATAATACAATAATAGGCGTCCAGGCATAAAATAATGTAATACTATGTATGTATCTAAATCTTTACACCACGTTGGTGTTTAGATATGGAAATTAAAAAATAAAACGGTTAAAACATTGTGCTATTTGTGGTAAAACTTGATCCGTTAATACTTAATACTTAAAGAGTTTTACTATATTAAAAATTTATGAAAAAAAGAAACATTGAAGTTTTGATCTCGTTTCCGGGCATACATAAATAATAGTAGAATGCAAATAATATGATAATTATTATGCTATTAGATCTTTAAGGGCATAATGTATAATGCATAACGTCATTAATTATCATAAACATTTTCTTTTCACCTAGGATTCGTTTTTAATTAACTTTGTCGCTGTGATATTTTATTCAACTCCGAACAAACCATTTACCTTTAACGTTGATTAAATGATAATGATAGTTTGGTAACTGGCATGTATGTTTCCAAATTAGACGCATTAAAATAATGACTAGCGGCATAGCCACATATTTAACACTGGAAGGTAAATATGGATTTTTAAATACGACATAAAGGTCATATACATATAATCTGTTACCAAAAAACATCAAGTCAAGTAAAATGTTTTTTTAAGGTACATTCCTAAGAATTCGTTTTATTATAAATTATAACCACATGAAAACATAATTTGTTTATTGACATGAAACTATTATAATATGTAATCTATATGAATTATTTGAATTTTAATTATAAAATCGGCGTTATCAAATCGGCATCAAATAATTATTTTGTATATCTCTATACATAATTTAAAATAATTAGGTAAATTTATTTTATTTTGTATTTTATATAATTGCATAAGTAGTATAACATATGCCTAATAGTTAATAGATACTACAATTTATAATGCTAAATGTTGAAACTCAACTGTTAAAGTATTTATATTTTATATAACTATCAAGTGTTAACAAATGTTTATAAATATTATTTAAAAATTAATATTATGTATTGGTGGTCAATGTATAAAAATCCGTGTATGGAGTGCAGTAGTTTACGGTATAAATAAATTAAGTCTCAAATTATAAGTGTTTTTTTATTCAAAATATTACAAAGTCCCCTAAAACACAATTTTAAACTAAGTTAATGTAAAGATGCTTGCTCTAAGAGTGTCATTTATTTGGGCGAATGACCCAAAATTTACCTAAGTAGAGCATATTATATAATTAGAGTGAGAAAATAACCTGTTGTTTAGGCAAATTTATAAATGATTAATTAATAGGGAAGTAACATACTTTTGCAACAAGCTTTATAATATTTACTATAACTACATATTATTATATCATTTCAGCCGATAGATGATAAATATTTAAAAGTGTTCAAAACCATTTTACAAAATATATAAATAGAAAACAATTTGTTATGTTGTAATAAAATGGAGACAATGACATGTGGTTTTAATGTTCTAACTATATTTAATCTAATCAGATACTAAATTATGACATTAATTTTGATGATAAACGCGCTATGGGTAATAACTAATGAGTATATTGGTATACATAATAATATAAAATAGTTATATTTACTATTTACTATTTAGTCATTATGTCATAGTTGTTGGGATAGAATCTCTAAAAATGTCTAATAGTTATAAATGTATAATAGTGGATACACAATTTGGTGCCAAAATCTATTCTATAAAAATAACGTATATATAATAATTGAAAACTGTACATTTTATAAATAAAATGTTATAAGATATATTACAGTATATTTACGGCGCACTAATAAAAAATGTATTCTGATCATATCCCTTTTGGTTAAGCGATGCGCACCGCCGTATTTCCACAGTCCACACATCCTAAGGTTCATGCTTACGTTTGATGATCCTACATACTATTTTATGGCGTATGAAATATATTCCACACCTAAATCCTTTAGATAAAATTACGCATAGCTGCATTTGTCTGGTTAAGACTACCACCTAGTTCCACGCACCTGACGCATTGCATTTTTTCCATATAAAACTATTTTATAATATTAAAAATAATGAGTTACGAGTTACGACATACATTGTTGTCGACTTATATAATATTGTGATGTGTATTTATGAGCATAGGACTTACCAGGTCTACCCTATAAGTTATGTATAATATTATTGTACCTTTCTTCCCTTATTATGTACTGGAATATGTAAGTCTTCGTCAACGTACCTGTTTTGTGTTATATAGGACATCGGAACACGTAACAATATCTACATATTTCATAATTGTATACAATCAATAAATTCGGACAAATGGCAAAGCACAAACACGAATAACAAGGCGTGCACCACTGACTTTAATAAGGTTGCCGCCGGCGCAAACAACATCACTATAATAGGTACACACAAATTTTCTGGGAACAAGTTGGTTAGCCGTGTCCGTTCGTCTTTGGATAATTTCATTACGAACAAGTGGTTAATCACAGTATATTTTATAAATCGTCCGCATAATAGTGAGCTACTGCGTGACAAACGGGCATGGAGCTCTACCATTCTCACAACGCTTTCTGTATAATTACCTATATTAAATCGAGTTAGTTATTCACGGACACCTTGGGAAATAAATATAATATAAAGGGGTGACAATTTTTACGTATTGTCATTTTTATAGGGCAAATATAAGGATATTCCAACCCTTCTCTCACGCTGATCGAAGTCCATAATTTTTTTACCGAGATGGAAAAACTGAATTTTCATCCTGTTGAACTTTTAATAAAACAATCATCTAATTTTTATCTGACTAATTATTAACCTTTTTATAGGTAAAATATGCATGATACACTACTTTTATTATTACTATTACTACTATTAACTTACATGTATTTTATTTCAACGTAATATCAATAATTGGTAATAGACCACCGCAAATCGCAAACAATAACCGTCATTCACTCAGGTCGTGAAAAAACTGCATGAAATTAAATTTAAAAAAACATAGTTTATATTTACGTTTATCAAAGTAGAAATCTCTAGTCAACGGGTGAATACAAATTATAATAAATAATAATAACAAAAAATAAATGAAAAAACTATTGACATTATTTTTTTGACATGTCCATGAAACGATCGCTCATATTATGTGATTATCATATCATGTAACAGTAGGTATACAATATAATATATACATACATAATTTATATCTACCCTTGACCCTACTATTTAACATATCATATGGTGTAGGTCGATTTCGGTGAGTGCCGGTGAACCCGCGCCAACGATTGGCCGCATGACAGTAGTATTCATAATATTCTTTGCACATTTTATTTTTTTTTTATGTTTGCGTTTTTACTCAAATTATTCAAATCATATTTAAATCACCTTCAACGGTATATTTGGGTCTTCGTGTCTATATATGACTTGGATTTTCTGTGGATTTCGTTTTAAGATTATAGTCATAAATCATAATATATAATATTATATACTCCTTAAAATAGGTATCTAACTTTTCGAAATTTTCGAAAATATACTACATGGTAAAGCTATACTGGTAGTGTGAGCGATACATTTTTTGTCTGGTATAACGTTTGCTAATAATATGACGCATAATATAATGGCATGGCATGATAAGTAGAAAAAATAATGCATAGACTTACTTGCTGAATCAGCTATAGATTCGTTCTTACACAAGGAGTTTACTACACGTTTCCTTTTTCACTGCAAGCAGCAAAGTGTTCTCCTTGTAAAATTATAAGTAATTCAGTAGCATTATGTTACAAACAAATAAAAAAAGAATATGGAGTGTCACAAACTCACAATATATATTAATTTGAGTATTTCTTTAGTAATTAATTACCATTAATATAGTAATCTAAACAAAAATACCAATATTTTCAAATTAAATGTGTACATATATAATGACAAAATATTTTTATTATGTGCGTAACCAAATTTGTTGAAATATATTATAACTACATAAGATAGTGCATAACAAACTTTTTAGATATATTTATTAATTATAATATAATATTATATTTATTAATATTTCTTCTGAAGTATATAATTTCTTATATCTTGACTTTGTATAACTGTAAAATATTCAATAACTAATAAATTGTAGTTAATGTTATTAACTTAAGAAAAATAGACACCGTTATTTTTAAATGAAAATCGATAAAAGAAATTTAAACCAAAATTAATTGCGTATTCTTCAAAAGAATCTTGATTTTTTTCCTTTGGCAAATATTAAATAAGTACCTAGTAAGTTATTTTACTAAAAATGCTTCCCTTCGAGTTTACATATATTCATACAATGAATACGCTCTAAATAATTGGTAAATATTTATTGCAGTTGAAAAAAGTTCAAGGATACTAGTTAGTTATGACATTCATAAGTGATTTGTGTTATTTTTTTCATTAGTGATAAACTAGTTTATTTTTTATGTAGCATTCTATTACTTTTTATTTCATAACACAGTCGTTAAAATACTCTAAATCTATAAGTGTAAATAAATATCAATATATAACGAATGTAGTTACTTAAAAATTAGAACTTTTAGGTTATGGAAAAACAATTGTAATTCTTTGTGTGATTAGTAAGTCTGAAATGTGTTTTACACATATCTAATAATATATTAAATTTATAAGGTTCTTAAAAACACATTTAATAACATTATATTTTAATATTCATTAAAAACACTTGAATATTTAAAAAATGTCAAATCGAATATTTTGCTTACAAGGTGTATTTTTTTTTTATTATTTCCATTAACATACAATATATATACACGGACACGTGTGCAAAACTATGTTCGAGTATGCAGAAAAACGCATAAAAATAAGTTCCGTAAAGTTTAAACACTGAATGAGCTTTAAATAAATTACAACATAAATGATTAAAATCGAGACTTTAATTTTTTCTCTCTTGTGAGTACAATAAATTATATGATAATGATTAGCACATGTACATGTACAACAATACTTGCTGTTTTATAACATAAAATGAAATAAAAATTAATAAAATTCGTTTTTGCATGTACCATTAATTTTTTAATGTATAAGTAGCTAGGTAACGTTTGTAAAATTCTATATTCGATGATTACACAGCTACACTACCTTCCAAAAAGTTTTTGGCTTGTAAAATAACGTAAAGTGATAAAGTACGCTTTTGCCGTTGGAATGTAACTAAAACCACTAGCGTAAGGCATATAATATATATATACTATGCTACGGGTAATCAGTCCTCTTAGTCGCCAGGCCACAGAGGGAGCATTAAGTCGTTAAGTGTTTATCTCGTACGAACGGAGACCAACCCTAGTAAAGCGGTATATATAATATCGTGTAGACGACAATAATGATAATAATAATATTTATTATTATAGGTGTACGACGCATAATTGCAGATATAATATAGAAAGAGGTGTGAGGGGAAGGCTTAACAAAATGCCATCCCTCTTATTCTCTCCGACTTACCCTGGGTCTTGCAAAGACGATACGGTGGCTGGGGTAAACCTCGCTGTCGTGTAAGTAATATATTCTACGAAAGAGCCAAACGTCAGAACACGTGTGACATTTGTCTCGGAAATTTTGTGTTTTGGTCGATGATTACATTATAATATTTGTCAGGTATTGTTGACACGCGAATGCGATACTGAAATGCGATATCGATTTCTGTAATGATACCTATAAGCAATAGTTTTCCACATCATTACAAATAACAATTTCGGGGCAGTGCAATATCATAAATGACAAAGTCACAATGATCCCTCCTCCAACGACAGAGCTATGTATGCAATTTTAATACTTTCCATGCTTAATGCTATTGATATTATAGAAACATTTTATATTACTTATAACTATGGCAATAGTTATAAAATATTTAATAAAATTTATTAATTTCAAAATATGTGAAAATACTTAAATATGAATACGGTTAACTTTATTATTTATGACACGTGGTAGTTTTAATCAAAATTAACAAATCTGTGTACAATAAAATTATGTATTTGCATAAAAATCCTCCCTTACCTTTTAAATCATAATTGTATTTAATACATTATAAATAGGTAAGGTTAAAATCTATTTATCATGTAAGAAATAATATGTGTTATATCTTGTCAGTAATGTTTTAAATATTCTCATTTTTGTACAAAAATAAGTCAAGATAATTTTTTTAGAATTTTAATTGTAAAGAACTCATAACAATTTTAACTACTCATAAAAAAAAAAATCTTTCATTTATTAAAAATTTAATGCTCAATATTTAACAATTTAGTTCCTATGCAGAATTATATAAATTTGACTTACAAGTAACTAAAGGTATAAAACACAATTTATCAAGTTATACGTAACGCGTAAAACATAGAGGCATTCTTAATATGGAGTTTCGTTTTCATTCATATAATTTTATTTTATTTATTTATCATAATACATTTAATATAGTATACCTATATTATGTGTAAAATTGTAAATTTACTTTTTACATAATCCTTAGATATCTCATATATATTATATATATATGAGATATATATATATATATATAATCATCACCGTCATGTCGATAGACCAAAACTATTTGAAAAAGCCTAGTTTAATACAAGTTTTTCTTTAAATTTAGGCCATTAGCTCAAATTTCAAAGTGTTTTTTTTTCTATAGGTAAAAAATTAATAAAAAAAAGCATTAGAGAATATACTATTATCATTATCATATAACAAATTACATACTTTTTTAGACAAATCTTGTTTTTATTGCATAAATTATTTTTAATGTTATTACACATCATTAAAACTACCAATTTAGTAGTACTCCAATATAAATACATTTTTCATACTATTTTTTTATATTTCTAAAAAAAAAAATAACAATTTTTTAATAACAACGTACTAAGTATAAAGTTATAGAACGTAGCAATGAGTAATTTTTCTATTTCCTACTGTATAATTTAAATTTTAATCAAAACTTTTGTTGTACTTTTATAGACTATTTTAGTGGACTATGTAATAAAAAGCTCAATTTAATTTTTATCGTTCGATTTTTGATTAACAGATCAATATACTGTTAACAAGTTCATTTGTAACGAATTGATCTATCTGAGTGGCATGTACGGCTTATCTTTGAGCACAAAACGCGTCACGCTTGTTATAACAATACAATGTCATTGGGGCCGACGTGTCCCCGGAAACCTTTTCTACATACAAACCAACATGACAGTGAAAATCAAGAGTAGGCATCATACGCTACTATTTAACAGATCCACGTTTAATCATTAATTTAAAACTTTATCATGCAAATATTTTTTTTATTATTATATACATTTAGGTACCACGTTTTATTCAATTTACATTTAAGTATAGAAATATTTTTTAAATATGAATATAATATAACCAATATAATTAATACACTCGTTTGGTACTTAATTATTATTAAATTAATTTTACCTTATCTAGAAAATGATTGAAAATTTATTTCTGTATTTAGAGAGGGAGAGAAATTTCTCTCCTCTCAAATCTTTCTCACGCAAATACATACATCAAAGATTGTAGATAATATCAATATTATAGTAATACATTAATATATGACACTGTAATGTGACCTTGTTTTGAACGAACACGCTTGGTATAATATAACAACTCACATGCATAATAATATACATGATTCGGTAACAATATTTACATAATACAATATTATCATACTACAATGTACCTATCTATTCCGTACATTTTATAAAATATTAAATTAAAAAATAATACAATAAAATTGCTGTATAATGGTTTTAATGTACCTAAGCTCATTGTCATTTCAAATTATCTCACTTTGTGGAAAGTAAGCACTCAATTAGTATGCATCGAATATAATATAAATTATAATTATTATACTAGCCGTATGGGTATACCGTCTCAAAGCGCAAACACTATAGCTAAGGGACCCAAATCGATACCCAAAACTGACCCTTCAATCGCACGTTGAAAGTACACCGATGCACCGTAACTGCGCATGCATTGTGGCCATTTTATAATATATCACCTTAACTCCGCATACAAAGTTTTTTTTTACATCTTAACTCCGCACATAAGTTTTTTAATACTGTATTTTTGCACATATTTTTTAGATTTCTTTCTTTTTTTTTTTGTTTAAATACAATATAATATGTAAATATTTTATTGAAAAAAAAACATTTATATCAATTAAATTAATTTAATTTTTAATTTTTTAAATTTAAATTATGATAACTAAAAACTAATTATTATCTAATAAAAATAATAATAATAAAGACTATATGTATACAATATATATTACAATTTACAAAAAAAAAAAACTTCGTCGTCGTCAGTATAAAATTAAATATTATTAAATGAAGCTAAACTTTTTACAATATTATACATTGGTTATCATTATATAATTCTATTTTTTTATTTATAAATTCCATATTAATTTGTTGTTGAGTTCTAATTATCCTACTTTCATTATTATTGGCAGAATTCATTCGTATATAAGAATCTGTCTGCATAGCTAATAATTTTTTAATGAAAACTACAATATTTTGATGTGCTGAAGTAAATAAATTACAAAATTTAAAATGAAAAGACTCACGATTGCTTGTAGTTCTTTCTAGTGTTGCTTCTCTTTTGGCCCAAATACTAGGTGAAAATATTACATCATTTTTCATGTATAATTTTTCTAAATAAGTGATCATTTTTTTTAATTTGTGCATCATTGGATTGATTATTTTTAAAGTAATTTTCAAAACATAGTTCAACTTCATTAGGATCAAGAAACTTAAGCTCAAATAATTGTCTAAGCAATTTTCTTATATTGGATTCTTTGTTTTTATATTCTTGGACAAGACCAACCGTTTGTATTCGTCTCAACATATTAACAAATTAAAAATAATGATAATGATAATGATAATAACTAATAAGTTATACCTACAAATATATTATCTATAATATATACCATGATTGACTAAGATAAAAACGACATCCAATTATATTTATATTAGGAAATTTATCTTTCACAATTGAATGAACTGAGGTTTCAAAATCAATCACCATTGTTCTTGGCTGCAAATATTTGTTTAATAATCTAAATTTTTCATGAAGTACTTCCCAAACAGTTGTATACCTATGTATTTTTATTTTTATTCGGAAGCAAACAGAACACAACTGGCACAATTACTCCACTACGATAAGTGTGAATACTAAAAAACTGGTGAAAAAATTCGTTTTGTATTTAAATGTACCGTCGACATATAAGGTCTGAGAATAACACATGAAATTTAAATTTTAATCACATGAAAATATAATTATATGATCTAATGGGTCATTTGTTATAATAAAATATTCATATTTAACTGTTATCGGCTTAAATCGGCTAAATGCTATCTCTAATTATTTGTGTATCTTTATTTGTTAAATTTGACGCTGCTACTACATTATTAGCTATTTCTAGTTTTATTAACTTAGAAGGATAATCAAGTCCTTTTCGTTTTATTCCATTACTAATCGTTTATTGAACAATTATATTGGTGTCGATATTATTATGTTCATCTATATCTGATTCTCGCAAAAAATTATCATCAACGCCAATTGTGTATAATTTTGCTTTACACGTTTTTTGAATGCATTTTCATCCTATTTTCACAGAATTTAATTCTGTATACTTGGAATATTTATAATTATTTTTTACTAACAGCACATTTTTTCGTTTACTGTATACAACACTTATCTCACATGCCATAATTAAATAAAAATAATTTAATTGATTTAAATTAATTAAATAAACTTTCGCTTGATCAGTTTGACAATGATTCTTATTGATTCGTCGAGTCACAAAATACGAGTAGTACGACATTCATAGAACACATGTAGACATTTTCTGTAGACAATTAATCGGGTACACGATAATGATTAGATATGACTTTGCAGATATAATAGTTTAATTTAAACATGGTTTTACACCGATATAGCCGATATCTTAACAGGTTAAAATGTGAAGCTCCAATGTTTTCGATATTTCAAACAATTTTTAGAATGCGGAGCTACGGTTCGTCCAAGTATACACCGTCGTATTATTACAGTAACCGATAAAAATAATTTTGAATTCGTCACCGCCACACCGCCATAATAAATAAACATCAACCGGATCGGACGCCAAGCCATACTATGCAGCTGACACCGATTCGGTTGCCCCCACTCCCCATCATATTATGCCGCACACAACAAAGACCACGATGTCTGATTCCGTCCGCGACAGCATAGTCGATACACGCAGTCGCGGGTCCTATCTTTCGCATGTCCGGTGAACATTTTTTTGACAAAAAATTCTCAAAACAATTACCAGTTATTGTGTTTGCCGTAAATCGCGAATACGTGTGTGATTTTCGATTGTCGGCTTTTGTCGTTTCGCCGGCAAAAAGTGCACCGCGCGTACACCCTATCCATAACCATCGAACGGAAATCAGACAACAAACATGAACGGCAGCGGTGTTCAACAGTGGTCCGTGATCGATTCGTTTGGCAGCGACAGACGACCCGAAATCCTGCTGGACAACGGCTATGGCGTCCAAAACCGATACCCTCACGTTTGGCTCAGGAACAACTGCCAGTGTCCGTCGTGTGCGTCCGCCGAATCCCGTTTCCGGAATCAAGTGATTCGCGATTTTCAATTCAGCTCGACGCCGACCCGAATCCAAGTAAATCCGCTATATTCATGTGTTCCATATACCTTTAAATATATTATTGCACCACGCTAATTTTATAATAGTCAATGATATATAACAATACTTAATTTGGACATCCTTTGGAATAAATGAGAAAAAACTAAATAATATTTTACAACGTCACTGAACACCCCTTATTCTACCCCTAATTCAACAGCTGAATTATTTTCGCTATTTTGCAATACATTTCCTATCGCTTGGTCGCCATAATATATAGTCATTTAAAAAAAAAAATACAAATAATAATGATAATTTGATGACTTCTATTAGTCATTAAAATGTTAAAATTAAAGGCTTAGGTACGAATTAACTTAATATTTTAATATCGTCGAATTATTGAGATTAATTTGAACAACCTGAGCTGAAACGATCTAACCTATAATATTAATAAGTATATTTTCATACATTGCTTTCATATAAATTTATGTTATACATATTTATTAAGCACTCTAAATATTTTTAAAATCTAATGTCGTTGATCTTTTCTAAAATATAAAAATAATATTTTAACAAATTTCAAGTCCACGTAAATTTTTTATCTTTAAAACCTTTAAATTTAAATTAGACATATTGTAGTATCTTACTCAACGATCATAAGTTGGGAAATTTAAACTTATAGCAGAATTACCTCCTCAGTTTTTTTTATTCAAGAAATTAGCTCTTAAATATATAATTCAAAAAACTTTAATTTTTTAATGAACACAAAGTCAACTAAATAAATGTAATACGTTTATTCAGTCAGTAAATATTATATACAACTATAATTAAATTAGTTCAAGTGACCGATTTATAAAATTTTATTTCTTCGTGCTTAAATCAATTACATGTTATAATTATTGGTAACATTATTAGTTGATACTAAATTATCAAACTCCTATTCCATGTTAGGTATTCATTATAAATTAATGGCATGGTGTTAAGTTGCCATTCACTCCGTTTAGATACTCAATAGGTAATCTAATTATTTTAATGGGAGTATTGGATTTTTTTAATCATTTGTTGTTTATTTTTAATGTTGTATAATTCTTTTCATTTGACTTAGATATAATCATAAATAATTTTCAAGCGTCAAATTTTATAACAATAGGAAGTGTTGATTTAAGGGTAACCCTTTTTTTGTACTCTGAACTGTATAATCGAAAGTAGACCACTTCCGTATTACTTCACGAAATTCCTCTTGAAAAAACATGTACTGTTAATATGGCAGTATATTTTATTAAACATCAATTTAGTTATTATCTAATTTGTATTTTTTATTGAAGTAACTTAATAAACGACAACTTATTTTTGATATTTTTGTTTTAAATACTAATAAGTTACAGGGTAACTGTAAATGTAAAAATTCTGACTTATTTAAAAATATAAATAACAATTGTCAATTTATGAGGTACGAGTATTCTTATGTCAATTGAATGAAAATATAAAATGTCTTAATATTATATGATCAATAACATATTTTTATAGTTTATTATTTTAACGGATAACAATTTAAAATAATTAAATAGCATAAATAAATTAAAATTAATTAATTATTTAGTAATATATTAATATTTATAGGTAGTACCTATAAATATTTCAACATATGCATTTATAAACAATTCAACAAAATATTACTTAAATCAATACTTTTAGAAACTTAATAAAAATCCAATATTTGAATTGCCTATTACATAATATTAAAAAAAAAATTATTTTTCTGTCTTTGAATTTATTTTTATTTTTTATATATACTTCTAAAATACCTTATTAGATTTATTGAAATAACATATTTACAAAATTCAATAACGACCTACAAGTGAGATAACAAAAATACATAACTTGAAAAAATGTTATACTAAAATTAAAACGTTACATCAATTATTTTTCATTAAAATGTTATAGCTAATAATTTTTATAATATTATCAATGATCAAGAGATAGCCAAGAGTTTTAAAAAGATTGATTGATATTTTTGTTAACTTGATATCCTAATTTTATAATTTTTAAGTGGAGATTTTCGCATAATTATCAATAAGGTTTTAAAGTAATATTATTTAGTTAACATTTTCCAATAATTATCATTTATCACATTTGTTGTTCTTACGACCTAGATTTATTAATATCTATATTATATAAATTTAATATATCCATGTCTTACAAACTACAATAATGCAACGGGTCATTGATATATTATAGCTATTATGAGTACACTATTAAGTAAAACAATTATTTTTAGAAGTTTAAATACAAGAATTTTAATTAAAAAATCATGTGGAAAATAACTTTACTATATGAAATTGTAAATTTAGGAACAAATTAAAATGTATGGTGAAGTTTAACGACTTTATATAAAACTAATTTTGGTTAACGTTAGGATTACGTGTACTGTATATATTTAAATCTAAAACAGTTAATTAAATAATAATTAAGCATTTAATTTAAACGATAATTGCATAATTTATTATTATTATTATTTTCGTTATTATTACTATTATCATTTCATATTTTCGGAAGTGTTATTCGAATTGTAGTAACGAAATTTCATAAAATAATATTTTGATAAAACATAATCAATTATTATTATTTTTTACAATAATTCGTAACTTTAATAACTTAAAATTAAAAAAGGCTTCCAAGTGTAGAGTACTAAACTGTTTTATATACATTAGGTGTTGAGTATATCACTATAATGTACGTCGTACGTGTTAATAACTATACATCAAAATTGCATAATAAATTATGAGTTTCAGCCTAAGAAATATTAAATTATAATAAAATATTAATAAAAATGTTTATATGACAAATTAAATAAATTATTTATATTATATGTGTATTGTTAAGTATTAATTATAATATGTTATAATATATTATTATTATTATAAATTATAAATTATAACTTATAAATCTGCAATAGACGTATGAACAGCGTATATACGTTTTTAATTTGTTAGTACAAATAGCTTAAAACTATTCTAGATATTTCGAAAATTTTCGTTAAGTTTATGCTCAGTTATTCATTTTTAAGCAACGCCAGATAACCAAATCAAATTGGTCAAAAAATGGTTCAGTGTAAAAATGAATTGCAGTTCTTATTTTGTTTTTTCAAACACTTTCGAAAAATATTGTGAAATTTTTACTTTTGAACTTCCAAGAGGTACCAACCAGATTTACATTTTTACAAGATAATATTACATACTAAATTTGAATACTGAAGTTAAAAATTAAAACATTTTTTTGTTTTAAAAGTTGATGACACATAAAAATAAAAAATACAACACACACTTGATATCAAAATAAAATCAATACAATCATCGCTTCACTCAAAATCTAATATAATATATATATATAAGCCATCGTATTTTTTTTTAATCATATAATAGTCAAAATATTAGTGTTATTATAAAATAATAAATAAACTTATATAAAAATACAAGTCATATTCTAAATGTATGTTACTCCATATTATTTTATTATTTATTCGTAGAACAAAAAAATGAATTAAAATAATACAAACAAAATATTCAACAATAAAATTTAATTTCAGTTATAAATTCAATAAAAATAAATATATATGAATAATTGAATTTTTTAGTTATAATGACATTAAATAAAAACTCGATTTAAAGAAAATAAATATTAGCAGTTACAAATCCTAAAATGTGGCACATAACTTAACATGTTGCGACATTATTAAGGGAACCTCGTTACATTTTAAGTTATCCAAAGCAGGTTTTTTATTTATAATGGATAACTTTTCTGTAGCTTTGGATTAGAGTACTATGTATGCGGTTTTTATCAATAATAAAATACATTTAGTTTATAAATCTATAGTAATTATTATTTTTTAAATAATACTTAACTGTTTTGAAAAATAGCTATTAATAAGTGTTTCGGTGAGTTCGATCTCGTTAACAGTTATTGTTGAACTGCCTGCCGTGCTTCATTTTAATATATTAAGTTATAATTCGAACGTGTCGACAAGTGTTTAGTGCGTTTATTTTGTATTTGTCAATTATAATTAAAGAATGTGTTTATTGTATAATGAATAAATAAATAGTGTATAACAAACATAACAATGTTAAATATTATATTTTGTTTCACTTTAAACACATTATCAATAGTTATTTTTAATATTTAATTTTTAGAATATTGTTAGTTGTTAATATTGATAAATCTAAAAAAAAAAGTTTAAAAATATTATAAATGAAGTATTTCTACATGTGCCTAAATTAATTAAGCAAAGTTACAAGATTGTAAATGTGTAAAAAAAAAGGAATAATACTTTTCTAGACACAAAAATTAACAGTAAAAAAAAAAAATGTTATCTTGTTTTATTGGAAATTTTCCATACCTTTAGTTTTTGATATGCAATGTCCACTTCACTAATATTATTTTTAATTAATTTAATTTTATTGATTTTTATTTAAATTACTAAGATTTAAGTAAAAATTAAATTTGATTATAATATAAAACGCATTTTACTTCCAATAGTTAGGACAAAATTAATTACATGACACATTCAGTATTTCAAACTAACATTTTTATTGTTTGAATGAATAAAATTTTAATTCTCCTAGTGAAGATTATGATGGTAAATTTGACGTTAAATTCTGATAAAGCGTATAAATCATAATGACATCTTCTCAACTATAGTTATAGTTATTTTAACTTACAACCTAACTTAATCTTATCATAGTTGAAAATATAATTATAAGTTTATTATTACTATTATATCAACGATATACAATATTTTTTTGTGTAAATTATGCATAATAAATGTACTTATGTATGGTTTTTATTTCAAATAATATATATAAATACTATAAATTTGATCCTAAAATCAAATACCCGTAAGTTTATAAAATCTACAAGTACACTTGAAATTAATACTAATATCTATGTCTTAAATGGTATAGACTCTGTAAATGTTTATAAATTCAAATTTTATTTTTATATTTTTACTTTTATTTCTTTGAAGAAATAACAATATAGTATTTTATTTTTTTAATTACATATTTATTTTTTTTTTGTATATAATTTATTTTGTGCTCCTATGATGACTATGTATACTTAAATTCAACTTTCGTTACTTATTTTCATAATATCTTCTACTTTACACATTAACTCGCACAACCGAAATATTAGGGGTACAGTCATTGATCGTTTGAATTTGGTGGTGGTAAAATTAGTCGTCCGAAATTGGTCATTTAGAAAATTAGTATATAAGTATATAATTAGTACATATTAGTAATAAAAATAATATTTTTTCGTAATATTTCTTAAAAGAATTTTTAATAATATGTGTGGAAATATAAGTTATAAAAAATAATATGTGTAAAAAGTATTTTAAGTAATGAGCTATCCCTGATTCATCAAATAATGTTCTATTATCAATTGTTTTACATATTGTATTTATCTTCTCAGCGGTGTCATTATATTTCTTCCATTTTTTAGGGATTTCGGCTCCGGTACAATATTGAATCATTTTCAAACGGTTTAGCCAGATAGTATAAATTTTTACACGTTGTTATTCAACTTATTACCGCAAAATGTATAATAATGATTATTATTAATTTATACCAATATATAACGTTCTTACACCAATATCCATGTTTTGCGACGAAAATATACTTCGACCAATTTATCAAACGGCCAATTTACCAAACGACCAATTTTATTACAAACAATTTTATACGACTAATTGACGTAACTAGTAATATTTTAGTTCTATAATTTTAAGAATCGAAACCAACATAAACCTGGAACCGAAAAAAAGATTAAGGTTGTACATAGTTATTATGTACGATGTACCACATGCAAAGAATGGAAAATAAACGGGATTTCCTTATCAGTTCACCAACATTTTTTTTAAAAATAAATACAATTTTTCTCATCAGAAAAATCTCAATAAAACTGTGATGCGATAATACAATTGTTATATTTCATTACAGTTTACCACAGATTTTCGAACATACAAAACTATATACGTGGCAACTCAATAACGGTTATTATTTTATCACCATTTTAATAAAATAACATCATAGCGGTTTTCGCTGTAATAATAATGTTGACGCGAGTGCAGTCTAGCGATTGTGTACTCAAATACCAGCAGCCTTAAGCGCCATAATATTGTGCAATGCGCGTTACAATAAATACGTATATAATGTATTTTTCACCAAACATAACACCATACAATATATGCTCCGAGTCTCGAAAATAAAACCATAGCGTTATGTAATATCCAAAAACATAATTATGCACCTCTATAATAATCATAATAATAATATTATATCTATCACGACCAATGTTTGTACAAACGATACACACATACTATATATACATGATATATAACGTCATATGAATTTAATATCTAATTTTAAATTTTAAAAACCGAAATATTCGCTCTTCTGTATAGTTGGTTTCTAGTTGATATCGTCATTAAGTATATCAATGAAATTAATGAGTTCAATTTTAATTCAATAAATTCAGACGGAAGCGAAGTCGACATTATATTTCTAAGAATAATTTAAAAGTTATTTAAATTACTATTAGTAATTTTATTTTTTTATTTTTGGATTATGATAAATTGAGATTGTCAATTTTTATAGTACTTACTTTTATATCATATAATATTATTATTTACTTATAAGTCAATAGTGATTAGGTGAAAATTCCAAGTATATATTTTTATTATTCTTCTTTTTTAATGAAGATAAAATAACAAAATCTAATTTGTCGAAAGAAAAACGTTGCATAAATATTCTAGTTCATCGTAAATTTTATTTTTAATTATTTCACATTATTTTTAAAATTACTATGAATTTTTTCAAGTAAGTAATAATATTTTATTTATTTTTTTATAATTACAAATAAATAATAAAAATTCATGTAACGTTAAAGGCCAAAGTGAATAAATTTTCGAATACTTAAATTTGAAGTGTAATAATAATTTGAGGTTTTTATAAATCGTACTTATTAAATTAAACTTATAAAATTATAGTTTATCATAGTTCTACTTAACAAAATTATACTTTTGATTATAAATATTAGATTTATAATTCAATTAATCTTATAAAATCTCAATATTTATTATTATTGGAATGACCTATATTGGATTAAACTATCTTAAGGTGGGTATAAATTTTATTATTTCGTATTAAATTTGAAATGAACTTATATTGTGCGTCATATTTTAGAATCAACTAATTAATGTATTTTAATACCATATATAGCAGGTTTGTTTGGCATACACTGTTGATAATCATAATATACACAAACATTATCTTAAATTTCATTAATAATTGGTTTTGCATTTAAACTACAATAATTTTTAGTACCATCAATAAATCTATCGAAAATGCCGCTAACTGAATCCAAAATGTTTATATTTTTTCGATCTTCTTGAGATAAAAGTTACTGATATGCAGTGACTAAATAAAACGAATTCTACGAAAATATATTTCTAATCATTGCAGACATTTTTACTCCAACCATATATGAAAGACCAATGACTGACTTAATTTCATATAAATGTATTGACAAATGAAAATACATATATCTTTCCAAACCTCAATTAGATTTGAACTTACCTAAATGAATATTTGATAAATACTTTATACAATTTTTTTTATTTTCAAGCTTGGTGGTAGGAAAAAAAAATAATTGCACGCATTTTGTGTAGTTATAACATATCATTTATTTATTTGAGATATTTCTATAAAATTATGAGACTTAAAACGAATATTTTTAATAGCTAATTTCATACTACAAAAAGTTGTTTATATTTACTAGTAAATTGTAAATCTACAAACAACCATGGATTTAGATTTTCATATCATTATAATGCTTTATTTCCCTCAATATATTCACTAAAATATCTTAACATCTAATTAATTTCTATCATCTAAAACAAAGAACATTTGAGTCAAATTAAGTGAAGTCATTTAAGGCACACACCACATACCAAGATGTTTGTATAAATATACATTTGTATGGTCTTATTAAATATTGTTAGTACTGACCAATTTTTGTACGATTCTAATAGTGAACAGCATTTTAAATCACGTAATAGTAAATTATTGTCATTTTTAAGGAACCTACGACAGTACTGTAGGAAAAAAATATTGTAAAAATAACATTTTAATATGTGATTGACATCAATTAAAAAAAAAAATGATATATTTTAAGAACTCAATTGATTGTTGTTAAAAAATGTATTAAAAATGAGAAAAAAATATATACACGAGATACCTATTATATTAAAAGATAGCGGAAGTTATAATAATGACAATATATTAAATTTAACAAATTATGTATATTTCAAAAGGTTTTGAAAAAAATAAAATATAATATGAAATTTTAAAAATGCATTCTGAGTAAGAGAGAAATTAAACACTGGCTTATTGGTTTTTTTAAATACGTAGATAATTATTTTTTAATTAAGGAGTAAAATAATAATTATATATATCAACTAAAGGCGAAAATGTTGTTAAATATATTTATATTATTTAGAAATATAGAATATACAATGGTTATATTATATTGCGTATGTATTATAATATTATAAATAAATTATTTATTTATCTATATTGATATATTTTTATTCTCACTTTTACATTAAATCTTTCGAAATTGAAGATAAAATATTATATTTTTAATTTATGTTAAGGCTATTTATTATTTACATAAATTTCATATTTTATTTATTTATTTTTATATTGCTTATATTACACCAAGAAATAATGTACATAATAAAATTTGTATTCAAATATAATTCAACACAAATATCATTCATCTATGCTCACGAAACAGCAAACTAACTATAAATCTATAATATTGATAATAACACTATTTTGTACAAAGTGAGAAATAAATTGGTTTATCATAAATTTCTTTTCTTTTAATTTTGTCTTCTTTGTAATTTACTCTTGAATAATAGCATTTTTAAAACGCGTTTTTAAATAAATAGCAAATTTATATGTAGTATATTATTATTATATACTTGTACAAAAGAAGTAATATTTTTCATTATTAATTGGCTTAAACAATATTAAAAATTGTCAGTTTCATTACAGCAATAACAAGTCACTAAAAATATAATCACGTTTATCTAAGGACATTAAAATTACTTAAAATACTAAGGATGCTCACTTTCTTACTGATAGTTTAAGTAATTGTATTTACTATTTATAATACTAAATTAATATATCCATGAATTTAAAACCATTTTGACGCCATTAAATAACACATATCTACTATATTAAAATAAAACTGTTTTAGGAAATTAATTGAAATTTTTTATTTTAAAATAACACATAATTAATCTACATTGCATAATAAAGTGCCTACATAAATAGAAAATAATTGTAAAATATCTTTATTATTTATCTATTACAATTTACAGTTGATTAGAATACCAATAAATTATAATTAAAAAATATACATAGATCATAACTTACATTTGCTCATCTGGGATATAATTAACATTCCTTCTAATTACTAATAAACATAATTCAGTGTTAAATTCAGACGCCTACCTATATTTCATGATAAACCGTGATATTTGTTGTTTGGTTTCTCTTAAATATGTTTATATAAATCAGAATTAAACATTAATTTGTATTCTAATGTATATGGATGGATGATATTAGTTTGTTTCAAAAAATTATGATATTTGAATTGCACAAATACTGTTAAAAATACTTATTGTTAGCAAAAAAAAAAGTCGAAATATTTCAGTAGGTAATAATTAATGGTTCAATTTTTATTACCAAAAAATACGTAATTTGATTTCGTTGATTTTTCAAGTTAATTTATTCTAGTAGTTCGGTAATAATATTTAAATCTAAAAACAATGGAAAGTCTCTATACATTTCTAAATAAACTAGGCAATTATAAAATATAGGAATGAACAGTATAACATAATATAATTAATATTTTCAATTACAGAAGAAACAAAAAGTAATTTAATGATACTATTATCTTTAACTTATAATGGCCGTAACTTAAGATTATAATGAGCTTTCATTAAACATCCAACAAAGTACAATGATATAATGTATAGATACAGGAGTGTATAATATAAGAAAATCATATAAAATCTAAAAAATTGGAAATCTTAAAATTTATACACACAAAGTTCATCTAAATATCACTTTTAAATAGCATTAAAAATAGTAAAAATTAATTTAAATATAAACGAAAAAATCAAGTGCAAACTAATAATATTTTTTTTATTTACAACAAAATAACTAATTTTATGTAAAATAAACAATTTCAAAAACATTTAAACTTAAAATATTCGTAAAAAAAAAACATTTTATATAATCAATAATTAAATAACGAAAGGAAGTAAATTTTTATCTGAAAGGTTTTCTCATTGCGAAGTCTTTTTCAATTAAAACGTCACAAGTACAATGTATAATATATTCAGTTGCTTTTGCAATACTCAACGATATCTACTCTTAACGTTGCAGACACGAAGAAATAAAATAATTTATATAAAACTTAATCTAACATACGCATGATCTAACTGGACTATAACTAAATAGATAATTGCATAACGTTAAACAGATAAGTACGTTAAAAAGTAACTTTGTTTTTCAAGTGAAAATACTTAAAAGTACACATTATACTATAATGTGTTTTGCTTATATTTTTATTATACCTATGTTATGGTTATATACGTTTATACCACTGACATTTATATGTATAAATTAGATACATAATATTACAGTAAATACTAAATGAATAGTAATTCAGTTGTCCTCATTTGGTACAGCGTAAAATATAAATAATATGTACACTATTTCTCTTTTCAGATTATAAGCAATGATAAGCTTTATGTGAAATGGGATGACAGCCACGAGAGTACTTACGACTTACAATGGCTACTAGAGAGAAATTTTAATGAGGGTCAAGAACACCACAACAATCAGCAAGTCAAATGGACTGCGGAATCGTTTTCAGCTATATTTCGGTCATTTGAATATGAGGACGTAATCAAAAGGTTATATCTATCACTTGTATTATTTATTTACCTATTTAAGACTACTATATCATTTATCATCAAAAATAATTATTAAATAAACTAAAATTAAAATGTAGATTTAAAAATATCTCAAATCAAAATTTATTTAGAAATTTATTTTATTACCAACAATTTAAAATCACAATGTGAGAACGAAGAATAAATTGCAGGTATCAAAGTTATCTCAATAGTTTAAATAGGTAATCAATTAGTGTTAGATAAACGCAGAACAATGATTATTGCATTACATTATTGTAATTAAGTTTATTGTCAATTAAACAATAAGATTTCGTTGAAAACCGCACACCTACAAATTCATTATAATACTTTTTAGATCGTTCAATACCACGCAATTTTTTCTATTATTATTAGAAAAATTTGGAAGGTAGATAGTTCAAAACCGCACTTATTTAAATGACGGTTAAAAATTAAACATTTATTGTTATAAAACAAATCATCAAAAAATAATCTAATATGTAATAAGATAGAAGAAATTATACATAGTAGATGATAATGTTTAGATTGGAATAAATAAACATTCAGCGTTTTAAATATTTTATTTAATTAATTTAAATACTTAGGAATATGTAATTTAGATTAAATATGGTAACTGGTGCGACTTTTGAAACAATCATTTGATTTTAGGTAAATATGTGCATTATTAATACATACCAGTGTGAGTGATATTGAACGGTTAGATTTTAAGACAATTATAAGGAATTAATGAATAAAAGTGTAATATAAGGTTTTAACAAAAACCTCTGTTTGAAAATGTACGGTTACGAAGACCCTCGAACTATTTTTACTTAATAAGAAAAATAATAATGTACTCCTAAATCACAATAAAAATATTGTACATACAATTAAATTTACAAATTATAAATAGATTTGTTTGTTACAATATCTTATAAGCCATATTTTAAATGTCAACAGTAACTGTTAGTACTAATCTAAATTCAATTTATTATCATAATATAAATAATTTAAATCATATTTACATTATAAAAGGATTTATAAAGTTAAACATAATCTAAATCAAGCTAATATGTTCTGTTCGTATTAATTGCTAAAAATATAATTGCAATATACATACTTATATTCATATTTTCTAAATAACAAAAAATGCAATCAAAACATTAAATTATATCAAAATCATAGTTTAGAACATAAAAAGAAATAGTTGCATACTTCAAAAATTAAAAAGTAAATTTGAAATCGCTTAAGGCACTAATTTTATTGGCTATCTACCTGTCACTAACAGATGTCGGCATTTTCGAATTAAAGGATATCAATAGTCTGAAAAAATCCAATAACAATTTTTGTATTTCCAATAACATGGCTTATTGAGTAGTTTCAAAATAAAAACACTTATTATCAATATAATAAAAGAAAAGTTAATCTGTGCTTGTATAGAATTCAATTTTTGATATTTCAATTACTAAATTCAAAAATTAAAATTAAAAAATGTGCTAGAATTATAGAAAATAAATAATTAAATAATAAAAACTAATATTTAAAATACAACACTATTTTTATATTACTCTATTATTAAGGACACTTATTTTCTTTAGTTTTATCAGTGTATAGTACAGTAAGTTATTCAGCTATTATGTTTGATTATAATTTTTTTAGACTGAATATATTATTGAATTTTTGCTGTTTTTGTTATTACACCTAAGCAATTCTTGATTGAACAAAATCAATAACCATTTATCATATTCATAGTATTATTTTATTTTTAATAATATGATGAGATTATCGATTTACATTATATATGCAATAGAAAAAGTGTTTAAAACAATTTAAATTTTCTTAAACAAATTATTAAACTTAGTCAATACATTTCTTTTTTCAGATTATTATATATATATATATATATAATTATAGTTACAAATAATAAATAAACCTTTAATTTAAATAATACAATAAATTTTGTTTAATTACTAAACTACTGTATTTTTGTTATATTACGACACAAAAGTTATTTTTATTGATATAAATACATTGTACATACAACATTTTATACAAATCCATACGAGGCTTAAACTGAACGTTCAATTATATTTGCAAATATATATTAGCATTCAATTGAATCTGAACTAACAGAAAAATATTTTTCTTATTATTAACTTATCTATAGTTATCATATATACAATCCATAGAAAAAAATACATTTTACCAATATTTCGTTAGCAGGATAATTATCTACATAAAATCAAACAACACAATTATTTTAATATATTGCATATACCGCAATGTTAAGATTTATTCTCATTCAAAGTTTTATACTCTCGAGATCTTTTCTTGATTTCTAAACAAATAGTAAAATCTTGAAAATCATCACATTTATGTGGACCGTCGTATTATAATGCTATGGTTTTCGCTGACTAACGGATTTCTGTATGCGTATAGTTTTATTGAGTTAAACGATATGACTTGGTATCCAGAGACAGCTCATTTCGGTGTACCGTTTATCGTTTCAGCCTATTATAAAGTGCACTCCACCTAGACTACTCGCTTATTATTTGATTAGCATACATTTTTTATTATTTTTAAACGAAAAATAAGAATATAGTTTAACATGATACCTTATAAAATTCTTCGTCGAATAACTAGTTATAAATCAATTAGACAACAACTTGAGTCAACATCTATTTGAATTTTTATTTTAATCTTATCAGGGCAATTTCCAATTATTTTTTTAATTTAACGATTTTTTTAATATCTCACATCTAATACCTATTATTTAAATTTAAATATATAAGTTGAATTTTTCGACTTTTTTGTATTCAATAAGTTAAAAAAAAATTATCTAATAATAGCATTTGTTTAACATTAATTCTCATTAAGTTTAAAAATGAAAATAATGTAAAATTATTACCCTATAAACTGTACAGTTATTACATAGTTGTTGTTTTTCTTATTTATCACGAAAAACTTTTATTTCTTTAACATTATTTCAATAATTACAATTTTTAAATCAAAGATAAAAATAGAAATTACAGTAAAGCTCTCATAAATAATTTTGTTTTATACTTTGAATTTATAATGAAATTTTAAATTAAACTAAAGTAAATAGTTCATCATTACTTATAAACAAATAAAAGAAATGTAATAGGTAAATAATACCTTTTTATCGTTGAACCAATATTTATTTATTAATATTTAATATAATTTTTATTCTTGATAATGGACAATATTATATTATTATTTATTTATTGATAAACCCTGTAACTTTTCATAGTTTATTTAATAAAAGGAGTATTTTAGATATAAAACATGTATTAAATGCTAAAAAGCTTTAATTGTTATAACATATAACTCACATATTTCAACAACAAAATAACATTCTACTAATATTAACTATTTATCTATCAACACATTTTAGTTATACAGATTTATGTAAATTTACAAATTCGTACGAAATAGTTTCTGTAAGAGTATATTTGTACAGTCATATACATTATTTTCTTACGCATAACTGAAATATTAGTGATCAAATATGTTTTTCCTTCAAACTATGTATTATTATTTATTACCTATGTTGATCCATAGTGAAAGTTTAATAATAATTTGTTAACAGTGACGAAACTTTGCTACAATGGTTAGAAACTTTGGCAGTTTATGGTATTTCGATGATAAAAAAATGCGGACTGGATCAAGATCGGGTAAAAGAACTTGCAGCACGAGTTGCTTTTTTGAAGAAGACACAATATGGGTAATGTATATAAAAATTAAAATAATAAATCAATAACGAACCTTTATAAAGCATATCATCGTTGTTTTAGAACATGTCAGGGATTACCGATTTATAAATACTATAAATATAGCCTACCATTACTTTTTACCAGTCTGTTGAATTGATTTTTTTCTGAGTATAATAAATCAAACCTACAAGTATCTTAAAGTTTAACATTTTTAAAACGTTTCTTTATTTATTACCGTATAGCTCACGATAATCACCACGTTGTAAACATTTACAATTGAATTATTATTATATTTTTTATTTGTTTATAAAACGTTTTTTTATTGTACTATTGACAAATACGTTTTGTTCATGTACACACACCGTTAACTATATATCTAAAAGTACACTACCTAAACATAAAATTTTAACGGTAGGTACCTATAACTAGGTATATATTACTATAAAAAATTACTGTAAATCAGCCAACGTTTTAATATTATTAACAGATTTCCTAGATTTTAATCTTTTACATCTAAAGATATATTTATTTTTATTTTTACATTAAATATTTTAATGGGAAAATTATTTAAAATATTTGTTGCATAAACATTTTATTTAACAATAAAAACACAATTTTCTATCGATCTAAAATTACACAAATAAAAATTGTCGAAAAATACGATAAAACGATAAAAGCATTGGAAAACATTTTTTTCTAATTCCAGCTTTGATTGCTTTACCATTCTGAAAATTAATGATTCTAACATTTTGAAATGTACACTACTATACTGAGTATAAAATTATTTAGTACATGAATTATTTTACGGTATTAAAATGTTCAATATTTTTATTTTTATTTTTTATTTTTTGCTATTTTGGCTTTTGATAGATATTTTACAAATCAAGAATTTTACACATTTATAAATAATACTAAATGTATAATTTAACACTAAAACTCTACTTAAAGTTGTTTTATTGAGTTAAATACATTTTTTACTATTATGTACAGTGACTCATTAAATAGCGAGAAACGGTTGACTGTTATGAAGCACAACCAAAAATCAAGAAGCTCTGTTTTAATTCAGACCCTATTGCCCTGATCAGGCGTATGCACCTCAATGTTTTCAAAAATATAGTTTATTATTAATAAAACATGCTAATTTTATTTATTTTAGTATTTAACTGTTGATACTACATTTTCTCTGTAAGCCTACTGTTATTATTTTTCAATACCTTTAGAATGTATAGTTTTGTGCCAAATTATTTAAATAATTTTAAATGTTTTAATTTCTTAAATAAAAACTTCTAGAACTGCTTAAAATTAAACATTTATAATATAAAAATATGATCTTTTTTACGTTCATATTAATATTACTTATGTCAAATCATGTTCTAATGCTGTTTTGAAAAATATTTGTGTTGTATCATATATTTTAGAGTCGGTGATTCCTATAGTACCTATATATATTTGAAAATAAAGTAAAATTTCAAAATATAATTTTTTCAATACATTTTTAACTTCATGGATTTACAAAAAAAAAAAAACTATTGTAATTATATATAAATTAATAGGTTTTAAACTTAAGTGTAGTTTCTTTTTATTATTTTATTTTTCACAACAATAAATGTTGTCAATGTGAATAAAAAACTAATTATAATGAATAATTTATTATAAGTATAAGAAATTTGTTTGAAACAATTTAAAGTTCTAATTTAAGAACTTAAAGCTATATTTTAAAATAAATAGTTGGGTAGGCTGTAGAGGTAATTTTTTCTCTCATTTATATGTATTATTACCAAAAAAAATGTATATATATATATATAAATACCTACATTTAATACACATTTTTAGTTATGTATTGCAGGTACTTTAAAGTAAAAACAAAATATTGCCTTAATAGCATTTTTCTAATTTATTTTTTCTCAAAGATGACAAATATATTCCCACGAGAACTAATATGTGTTTGGGTATTTTTTTTCATAGCTGAACAGTAAAGGTATATTTGTTTTATTAAAAATAAAAGTGAACGAAAAACCACGTAGAGTAGTTCCCAACATGTGTAGAAATCCAAGGAAAAAAAAATAAAACGTACAAAATAACTCAAAGTGTCTGTATTTTGAGCACATAAACTAATTTATTTGTTATTAACGCAGTATTTATATTGAACATTTGGAAATGGTAAGAATCATATCATTCCAAAACACAAAAAAAGTTCTAGACCAACACAAAAATCAATTTTTTTAATTGAACTTACTACATATTGAGATAAAACACAACGTGCACTATGATATCAATATATTATTACGCTACGTAGTTTTTTACCAAAATGATTATTATTGACATACTTGTAAATGATTCAATGTTTATTGGTACATAGAGATGATAACATTTTGAGAGTGCGATCCATATGATCAAAATGTTAGTCTTTTAAGACTTTTTTTATTTTAAGCAATATATAACGTGTTGTATTCATTAATTTCATGATTTTTAATGCTGTGATTATTTATAATGATACCTATTCAAAATTATAAATTGAACAATAATGTTTGGTGTTTGGTATTATTTAAAAGTAAATAATTGGAAGATAATATTTTCTTCGAAACTGAAAAATTATACCTCATACTTACAATTTTATTCATTTCGTAGAATGTACAGATAGTTAATATTCCAACAATATATAACAAAAAATCATAATTAATACGTTAACTGTTCGATATAATTTATTGTCATAAACAATAAAAAAAAATACAACTGTTTATTAATTATTGAAATACTATAACAGAATGTAAATTATAATACAGTTAATATTAAAATAGTTTGAATAGAGTGAATCTAAAATCAAAATAAATAAGCTGAAATAAAAACATAGTAAAATTATAAGATTTCACCTAATACCTATAATATCATTGTAGTAATGTAAAACTCATTGTAAAACATTGGGAATTACTTGATCGCAATAAACAACATTCGCGGAAAACCTGCAGATGATATAATTAGGAAAACATACTTAGATATATTGAATCAATTAAACTTTGAAATAATAGCTAAAGTTTTGCCATAAAATTTTCAGAATACCTCAGTTTTGTATTTAATAAGTTGGTTGAACCACCAACGCATAATGGATATTTTTACAGCTCCAATAATCAAATATTAATACCAAAAAAAAACACCAACATTGTGTAATCAATGACGTTAGATAGATTCATATTTTATTTATAATAACATTTATTAATAACCCAAAAATGCACAGATTAAAATAAACCATTTATTTATCAAAAAATAATGCATTTAATATTATATCATTTTTGTATACATCAATACAAAACATCACTATTACAACCATAACGATGATAAAAGTCAATTTACTATGGCCATACTTATAAATATTGATTTTTATTATCTAGTTTTTAATATGTAAATTTTTTTTCTAATAGAACGATAATCAACAATATTTTTTATTGAATAATTAATAATATGATTTATTAGTGGGTAAATACCATCACTATTTTGTTCCTGTATTTCATGTTTCAATAGCTAATCGGTCGAAATTATTTAGTCTTTTATTTTGATATAATTAAGTAGATTGGAATGTATTCTTCTGGAACACATAATTCGATAAAAATAAAATTCTCGTTAGATTTTCAAACAAAAAATAAACAGCAACCATTTCGAAGAATTTATTTGAGAGCTTGAAGATTTTGAATACCTTTAATACAATGTTCATTGTAAGAAAACAGTTAAATTGATTCAATGGTAATACTTTTTGAAACATGGCCGTTTTTTTTTTACTTTATTATTTTATATATTTTTTTCAATCAATTATTTTACGCTTTAAACCAATCATAAATTTAGTATACTAATATATTGAGACTTTTTTAACATTAGAATATTATACCTACTTAAATATTATTATAATTAAAGCTTTTATTAAAACTATAATAGATATAAGATGATTAATTACATGTATATTATTATTAAATATCTATTTTACAAACAGTAGGACGATTTTGTAAAAATGTGGGTAAAGTTAAAAACTAAAGAATAAAATTAAAATAACAATATTTCTAGTACTACCTATATATTGTCTTCAGACTTATAGTCTAAAAGTATTAACTATTTATTTAATGATGATACATTTCATTATATTTATTACCATGATACCTAAAACGTCAAAGTATGACATAACTATAATGCGTAAAAATTAAATATTTATTAGTAGGAATCTTATTAATATTTTTTTAAGTTTGTTTCTTATATATTTTATCTTGTATCTATGAAAAAAATACATTTCTTAAGTTGAAGGTAAGTAAAATACCATAAGCTATCGTGTATATTTTAAAATAACCTAGCCTTAACATTTAAATTATTTTAAAAATAATTTCTATTTAAAATAAACTATAACGCGCATATATCTTTGAACGAAATAAATACAAACAAAAAGGTACAGATTTGCACAAAATATTATTAGTATTTTGGTAACACACAATATAACATACACTTATAGTAATTTGGAAGTTAGCTATAAATATAATAAAATATATTTTATACAATCTAAATGTACTTTCTGTCATTAATTGTTTAGTAAAATGATTAAATTTATTAAGTAAAATGATAAAAATTTGATATAACTATAACTTGGTTCTTAAAATACAAATTTAATTTAATAAATCGAGGAATCACAATTTGTTAGATATCATGATGCCAGTGTCATTTAATTTTTAATGCCCTCTAAATATCTTTTATACTTAAAAACTTACAAAAATTTAAAATTGAATAATTTAAAGCTAAATGCAATTTAATTGATTAAATGACAAATCCAAAAACAATAGTTAAATTTTCAAATGAATTATAAATCAAAATTGCATTGATGTAGACGATATAATGCGATTATAACTTGCAAAGTAATATAATAATGTTTCATACGTATATCTTAGTCCATAAATTTCCAGTAGAATGATCCAAACAAACAAATATGTCATGTTTTGGTTTATTCGTTTGTTTTAAATTTCGTAGTACTTATATGTTACAGACCAATAAATTAATTTGCAATGCATCATAGTAATTATAGTAGTAGCAGTAGAAGATAGCTATACATTCATCGCAGTAAGCAATAAAAAGGAGAAATAACCTCAGACGCAGTCGAGCGAAAAACAGATTCATTATACGCATATGAATTGTTTAAACATATTTAATTAAATAAAGAAGTGCAAAATTCAAAATGAATAACGAATAATGAAAAATGTCACTGAGGTAGAAGCATATATTTTAATAATAAAAACGTATTCCACTTTAAATCTAGTCACCTTAAATCGATTATATCGAATTACAGTAGTGTGCATATCTACAGTATATACTTCGTTGTTTGTTAATTCCAAACGAGCTGAAATGCTTGGTGTTTTTTTTTTTACTTACTGATAACTTATATAATATACATATTATACATACCTAAGGTATTCGTTGTTCTGAGAATATAAGATGTAGGTCAATTAAATGATAACGGGTACATAAACTATAATAATGTTTATGAGTAATATATGAATAATATACATTGTGCATAACTCATGAAGTATGAACATTTAAATTATAATATAAGTACTTATTTAATTATTTGTATTTATTATGTCATCTATATAAGTTTCATTGGTGAACATAAATAAATTATATTTTAAAGATTTTTTCAAAGGTAACAAAAATATATTTAAATGAACAAAATTCACAAACTATGATGATATTTCAGCAAACATTTGATAATCGATTTCGGCATCGTTTGACTGTTATTTGATTTCCAGTCTAGTTGTTTAAAAAGTAATGCGTTAGATTCTAGGTTTTATGGAATAAAATGTCAATCTAATAAACGCAAAACTTAAGTTTGAAAACAAATTGATAAATTCGAAAACTCTGCAGGTGCCGTAAATTATGATAATAGTCAAGATGGTATAATAAATTAAATAATGAAATGGAGTTAGCAACAATAAAGAAGTATGCAATTTTATTTTATTATTGTGAAATTAGTCAAGCCGATATTTGTAGTATTGAAACTTTCAAGTTTTTACGATCAATAATTTTTAAATAATAACAAAACAGAGTTTTAATATTCAATGTCATCAAAATTTAAATTTGAATTTTTAATAAAACATTAATAAGGATTTTTCCCAAACTTTTTTTTAAATGTCCAGAAAAAAAAATCATGGAAAAATCTTATATAATATTTTAATGTTTTTTTACTGACAAATAAAATTTGTATAGCTTATAAATCCAAAAAATAAAAACTGAAAAAAAATTAAGTTATTTACAAATAGAACAAAAACAAAACAAAATATTTTATAAATTATAATTTTTTATCTATTTCATACTAATATGAATATTTTCGTCACAAAATTTATCTACATAGTTATATAGTTGTTCGTTTTTAAATTACAACAAATAAAAAACAAAAATTTTATAATTTATAATTAATATTGTAAAATTACTTAGTGGATTAGGTAACATAATTAATTTAATAAAAAAAAAAAATTGGTTTTCTTTTTAATTTTTATTTTTCCCTTGGTTTTTTTCTATTTGCTTATTGTTTTTGAAAATGCATAGAAATCTTTACTTTTAAACTCTCTTTCTATCAAAAACAAAATGATAAATTACCCACTAAAATTATTTTAATACCAGAAATCTTTTTTAAATCTAAGATCGAAGTATATAATCGTAAACAAATATAAAAGTATCAGGTATATTACAGTTCATTATGGATGATAGCAGCTTAAATAATATACAATAATAATTATTATGTATGAAGTAAGTCCCAATAAAACATGTAAAAAAGAAGAAAAATTGACTCCCGAGTTATCTTAAATACACATTAAATCCCGTAAAATTTAAATATAATATTTGTTGATTCCATTTAGTAATAAAAAATTCTAAAAGTATAATTAATTTTGAAGTGGTGTCACTGGACGCCTACTTCTATCAAGTCTACATGTATTTTATTTTATTTTTAAGCCCTTCATAATTTTTTTATTGTAATGATGTATACATATTGTAAATATTCTTTTAATAAAAAAAAAAAGTATAATTAAAATTTTTTTTTAAGAATTAACAATTTATACAAATAAATACAGTAAAATAATGTGTTAAATACAGCATTAGGCGGTGAAAATATAAAACATTTATATAAAGTTTCACATTAGAAACGCTTGAATATGAATGATAATTTTAAGAAGAAATAATAATAAACATGTTAAATATGATATGCATTGAGAAAGTCTCTAGACCATTTGTGTTTCACGCGTCTGGTTGAATTACCTAGAAATGCAATGGAATTAAGTTAAGCGATGAAAGTTTTCGAATGGTATTCCATTTTGGAGTATTGACGTAAACAATATGCAGTAGCTGCATGCAGCTTTTGTAAGGATATGAAGGTCATCATGCATGGTTCAAACTTATGTGATAAACTTTGTATATGATGTTAAAATCTTGTTATTTGTCTTGAATATAATAAATGTATTCATTGTTTAATTTTTATAAGATATCTTATATTTTAATTGTTAGCGACGAATTTCATGAAAACGATAATAAAGTACCACAGGTATTATATATACAGTTGATATTCGTATTTTTCATTTATCAAGTGCACACTCAATTAGTATATTATTATTATTATTAACATCAACCCATTCTGGTATAGAACTCAATTAATATAACACATCATTAAATTAAAAAATACGTTCTAATATTCACTAATATGATATTGTACGGTGACATAAATTTAAAATAAATAAATACATACAACGGAATATAATTAATAAAAGATTAATATTGGTTTAAATACTTGCAGGAGTCTGGTTTAAATTTAAAAACCTGCGATTAGTATGTTTGCATTACAAAATAGGGATCATATTGATCGTTTTCAAAGAGTTTAATATGGGCAATTGTGTGCCTTTTTAAGTGAGTGCATTAGAGCATGTCGTATATTATACGTGTATGACCGTAGTAAGCGATCATTAATGTAAAATAGTATATATATATATGAGTGTGTGTGTATGGTAATAGTGTAAAAACCTAGCACTCACCCACGGACACACACATACATGTCAACTACACGTGTATTTTGTTTTTTTGCGTAAAATATCAATTTTTTTTTTTATATTATATTAATTAGCCCACTTATGCAGTACAATATTTTTTTATCATTATTTCCTTATGAAATGTACTTTATATTTTTAGTTGATTTTTTTACTACAAAATAATAAACGTTTTAAAGTTCTGAACATTCGAGATTTAAAAATCTAATTTTTCAAGTTTTTCAAGTTGAATTTCAAAAAATAGAAAATGAAAAAATCGTTTTATGGTTTAGGTAGAATCTCCAAAAATAAAGGTATAACCGGAAAAACATTGGTAAATAAGTATTTTTATAATTATTATAACAAAATAAAACATTTTTAGTTTGTTTATTGAAATCTCAATCGGATAACATACAGTTAAACAACGCACGATTATTTAAGCTCTTGGTTTCTAAATCATGTTATTTATCAACTCATCAAAGTCGCGTACACTAGACACAACGCAGACAGTAAGGTGTTGAGTGGCGTCTGCTGCAAATAAATCGTCGGATCCGGAACGTAGGTAAATAGCGTGTATTAATTATGGTGTGCGCGTGTCGGTTATTGTTATTGCGAAACAATTGACATATTTATACCGTTGTTTTCAAAGAGCTAGTAAAGGATGCATCACATCGCGACGGTAAATAACAAGACCGCGGTGTACACAATACGCTTTAAATGGACGCCACGAGTGAAAAGTTTCTACTTTGATACTGCGGCAATCCAATCACGCATTCACGCGTATATACTATTATAAATTATAATACGCACTGTATGCCAATTAATAACTATGATACAACCAATATTACGGAAAATACACCTATAACATCGTGTATAAGATTATTTGTAAAATACGTATTATTTTATGTACACAAACCGAGTCGTATAGGTACCTACATACCGGGAAATCGTAAACGTTGGTTGGGTAGGTGGGTGACACTGTACATTAGAGTGCCCATTATTTATATATAAACGATTTTTTTTTCATCAAAATTTGATAAGTCCATCTGAGAGTTTTTTTCTATGGGTCTAAAAATAAGATCTACAAAATTTGAGCTTTATATAACATGATAAACAGGGCGCTCTCAAAGCTCAAAGTTTTAAGAAAATGTCAACATTTGTAGTTTTTTATCACGAGAGTTTTGATTTTTTTGAAAATACATCGAAAACTTTTTTATAGAACTTATTATTATTTACTAAATAAAATATTTTTATAAATTTTTCACACAGTCAATATTTTCTTGTAGAAACTAAAAAACCCGGATGAAAGTAACTTTTTGTGAAAAATCCCTATTTTTATGGCTTTTGCAATTATCTCTTTAAATATTAAAGGTACAACAAAATCGTAAATAATTACTAAAGTTTATATTATTTATATTTACTAAAAAATATGTAACTATAGTCTATAAAATGTTTCGTTTAGATAACTCTTTTTGGATAAATTGAATAAACATATAAAAATAATTAATTATACTGTAAAAAAAAAAAATTTAATAATATGAAAAAGAAGTATACTAATAGTCTTATTACAGAAGAAAAGTTCATTTTTAAGAACAAAAAAAAATTGATATAAATATTTTTGGCTTTGTATTTAAATATTCAAAAAGTGTTTAAAGCTTTTTTATTGTTTCAATATATTTAAATCTATAGTTCTTGACCGTTTGAAAAAAAAAAACAAAAACTTGGTTAATTTTGAAGTACAGTATTATATTTTTGAAAAATTTAAATATTACTCACTTGTAATAAAAATTGTTTTTGAGTTTCGTCTGTCGTAATACTATTGTTAAAATCATCTACAAGTTTTACTCCTCTTTCAGCTGAATCTTTAACAACATTTAGTTGTTCAATGATAGTTTTTCCTTTCTGATAAGCACTCGAGTTCAACCATTCTATCGGATGAATATGTAAAAAGTTTTCAATTTTAAAATGCTGAAATATATTTGTCGATTTTTGACTTAATAGTGACATTAAAATTTATTTATCTGATTTGCTTAAAAATGTTGCTATTTCACAAATTTTTAAGTTCAATTTTTTTGCATGAATTTCAAACTCATCGATATTAATTTTCTCATTCGTATTCTTTGCCATCATTACTTATATGTGTTAACATTTATACTTTCATCGAATAAAGCAAATGCAGCACACTCTTTGGATAAATATAGTAAGAATAGTTAGTAAATGTATTAATGGCTACCTCTGATATATTTTTGTTTATTTCATCATATTTTTTAACTCTCTTACAAACTTTATGACTTTTAATGGGGCAGATGTAACTTCAACAGCATAAATCAAATATATAATATAACATTTTACAATGAATGACATAATTTTAAATAATGACAGTGTACATATTATAAGGTATTATAATATATTTTTAATGTAACTTAGATATGATTGAGTCATTCTACTGCGAACTAGCGAACTAAACGCAGTATAACCGTAATAATAATACGAATAATATGTTAAATATTATACGATACCTACGTTATTCCGTGTTTCGTATACAAACGTATATTTGAAAAACGGTGACATCGCGTTATTGGACGATAACTATGAAGTGTAGTTAATAAGAATGCATAAATTACAGAAATGTCATGATACTACTAAGTATAGCTATATATACGTCAGAATAAACATTATTGGCGAACAGTGTGCGCGCACGTCGTGATGAAATTCTATTAAGTTTCTATACAATTTAAGGAGAAAAAAATAAATAAACGAATTCTAAGAAAACTAATACATTGTTTTGGATTTCTGTGCTTTTTCCAGGGAAACGTTTAAAGTTGAAGTGAACTCTGATGCGACTAATTTAGCGTATAGATCGACATACTTACAACTACATACGGACTTGCCATATTATGAATACACACCCGGGGTAATTTTTATTTGATTATTTATATAATATTTTTTTTTTTAAAATACTAAATAAAAATTCAATGTACAATTTCAATATATATATATATATATATATATATATATATATATACTCGTATATTTATGTCCTATAAAATTATACGAATAAAACTCAATTTTCTAAAATTGATCAATATTGAAAATCTATTAAATTAATAATGCTTTTGGTTAATGCTTTTAATTTAATGGTGTATAATAAATATTTGTATATAAAAAAAATAATATTAAATATTGTGCTTTAGTCATATTAACATGCAACTTAGAGTTTGAAATTTAACTATGAACTATACCTATAACAACTATAATCCTAATTAAGAGCTACAGATTGTAACTAGAAAAAATAACAGCATGAACAAAAATCTGAAACATTATTCGATCTACTCAAAATCTAAAATTACCAATTTAAAGTTAACTTCAACTTAATCTTGAAGAATAATAATTAATGACAACTAAAAAATAATAAAAATATAAAAACATAAAAACACACATATCGTAAAAATGCGGTTATAAAAAAAATTCAAAGAAGATATTAACAATAACTTACTATTTTATGTGTTTATTTCGCTTAAAATTAATAAAACCAAACAAATTTATTTTTTATTTTTTCAACATACTGTTTTAGTTTCATATACATTTGTAATAAAAACAACAATTTATTATTTCTTTTTTTTTTGTAATATTTTATAACACGAACGAAATTGAATACAGAATAGCATATTAAATGTTTGTTTTTGAGTTTTTGAAGATGAAGTTATTAATTAGTAATAATAAAAATATAATAAATAGTACAAATTTGGTTTCAATATATTAAAATAATTAAAATATTATACTTTTAACTTCGTATATTTATTTCAAAACTCAAAATATTTTGAAAATAATATTGCCATATTTTATGAAATGAGTAAGTGATACTAGAAATAAATTATTATTTGTTTTTAAACAAGTTTTTATATTTTATAAAAAACCATGCTCATATACTTTTTATTTAAAGCTATAACTACAAAATTTGAATATTCTATAGTTTTTACTAAAAAATAATTTGCAAATTTTCATGATTTTAACGACTTTTGCTAAAATTTGATCTTCAAACATTTATAAGAAAACACACTTATTTATTTTTAATATTTTTAAATATCTAACTAAAATAGTTTTAATAATAATTTATAAAAACTTAACCATATATAAAATTTATAAACTTTTTGACCAAACGAAATCATTTTTATCAATTTATTAAAAAAAAAACCTACCTATAAATAGCTAAAAATTATTTTTATATTTTTGACTTTCATTGATAATTTAATTAACAGAGGTGTCTTTTAAGTTTCTATGATTGATACTCTTCAAATTACATTTAAAAAAACTAAAATCGTAATTTTACGCATGAATATCAAAGTAAGTCAAAATTTAAACTTCAGACGCTCGTAAAATGTATTTGTGGATTTGTGCGATTACACTCAATTTTTTTTAATAATTCCAGAAACAAAACTTTTATAAAAACTTCTATTAAATTTTTAAACCTTAAATATTAATATTAAAAATGTTCAGCGGAAACCAACTTATACATGTAGATATGAATTTGTACTAAAAATTGTTCTTTAGTGAAAGTAAATGATCATTAATTGTAGTATAGGGGAATTTAGTTTCTTTAATCTGTGCCGTTCCGAATTGTGACTTTCGCATACCTACTCATATACTTCTCGAATATCATAAATTTATCTATTTTGGGTTTTTCCAAGATATAACTTTTTATTAATATATTATGTTTTTGAAATATTATCGTTCCTACATGATTGCCGTTTCAAATTTCACTTTTTCGAACACTGACATTCTATGCTCTACCTAACACAAGCATCTCGTTAAAGTATATTAAACGTACAAGATCTTCTTAAAATGTAACACAATATTATAAAAAATATAAATAAACTAATAAAACGATATTACTCGTCATGGTTTTCAAAAAAATTAGAATTTATGACTATTAATAGATCGTTGTGTTGTGATTGAAGGTGATTTTGCTGCACTGCATCGTTCAACCAGAATCCAGTGGCGGTGAATCCGAAGTGGCTGACGGATTAACGGTGTGCGACCGTCTGAAAGAAATGGACGTGAACTCCTATGAGACGCTGTCCACGGTGCCGGTGAATTGGATTGACCGCGGCCACGACGGTGGCTACAGCTTTCATAACATTAACGTCGCGCCCGTAATTTGGTTAGTACCGCGTCGAAACGGTTAAAACTATGGTCGTTATCGCTTCCACCGTAGACTTTAGTAAAATAATATTATATTATATTATATCACATGAAACTTATGGAATTTAATATTGATTTAAGTTATGATGATATATGATTCATATAAAATTATCGCGTGGTTCTACCGAGTTTGTTAGCATCAATAACTTTTTTCCTAGTCATTGTTTTGAAATTTAATGTTGATGTGATAGTTACATATTAACATTCAATGTTATAAATAAATTTTGAATTTATAATAACATTATATATATAGCTGATAATTTTATATAATTTAATTAAATACATATTTTATTTATAATATTATATTCTGAGCTATGAAGGCATTAATTTTAAAATTAATTGTGTGATTTTTTTTTTTTTTTTTTTTTTTTTCGTACCTCTCGTTGACTTAAGAATTGGATAATAAACACTAAAAATGCTTCAATCTTCAACTTAAACTGCAATATGGTTTTCGAACTTTTTTTGTTCACGACACTTGAAAATGTTTTATAAAAATTCTAGGACACCCTACAATGCATGAATGAATAATTTATATTTTTAAGAATTTTGAAGCATATCTAAGATCAAGTCACCGAATACTTATGTTAAAAATCACTGACTTAGAAAAGTAGTGTATGGTTATAAAATTGGATTTTTTCTAAGAAATCAAAAGTAAAAAATGTTAAATTCATTTCAAAATAATCAAGGAAAACATATTTTTTATTAAAAACAATTTTAATAGGATTAATTTTGTTATTTTGTTATAAATAAAAAATAAATCACCGTATAGACTTAGAATTTAAAAAAAAATATTCATATTAACATATTAGTAGTGCCTAGACATAATAACAATTATCAAATATTTCAGTACATTGTATATAAATTGTTTATAAGCATTTGAATGTATATTAGTAAATCAAAAATATTTAAATACATATCATGCACAATTTATTATACACATTTAAAGTTACACAAATAAAATTTGATACTTAAATTAATTTTAGTTTTTTCTTTGAAATTTAAAAATATTATTTGTATGGTCTTGAAACTTTTAAAAATTATGTGTATTTTAATGTATTATAATTTATTAGGCACGGTGAAATTGTTTAGAAATATTTAGATTTATAATAATTTATTTATACACAAATATATTCTCAACGTTCTACAGTATGTTGACGTATCATTTTGTTTATGATTGAAGTTAAATTTTATAAATCCATTACAATGACCTACTCAAGAAAGAAATTCACTTAAAACGTACAATTACACTGTGGAGTCATTTCCCAGTTTATATTAATAACTATTTATATAGCCAACTTGTAAGCTTATATTTTTTCTCATTAAACAGTATACGTCACTGCGTTTCAATGATCTTAATTTTAAAAATTATACTTAACCGTCTTTTTTTCTGTTCTCAATTACATAACAAAATTATTCAGTGTGATAGAATGTATACTTGATGTTTAATCAAAACAAATATACACATCCCGTAACTAACATTACTTAAACAATACTCCTTAAATTTATTAACAGCGTTCAGCACTTTTAATAATAATAATTGAAACACACATACTAACTCCATGATGTACATTACATAATTTAATATTTATTGTAAATAACTGTATATGTTTATTATTTAGGTACCTATTTTGAGTGTTCTGAATATTTTGGTTACAATAGATATTAATTAATCATTTATTTTATGTTTACTTTTATATAGCGAAGACAATTATAAGAATATCAAGAGAATTCATTTTAGTGATCATCACAGAGATTCAAAATTTCCTGTATCAATAGATAAAGTACATATTTGGTATGAAGCATTCGAAAAATTCGTAAAGATTGCGTACAACGAAAAAATCATCTGCACTTTTAAAATGAAACCTGGTATATAACTTTAATAATATCTGTGTGTTTTATTTAACCAACGCATAATATTGACATATTGTCACAATTTGTGTGAAATATCACAAATATTAAAATATGTTTATAAAATTGAAAGGCTTTCTGCAAAAACCAGACATTTTAAAAATGTTCAAGGTTATCAAAAAAATGCATGGTTTGAAATTGTTTTTGAAAATTATACTTTTTTAAAACTCTGAATTATATGAAAAATACTAAAACTGTATCTGTACTGTTGATTCATCTATACTCGATGTACATTTTATAAAAATTTAATGAACTTAACCTGATAAGGACTTACTCATATATCTTATCACATAATTAAAGTTGTTTTACTATAATATTTTAAATAAAACAATATATACTTAGTGATTTTACTTACATTTACTTATTATGTTAAAGTTTGACTAATATTAGCAGCAAAAATAAAAAAAATTTAATTATACAAAACGAACTAATATGGTTGATGCACTCACTTCTAGGGAGTTTTTCTATTTATTTTATTCCATGAAAAAGTGCATTTTTGACTTACCTGGTTTTTGCAACAAGCTTTCAATAATCCTTGTTTGATTGTTAAGATATTTGTTGTTTTGATATTTAACTGACTTTTACTTCATTAATGACGTAAATAAAAAATGTACAATATCTATTTATACTATACAGAATGCAACTCTTAAATTTAAACAATGACAACACATAGTTTTTAATAATAATTATATTTGTATTAAGAACTATGATAACTTAAATTTTTATTTTTTTGAAAGAAAGAATACATTTTAAGTTGCATACTCTGAAATAGAATAATTTTCTGAGAATTATATTCAACTTAAACTATATTTAAAGTTTAGTGGATAAAAATTTTATGAGGTACCTCTATATACTTCCCTTCGATCATTAAAAGTTTAAATATATACTAAGTTATAACTAATTGACTGCTTGTTTGAACTTATATTTTTATTCATGAAAGTTCTCAGAAAAATATTTTATAGGATGAGATAAAAATATGCAAGCTGTCATTTAATCAATAAAATTTAAAAATTAAAACAATAATAAAAAAAGTATATATTTAATGTTGATTATATTTAAAAAATGTTTAACTTTAAAATGATTACCTTTCTTACATTTATTATATATTTAAAACGTTTTAATTTATTTCAAGGGGACATTTTAACTTTTGACAACCATCGAATATTACACGGAAGAAAAGGATATCAAGGCTCTAGATTATTAATTGGTGGTTATTTGGACTGGGATTTAGTTAAATCAAGAACTAGAGTTCTCCAATCTCAACTATCAAACAAAAATAAAAATTATTTATGAATATTATAATATACAAACCCAATAGTTATATAATTTAGTAATTATGAACCATTAACTATGTTAAATAAGTTCAATTAAATATGGTATAAATTATATGTAGTTATAAATACTCATTTTATAAATTTGCATTTTTTTTTTTTTCATTAGTTAAATATATTTTAATAAACATACATTATACATGTACAATTATTGAAAGTTATTATAATAATATGAATATATAAATTTATTAGGTACTGGTGGTATTGAAAATTATCTAATCATACTAGTTTTTGTACAATAATTAATTCTCTATTATTATTCAAGACATTTTTTGTATTAAAAATAATAATGTTTTATGCATTTAAAAAAATATGATATTAAAAATAATGTCTCTTGACTATGTGTATTATAATAACATGTATTCTTATATTCAATATAATACTATAATAAAACCAGATTTTACGAGTGTATGAAATATAAAGGACGTTTAGACGTCCTGTTTTATACGGAAAAGTTCCGTATTTTAAAAGTCGGTTACCGAGTCCCGAAAAATTCTTTCGTTTCACTAATTGTTTCGGTTTTTAAAATATGACTAATTTTTATACTAAAAAAAAAAAACCATTAAGAAAATGTCAACTGAAACATTATACATCAAGAATTAACATAATAATATGATAAACCAATGAAAAAAGGTTGAACACGACTCTTCAAACTTATTTTAAAAAGTTTAATATTGGCAATGTATAGAGATTGTTGCTTACGAACAATGTTGCACAAATTTTTTATATTTTTCGCATAGTAAATAATACTTATCATACCACTTAACTTCCACACACAATATATGACATACCAATAAAATAATATTGCAAGCATAAGAATATGTCAGTTATATCAATAAATTCTTCGAGATTCAGAGTCTTGAAGAGTGTTTTTAATTTATTTTTTCTAACCCTTATAAGTTGCTATAAGATAATTCATACGTGAATTTAATCTCCACTATCAAATATTAAGTATTTTTTTCTTTGTTTAAATAGTTTCTATTAGTAACAGATTATATTTACTTGGTTATATTTTTGGTGATTATTATTGTTATTACTCTAATGTACATACCATTTCATAAACATTTTATAATTTAAATAGTTAAATGATCAAAATAATAATACACCTATGAATTTAATAAACGTTATAACAGACCTTAATGACTGAAATGAAATTTATTTTATTTTTTTTTTTTGAACAAAATAATGGGATTTTGTTAGAATACCTCCTTTATTGTATTTGTTTTCTTTCAATTACTATAACATATATATGTTTATTTTTTTCTATCATTCTGTTTTTGTGTATATATACTTTTTTCTTAATATGCTTTGATATGGATTGTAAATATTCAGTTAAAAAATAAAAAGGCAAACTGATTTTTAACTAAGTTAATTTACTTTTTTGTCTATTTAATACTTAACATAAAAAAACATTGTTTAAAAAAGTATCTTTTTATTATCTGAGCTTATATTTTTCAAAATAAACTTAAATTAACGAATTAAAATGAAATAGTTAACTAGCTCAGCCTTTCATTTTCTGATTTTCATTGTATTAAACTTTGTAAAAAAAAAAACTGTCTATTTACAGACTTCTTAATATATACAAATATTATATTATTATACTATTACTTCTTCGTTATGAAGTCGGATTTAAGAATTTTTAATATAGGTTCAAACGCAAAAAACATAAAATTGACTGACTTTTGGCTAGGCTCGTGTATGATGCTTATAAATAATGATGTATAGTAAGAAAATGAATACATATTTTTTGTCATGAAACGACGTTATACGTGACTAAATATATTCATCAGACCTCACATTTACAGAACACAAATAACATATTAATATAGCATATTATAATATATGACGACAGAGGCGTGTCTGGGGAGGTGTTCACCCCTCCACCCAACCACGAAATTTCAACTAATTTAGTAAAAAAGTATTACTTAATATTTGTATACAATTAAATTTAAATTTTATATTAAAAACATTTACTAGAGACCAGAATTATTTATATAATTCATTATCGATCTATCTAATACTATAGAATAGATAAGATTGATCGTCGACAATGGTCCGTGAAATCGGAAATGTTTATTTAATGCAGTAGAGTTTTTATTAAAAGGTAATGAAAGATTTTTCCCAAATATAAGAAAATTATTAGAAATATTAGCAACTTTACCCGTATCTGCGGCAACTACAGAAAGGACATTTTCTACTTTACAGCGTCTCACAACATATTTACGCAACACATCAACTAGCGAAGATCGGTTAATTGGGTTAGCTCTAGTGGTATATTGGTATGGATACGCGGGTATACGTCAGCAGATTTTCGATTTTCGGCGTATACCCAACGTAAAATATCATTTTACGGGTATACGCTCCTAAAATAACTCGAAAACCAAATAAAACTTATTTTATAGTTCATAGAAAAAATGTGTTACGATGTTTTAATTAATTGTTTATCTTATTTATCAGTATACGCTGTATTTAATGTATTTTAAAATAAATTTATTAAATAACATTTTGAAAAATATATGTTATTAAAATACATAATATGAAATATGAGTCACGCGGCATATGAATTTATTGCAGTGTTGTGTTTTTGTAACCATAAACGCTATTAAGTGTTTATCAGTCACAAGCCAATTTAATTGCTTATTAATAGGGCTGGGATTTTAATGCACTAAAAAATCTCAAAAAATGACTTAAAAACTTAAAAAATGCATTATAAAAATACATTTAAATTTATTCATTATAATTTAATTATAATATTATAATGTTTTTCTATTTTTTCTGAATCATTAGCAAGAAGACCTAGCTATGATAAAATATTTGCCATTGATGATAATTTATCGTGCTACATAATTTATTATTCCTACCGTTGCGATCGGTAGTTTGTCGAAAGTCTCTTCATCATAACAATTTTCGTTCATTTTATGAACAAATTGTGAAAAATGTTCTAAAACCTAAGAACCTAAGAAAATGCACTAAAATTGTCAAAAAATGCAAAAAGATCCCAGCCCTACTTATGAATTTTTATTTATAAATGTTTGTTACTGTAATAATGGATATAGGTTGAGGTTTTCTTATTTATTTATTTATTTATTACAAAACTATGAATAGTCATAATACTCAAAAAAATTTAATTTTAAAATCGTTTATTGTTTTGAATTGGAAATATTGTGATGACATAATGTTGAAACAAAAATATGTAATATAAGATAACAATGTTTGACAAATGAGTGGACATTGATACTTAACATTATCAGTCGTTCAATTTTATTGTAATACATTAGAAGTTAATAGTTATAACCATAGTCTAAGGGATTATTTTTTTGTAGCGTAATGACTAGCGAGAAAAACATTTTAAGTTGAATATACGCATTTTAGTAGTGAGTATACCCATAAATATATTTACCAATTAACGTTGATCCTAATAAAGTGGTGAGAAGGTTTGCTTTAATACCTTGAAGACAAGGAATCGTTCTATACATTTTTTTTATGTTTTCTAATATCTAATAATATAACGACAAATTATTCAAAATGTATTATAAAGTATCATAAATTATTATTATTTTTCTAATATTACTATAAAATAATATGACATCACGATCAGACCTATGAATATTGTATAAATGCCAAATTAATATCTAGTAAAATAAATACACTTGAAAAACGTGTTAGTAAAAACATTGAACCTCCAAAAATAAATTTTAGACACGCCCCTGTACAACGAATATATAATATATACAAAAAAAAATTGATGATAAGATCATAATTTAATCGTTCATATACAGATTATAATAAAAATCCAATAATAACAATATCAAAATAAAAATGTATAAATCATGACCTTTAAATAAAGGATATGGTGCATAAAAACGTTATAATAACGTTATATTTGACAAAAAACGATTGAAATTTGTTAACATAATTATAACGGAAAACCATAAACATTAATAATTAAATAACATAAATCAATATATTATTATAACGGTTAATAAAATATATTATTAATAAACTTGTAATAACATGTAATATGTTGACACATTTTAAATATAATAAATAAAAAAATATATTATATATCATTAAACAAAACATAACGAAAAATATTATATATAGAATATCATTAAACGAAATAATTATTATTTAATTATTTAATAGTTATAAATATAAAATATAATACTGGTTTTGTGAAAACATTCATTTTACGTGATTTATTTTTATTCAACCAAGAACTAATATTTTATTCCGTATTCGGATTATTACTGCATTAGATGATGTAATTTTAATATAAATAGGATAATTTTATTGTCGATTACTTATAATAATAACAATTAGTGATGCTCTGACAATATTAAATACTGTACTACGGTCGAAATTTAAACTACCCAACTATTGTGTTCAGTTTGCTCAGAATTGTTGAGGTGTCTGTGTTAAGCAAATTTTATAATTTACAATTTATTTATATTAGAGCACGAAAAAAAAATTTTATTTTAAATTATTATTTATAATTATCTTTTTTTGGCTAGAGTATTTTTATTTTTTGTCTTTTAGGTTAGTGTCGAACGTAATTTTTCTGGCTTAAAATTTTTATTGTCCTACTTGAGAAATTCTAATTCTAATGATTTATTAGAAGATATATTGTTGAGGGAATAATAAATAACATATAAAATGTATATTTTTTTTTTAAAAGTGTATTCATGAATATATTACGTATTAGACATATATTAGACATAGGTATTTATTTTGTTATTTGTGAATGTATTATGTACTATTTAATAACAGTAATATTATAATAGGTATAAATTATTCATTCTATACCTCAATATCTCTATACTCTATATATAGTATATTAGCTATCTAAATACTTTTATATTTCCAATATATTATATTATAACAACAGAAATTATACATGCTGATTATTTTGTCAGTTATAGTAAGGTATAAATAAATGCAGCCAAAGTATGTCAAAATAGTCAATCTAAAATATAAATTCCTGTGTAGGTAAATGTCATTTACATACACAATATTGTAAAAAATTTATTTCTGAATAGCGATAAACGCAAAATTTGTATAACGCGTTTTAATTGTAATAACGTATAATGAAATTTTTTTTTCAAATACAAGCCCTGTGCATAACTTATGGTAAAAATGAGTAAAATGCTTAACGAATTTTTTGCCATTGTTTTAATACATTCCTTAGAATCTTTCAAAAAAATAAATAAATAGATTTTAATAAATATTGCTTTGATATTATTTTTGAAATATTTCTACATTTTGGGAACTAAATATTATTCTCGTCTTTAAACTTGATATTATAAACATGCAATCTAAAAAAAATTTAAAAGAACAGGGTTAAATATATTATTTTAAGCATAAAATATACCACGTTATAAGTTCTAAAACAAAGACAGTTCATGTATGTATGACGATGACTTCCTCTTAGGCGTCATACAATAACATATATCTTGTCATGGGCGTCCCCAAGAGGAAGCAAGACGAGGCATTTGCCCCCCTATAATTTTTAATTTTTTACCTAATTATAATAATTTAATGTAATGATGACAAACATAATAATTTTCTATATATAAAATATATAATAATAATACCTAAATGTAATAATGACAAAACATGATAATCTACTATGAATAAATAAATGTATAGAAAAATCTTCATTTTTTTTTTTTAATTAAATTTCCCCCGCCCCCTAGAAAAATGTCTAAGAACGCCCATGTATCTTGCTAATATTTAACAACAGTGTAGTTTTTAATCGTGGTTATAATTTATTGCTAAAAAGTAACACAATAAAATATACACCAAATGTAATAAATTATTTTTACAATAATACAATATTTAATTATTCGCTTCTATAATAATAATCATTAATTTGTTGTTTAATGAGTTTATTACACTATACCTAATTATTGAAAACGTTTAAAAATAATAAACGCTCTAAATTTCTGAGTTTCAATTATTTTCATAATTTTTTTTGTCATTTATCATAATATTTGTGTACATAATATAATAATTCTCACCCAGTCAAAAACTTCGAACTTAATTAGCATAATGTAAGTAATAACATACCTACGCTCTTTCAAGATGATTTTATTTCTGTTTGTGAAAATGTAAATTAATGTTTTATTTTTTCAATGTCAGATTATTATTACAAATTCAACATGACACGGTTTCATTGTACGTGCACCTATACTATAAAATAATGTAAGCCATTATACATATAGAGAATTATTAATTGTTAGTGCACTGTCTACAACTACAGGCAACGATCTTCTATCCCATAAATGGCACTACCTGTTATGTTATTTCTATTTGTATTAAAACTTTGTAACAACACTTTATAGGTATAAATTTTTGTTATAGATCATCATAATAATAATACCATTAGCAATTTTAATGTATATTATGCAATTACGTTGTAATACTATCAACTTTAATTGACTCTGGATTTTATATAACCTTATATATATATATCTTTATATTACATACATACCAGAAATAAAAAGGAAACGAGTAAACGTATAAACTTTTTTCTTGAATGTATGCGCCACGAGTATATGTATATATAGTGTTCACAGTGCTTTTAAGCTCCGACTGGGCTTTATCAGACGAAACAGATACCTACACAAAAAGTTATTGCGACAGTTAAAATGCACACTTTAATACAAAGATGCTGGTATATACATTATATAAAACTATATAAGTACAAATCTGTTCGAATAAAATCAGTTTTAAATTCTATATAAGAAATTAAAAATGCAATTGGTGCAGTGTAGCGAATTATTAATTAAATAAATATTCAACTCTTCGCCACCTTAAGATTTAAATCTACAAATGGAATTTTCAATAAACCATCAATCATAATATATTTCTCTATCGACTATCATACTTCACTCATTGTAAACCTTATATAAATAATATTTGTTATTACTTATTAAATAATATTAATTCTATATTATGTTTAACGTAGATAGTACTTACGACCTACCTGTACCTGCCTACGTTTTATGTATTAAACAATAATGTTATATGTATAATTATTTTATTACACACCTGCGCTATGAAAAAAAATAAAAAAAATAATTGTGTTTGACAGTTGTACAGTGTCGATCGATGGTTGTTATAGTTGAGAGCGTAATGGCATTCCGACTTTGAGTTATATACACGGAAAAGCTTTTTGGCATTGATCAAATATGTAAACCTTCCATCTGGTTTTGACTGTCAATCTTTATATACCTACATATCTATATTATATATGTATCATATATTATTTATATATATATATGTCGTCTATATGTATAGTATACATTGTATACATATAACATAAATATTACACATATTATATAATATACGTATTATACGTGTAAGTTATACATCAGTACATCACCATGACAAATGACAGACTAGTTAGACAGTATAGCAGCTTAATGATTATCATAAAAATTACTACCCACGCCTAACGTTTCGAGTTCCATTAAAGAATCTTATAAATAATTTACTAATATGCTCTCAATGAAAATTTACTAAAACTTCCAAATAAGTATCATTATGAAGAAATAAAATCAAAAACGTATTATATTGGAATGCTATGTTAATCATAAAAATGTTTAATGTTAAGGTTAAAACGTATAAACTAATTTGGGAAATTGAATGCATGACCAAATAGAAGAATTAATTTTTTATTTAGTTGTATTAATTATGTGTTGTTTCTGTACTTCAAAATAAAATTACTCTATACTCTAGAATTTAAAGTGTTGTAACTGTTTGTGTCTTAAAATTTTAATAACTTTAACTTAAAAGTAAAGTAAAAAAAAGTTAATATTTTTAATTAACTAATTATTTTTGCGAAATGAGTGATGATATTAGATACAAAAAATCCATGATACATATGAACGAAGGCCCTAATCGACGAAAAAAAAAATACTTGGATAATAAATATGGTGCTATAAATGTTATGGGTTCACAAAATCAATGCAAAAAGTAAATAGATTATTAAATATTTTATATTTTCATTATTAATACTATAACTTTATACATTATCATAATTATTTTAATAATAAAAGTACTTTAATCAACTCATACAACATGCATAATACTTGTTGTTATACTTTGTTGTGTTATTATAAGTTATAAACGTTATATTGTTCTTAAGTGTACAGTACGATTTTGAAATCTCGCAAAGTTACCGTAGCTATAAAATATATGAACCTAATAACGTGAATACAATAGGTAGTTATTATCTCGTTCACAAATATATAAGTAGTAACATAGTATAATATTATACATGAATAGTCGTTCAACTTTAAAACTTTACGCTATATCGATTGTTTTATAAAGTGTTTCTTTACAATGAACTCTAAAGCTCCGTTTATTCAATTGATTATTTCATCAATGATGTAGTAAAACTATTAGTTAAGTTATAATAGCATGTATTATGAATGTAATGTGTAAGCTAATATAATATAATGTGTCTTTTATTCACTGTAGATAGTTTAATAACCCATAAATATATAATAATATATTTACAAATATAATAAACGAAATACGAATGATTTAAAATTCACTTCTTCAAGCTATAGGTACGCTGTAATTTTAATTTTTCGATGATTCTTTCCACGACTGCATAATACTAAATTGGTAAAACGCCACTATACACTCATTTTTGCTCTCAAAACAACATAATTGTAATGATATTATATTCTTGAACACGGCAAACGAAATGATTGTTGTGGACTTGTGTAAATGTCGATTACTCCTAACGTCAGATGATACGACAGAAAAATTATTATTCTGCGGTCGTTATTTTATCGATATTTTTAAATTAAATTTCTGGAACTGTGTATAACGTAATTTTAAAAAACAAATGTAAAATCCATATCATAATTTATTTTCAAAATGAAAACACGGGAAGAAAAAACGTCGATAGACTAACTGCGGGCCTTATTTTCGTCTCTAAATATGATTTGATATTCAATTCTAAATATTAAACGTAAACGATAAGTGCACATTATTATTAGTCAGAGCCATTTCGAGCGTATCCTGTACATACTAGAACAGTAAATTATTTTCAATTAATAGGTAAATGACTATAAAATGATAAATTAATTTAATTAAATATACTGTCTCACCATCGAAAAAAAATCCAAATGCTTATGATCTGATGATTTTTTTTTTTTTTTTTTGCAACCTCTATAATATTTATACAACTAGGTCCTCACATTTTTCTCAAATAATTCAATATGTCACATTATGATTATACTTAGTATCTTTATAAACTTATAACTGATATAAGTACAAGTTACCGCACCATAATTATTTCGATGTTTACTGCATTACACATTAAAAAATATATATAAAAATAAATAAAAATAATTATAGATAATTATAAAAATTTTATAAATATATATAAATTTACACATTATATTAAATAAATACTTTATTTTAAGAAAATCGTTTAATTATTAATACATTTCTTTAAAAAAAAATTATCTAGAGTCTGGACGCCATTCTATTAATAAAACATAGGAATGTTATTTCTAATTTCTCAAAATTTGAATTCATCGATAATTAAAATTAAATTTAATAATAACATTAAACAGAAAATCATAAAGTGCAATAAACGTTTCTTGAGTACAACAGTGCAAAATACCGGTAAAAAGAGTTCATCGATCACATTTTTTTTTTTGTGTCAGACCCATGCGCAAAAAGGAAGGTCTAGTTCCCATTGCAGTAAATATTTAAATTGTGTTTTTCATATTTGATCAATTACCTATATTCAATATTTTAGAATCATTGTAATAATGCATAACATAATTATTAAGTATACACCATTATTATAAAGTTATCATCATATTTGTCATTTATCAACTTTCGTCATTGTCATTAATTTGATAAATTTATCGCTCATCTTCAAGATCGTTTCCTCAAACATCGTAATAAACGTATTTTATCCCACTTCTTGTATCTTTTTCCTACAGAAACGAAATCTTTAAACATACTTACTTAATCAAAATTATTTGAAATCTACAAAACAATTTTACATGACGATTCCCTTGAAATGTTGATAAGTTAGACAGAAATTTGGCGAAAACCATTAGTTAGTAAAAATATTTTAAAAATCCTTGATATCCTCGATATTTATAATGCAGAATGCAGATGTGTTTCCAAGAATTTATAAAATATTACGCGTACTGTCAGTTTTGCCTCAGACTACAACTAATGAATGTTCATTTTCAACGTTACGTTACCTAAAAACTTACCCACAAACAACAATGGGAGATTACTTAAATAGACTGACATCATTGAACATACATCGTGGTATAAAAATGTGTATCAAAAATGTGTATATAATACTATCAATCAAATATTTAATGAATTTTTTTTTCCCCTCCTCGGGTAAATTTATTACAACAATGATTTGTATTTCATAGTATTGGATAAAAAAACATTTTTAACATAGGTACTAATTATTATAAAATCAATAATAAATATAAATATTACATGATAGGTACTAGGTATTTATTAATTATTGATGTATTTATTTTATACAATCTTTTTCAAACCCTTCCCCTTTTCTCCCATTATAAAATTCTGTGTACAACCTTAGTATACGTACATAGCAGTCTAGCAGTATAATAATTATTATATTTTTTCCATTGCAGAGAGAGCGACTGACGGAGTTGATAATTCGTGTAATAGATATATTGTTCATAATATATTCATATTATGAATTATATTATCTGCTTGGTAATATTACTATTAGATCATTACTAATTAGTAATTACTTTGGACTATGAATTGCTCACGCGGCGAATGAAAATATTACAACAATAATATTATACCAATTATATCGTGAGGAAAGATAAACGAACAGCAAACGCGTTTTTATTTCTTATTATTATTTTATATAACGATAAGATATATTAATATACCATAATATGTATTATGCTCAGGGTTTTTTCTCTCTTTCATTATCTAATATCTATCACTATCAGCTATCTCTCTATTCCACACACTAAGAAATCGTTCGGTATCTCTATCATTTAATCGTTGCGTGACACATAGATACCCGTGTTATCAAATTCAATGTGGCCTGCGGACGTCTCTTTATACTAATAACTGCGCCGGTCGCGTCGCACGAGACACGTTTTCAAAAACAATCTCCCGATAAAATTATTATCCAAAAATAGGTAATAATTATTATATTGTAATTACCGAAAATAAAATAAATTTAAAACGGCGTTGTTACACAACACGCGATTTTATAGCGTCAATAATAATATTAATATTTAATATACTGTTATGTCGCATCGAAAACGTCTCTCGCGAGAGTCGAGACGTTAACCGCGGTTTTTGTTTTTGCTTCGCCTGAGCTTCATAATATTATCTTTGCCGTCGATTTCGAAACAAATATGGAATAATTTTTACAATATTATTGTGATAAATGTAAGTACCTACACACGGTGTAAATAATCATCTTTCGATTCAGAAACCACCAACGGACGTGTCAAATCCACCACGCTGCAGGTATGGAAACGTTTTGTTATTAATTTTAATTATACAATTATTTATATTTTATAATGACACGATAAGACGCAGTATAGTTTTGCAAAAGTTGGCCGTTTTGTTATTTATTCCTATGTACAGATCGTATCAGTCGTCTGACATCCGTTGACGAATCGAATCGAAATTAAATTATAATTATCGTGTTTGCTACCAGCCATTGTAAGTTGTAACATTTGAACACCATGCTATAAAACGTTCCTGCCTCCTGGTCGTTATCAGATCATTTTTGTTTATAATTAAAATCAAATATACCGTAATACACATATAATATATTACTATTCAAACCTATCCATTCCGCGAGTTACTTATTTTTATTTTTTTTAGAAAAAATTATTTCGTTCATTAAAAATAACGATTTATGGTTGCCGCTCATATTATTTAGGCAACGGCGTATATATAAATATATCTACATAATACATTAACGAGGTTTCAACACCAACGTACCAATTGCACTGCCACCTACCCTATGACAAACACATAAGCTCTACATATAATTATATTGATATACCCACAGCTCACGCTGTATTAATAACGCATACGTTTTGACATCTGTTTGCACGTTCTATTATCGCGTATGAGACCATTATAATGATCACTACGTCGTACGAATCAGTACAACGGCAATAATGAGCGCACTGCCACCATGGTGATTTATAATAATAATATGAAATTATTATTATCATTTTGTCGCTACACAAAGTTACAGGTCGTATACGACATAAATATGTGATACAATATCATTATTTACCTCCAATGCCATTTGACCGAGACAACAACGGAATATTGAGGGCAGACCATTAAGTATTTTGTCAAAGTTCAACGATATTAACTTTTCGCAAATGCGAGTGAATATCCCCAAAATTAATATCATATTGCATAATACATTAACTAATGTGTTTATGTCTGGATCGGCTGAATGCCAGATTTGTATAAGATGTATTATACGGTTCATAACCTATAAAAGTGTACCTATATAGCAAGTGATTCACTGAGCACACTCGCCCCTTTTTAATAATTTAATAATGCAGTAAATTAAAATATGAATATTGGAATTTGAAAATATACTTAAAGACCATATATTCAAATGAAAAACACTGTACTATAAATTATTTAGTGGGTATTTATTTTTATTTTTAATGTTGACATACCTACTAAAATTAAAATTTGAACAAGAAGTTTTTAAGCTATATTTAACAATGTATTCTAAAAATATGATGACAAGAAAATTTAAGTTATTAATATTAATCTACAACGAAATATTTTATAATTTTATTTTTGTTAAACCTTTTTTAAGGATATTATCCTTATTATAAACATTTTAATAAAAAAAAAACTACCTACTTCTTCAAATTTCAAATTCAGTACATTGAAAAATTCAAAACATTCTTAACTGAATAATTTACAATAACAAAGGGAGTTCTTTTTTGAAAAACAGAAGTTTTTATCGTCAAAGACACTCCTTAAATAGTTTAAACAATCTGAATAATTTGCAAATAAGATCTTTAATTATACTTAAAAACTACAAAAACCAGAACTTGAATAAATTTAATATTAGTTTTAAAAAAATTGGGATGAACATGCCTAGTAAATTACTCTGTATATTAATTATATTTTATGATTTGTGATTGTTAAAGTTATAGGACAGTATTTATAAGCAATTAGAAATCGTATCACAGCCGCAAAGAAAGCAAACTTCCTAAAATATGTCCAATAAGATTTAAAAGGACGCCTCACCCATATGTGTCATTTCCATTTTACTAACATACATCATGGTATATTAGCGTTCAGCAAAATACATTTTATATTGTAAGCTTTAATATTAGAATCGATTCACTTATTATCAAACTTAGGTAAGATTAAAATAATATTATCTAGAACATCTCCTTATAAGCTTTATTGATATTTTTTCTTTTTAAAGTAAATTATACCTATGTAAAATATTACCACTTTAAGATTCTCATAATGTGGTTTAAAATATTATAATAATAAAATCCTCCAAACAATACTTTTACCTTTATATTTTTTTGAAGTAAATCGACTCTAATATTAAAGCTAACAACATTAAATGGACGCTAAATTGCTATGTTGTACGTAAATAAGACGAGATAACACACTTAATATACGCGTCATCAAAACATAAAAATAAACTAGAATATAATATTAAATTTGGTATTGGAAAGTTATAAGGCGTACATTATTTCAGTGAGATAACGTTATTTAACTTAATAATCCAGACACATTGAGCGTTTTAATACAACCGTGGTTGTCATTGTGAAAACAGTTTTCAGCCTAAGTTTTATCTTACGTAGTTATTATGTTATAAATTTATAATAATACTTATATAAATATTTTTTTTCTTGATAATATTATAGTGCTACACGTTCGATTCATCCGTCGTGTATGTACCTGCAGTAAAGCAATAGTCTGACCTCTCGGTCAAACTCAGCTGACGTTTTAGCTTAATTTTTTCTAGTAATTTTGCGTTTTTATGTCAAAATTTTGCTCAATACACAGTATCGTTCTAAAATTACCATTTAACAACACCGCGTCTACGCATTCGTAACGAAACACCTAATTGCATCATAAAATCCTGGCTAACCGCGATAAATATATTTTTGTTTTTCAGGTATTAACGAAATACCTAATCGGCTATAATTATTGTGAAAATACTATGGAGAATAAAGCAATGATATACAACTTCGGTCCAGACGGCAGTGATGCGTGTTGGGCCGCGTTGACGAGTTCATGGACTCGTTTTTCGAAACAGCAAGGTAAAATATTATAACTGTCATACTATATTACATCCATGGAGTTGGCGTTTTGAAAAAAACATTGTTTTAACCATCCACTTTACAGCTACTAAATTTATTGCGCACGTATGTACAATATAATAATATCTGAACAACATGTGCACGACGTTTTGTTATCATGATTAGACTTTCGACCAAAGTACGTTGACTTAAATTATGAACGTAATATAATATAATGTTCAAAATGCGATATTATTTTACCGAATCAACGAATTCCGAAATAATCTAAATAATATGTATATTTATGTAGGTATGATTCAATATGGATATTGAGTTAAAACACGATTAATATAATATCATAATATTATAGTAGTATGCATTTAAATAATTTGTCGTCAGTGTCTTAGTGACGTCCTATTTTTCAACCATGAAATTACTTAATTTTTTATTTATAGAAAATAGCATTACTGAAAATCATGATAGTTTGGTTATAATTTATACATTACATTATATGAAATAATTAATTTCATTACTCATAATTCATAAGACATAATAAAATAACCCGTTTGCTAATTTCAACATTGTACAAATTCAAAAAAATTGATTTTAGCAATGATATAAATGTCGTTTGACGTAACAAATTTTGTAAATCATATTTAATTACATAAAAAATGTTTAAAAAAAATAAAAATTCTATTTATTTAATTATTATAATTATTATTTTTTATACACTTATTAAGTGCAAAATTATATTATTTAAAATTTTCTATATCTCTTTACCAATAATTTTGTCTATATATTATTATTTCTTAATTAGTATAATTTTTAGATAGTATTTGGTTTTCAAAAAATATAATTATACAAAAATGAATTTAACGACCTGCAGTAGGTTTCTGCAATATTATGGGTATTGTAGATAATTTCACCTACTATATAAAAATATGATCACATATATCTTCACAGGTTTCAATCTAAACATTTTAATAATTTATAACTTATTAACAAATTCTTATTATTATAATTTTACAATACTTAAATTACTTTAGGTGCTTTTAGGCTCTTTAAAAGAAAAAACATAAAACAGCAAAGAATATAGTAAACATAAAAATGTTAGCAATCAATATAATATTTATAAAACTATATTTTCACTTTTAATAATAAAAAAAAATAATATAGTAAAATGTAGGAATATTAAACATTTTTTTTTTTTTGTATCAAAATATATTCAATTTTCTTAAAACGTTGTATTTTTTAATCATCTAAATACTTTAAATAACATATTATTATTTATGTTTTCACCAAAACAGTACTCAGTAAAATTATAGTTTGGAAAGAAAACAAAATAACTGTCAGTTTCGTCAGTTTTATAAAAAAAATAATTTAGCTGCTTTTATATTTTTGTTATATAATAAATATATATATTATCAATACCTACATGTTTTAACCTAAGATAAATATGTCGATCATTACATCGAGCCTTACTACTTCGGGTTTCGTACTTCCTATTATTAAGTTATAATAATAGTGTCGGTTTCTATGTATGTGTTTATGTTTATAAGTATATATTATTTAATCATATTATCCATAAAAAGTTTATACATTTGTAATTTTAGTTATAACATGTGCATATATATTTTTAAACGTTATTTGTTTAAAATATTCGGTTAGATTTAAGATTTTTAGATAATGCTTAATTTATTCTTAAAGTTATTGTTGGTACGTAAAGAGATCTCTCAGTAGCTTTTATCAGATTTTAGTCAGTGTTGATTAATATGCATAACTTATATAATATATTCATGTTTAACTCATAAACAATAAATACTGACTTTAATAAAATAAATTTGAGAAACATTAAATAAATTTAAATACTAAAAAAATATGTACATCTGAAATGTTTAAATTGATGGAATAACTCACTCAAACTGCGATTTATTTTCTTAGGTTTATTAAATGATTTATTTATATTAATATAAAATTAATTTTAAATGGTTTTATACGAAATAAATATACAATATAAATGGCTGTAAAAAAATATCAATTTTAAAGCTACTTAACTGAATTTCGAACAAATATTAATTAAAAGTTGTTTAAGTAATTTTTAGCTTTAGTTAAATCTAAAATAATTGTAAAATACCAATTAACTTATAATTTTAGATGCATTACAATATACACTATGATATACAATAACAACACACATTTTATAATGCTAATAATCAGAATAAATGTATTCTTTCAACTTTAAGTCCATCAAGCACTCATTTGGAACTTTAAATAACTTAAGTAAAAACATTATATATCATGAGCTATTTTTTTGTTTACATGAATACGTTACTATTAAATTACTTTTCATTAGAAAATTATAATAATTAACAGTGAGGTGGTTTTACTAAAAGATAATTTAAAATGTTATTTTTTATGAACGGTAAACACCCCTAGAGGATCACCCTTAACAGAAAAGTCAGCTTAGCCAAAATGTGTTTTTAAGCTATACAAACAATATAATATAATATTAATTCTGGAATATAAGATACCATTTTTAATTAAAGCTTACGTTCTAATTACGAGAATTTGAGGGAAACAATATTTAATTCCATTTTAATGATTTTTTTTTTTCATAAAAGTTTTATATATTGTATATTTTTCTGCTAATAAAAATATTTATATTTATTTTAAATAATATTTTTATATTTGAAGTGGTATCCCTCGACTATATTATTATGTCTCATCAGTTGTCTTTTGTACAAGTAATTTTTTCACAGCAAAATTGTTATCGTATAATTATTATATTTTATAAATAGATACATTTTTGATTTTTTTGTTCCAATTTTTAGTTTTTACAATTTTATTTTTATTTTTATTATTTGTCTTCTTTCCAAAACTTTTTAAAAATAAAATAACAATTTTTAGATCCAATTTTTCTCAAAAGTGTATATTAAGTCAAATTATTAATTGTATAAATTATAAATTAAAGTAAAAAAGCTAAGAATTTAAATTTTTGAACCAAATTATTACATAAATAATATTAATATTTTAAATTATTACTTATTTACTAATATTTAACTTAACATTTTATGAAAACAAAATACAAAATAAAATTATAAATTTATTTAATTATTTTTGCATAGAAAATAACATTTAAACATTATAACACAGTATAGGTACCTATTAATATCGTTTTTTCAATTATATTCTCATATGCAGTGTATAAATATTAAGAAAATTTATATTTAATGTATCATTTAATTAAACTCGATTTTAAATATAACGAGGTATTATTTTAGGAATAATGCATTTTCTTCTATAACATTGATAATCATAATACAGAAGTTTAAGATGAAAATTATTAGTGTATCGTATTAGTAAACAATATGTAATGATCTTCTATTATTAAACTAGTAATTTCACCATAATCATAACTAAATTATTTTAATATATATCAAAAATGTACCTAGATCAATAATTATTATTGCTAAAACCTTTTAAACTTTTAACAGTATTTTTTATTTTGTAAGAATAAAAATTGTGTATTTATTTTTATAACACAGTAATAAAAATATATAGTTTTGGATTATATAATCTTTAGATGTCTTTGTAATTGATTTATATTTTATATTGTTATAAACATAAAATTTATAAAGGTAGGTCTTCTAAAGACTTTAAATACTTATAAATTGTTTTGTTAAATTTGATTAACTGCAGCATTATATGGAAATAATAATAATATATCTATGTCAAAAAATAAAATATTTATATTTTTTATATTTATAAAAATTAATCATAAATTAATAATTTAATTAATTATTTTAGTAATAAATATTTAATAACTTAATAATAAAAAAACTTTTCCAAAGCAATTTTTAAATAATCATGCGCATAGTATGTGTAACATTTCTCTGAAAAATGTTGTTTTTACCTAAAAATATATTATATTGATTGCTTATAATATATTTATACACTAATCTGGCAATATAATATATAACGAAGTTAACTTGTACTCGAGGTATTTAGGAATATTTACCTTAAATTACTTAAAAAATATTATCCTTTTTTTTCTTTTTTATTGACCATGAATCATAATTATATAGTTAAAGAACAACGCAACATATTAGATATACAAGTGAATTGTATTTTGTTTCGTTCAGAAATGATCAAAAATAACAAGCTGACAAAATTACATTCAGGGGAATTTTAGGATTAAGTTTTATAGCCAGCCTCGCCACTTTTCCAAATTTCCATTAACTGGGTATTATTTAATATTATTATATTAATGTTAGTATTGTATTTTATTATGTTGGAAATATTTTAAAGGCAATTTTTTAGAAGTTTCCGAGTATTTTCAAATTTGCATCGGGTCATAAAATACTATTATTTATTTTTTAAATAAAATCACGTCCTAAGATAACAATGTACTTAAAAATCTGTGTTATATATAAGATGCTAGCTGTAAAGTGAGAACCGTCTACATAAGATAAATTTAAAATTTAAATATAAAATAAATTTGTTAAAAATATATGAATAAAATATAATGAATATTAATATTTTATTTTACTATAGAAAATATATGATAATCAATTTTGAAATCATAAAAAAAATTGAATTTAAAATAGAATTCGAAAATGTTTATTATATTCATAAGCATCCATCCTATAAATTTACCACATATATATATATTGATTATTATTAATTATTATAACGGTATACAATATTCAATATTTATATTCAATCAATATTTTGATGTTTTTATTTTTGAATACATTTTATAAATACCTATCTTGGCTATTGGCAATTGACATGCGAACCCACATTAGTAATTAACTTTAAGTATAGGGTACGATTAGGTTAGTTAAACATTTTTAATTATACTAAAAATCCATAAAATACGCAATTAAAATTGCCAAAATATGTTTATAAGCTGTAGGTATTATTATATACCAAGGCACATATTTATATTATAAAACATATTATTCAAAAAATACAAAAATATTATACAAAAAAGATTCAAAACGTTATATTTATACCTAATATTTCATATTTGTATTAATACTGACATTAAATAAAAATAAATTATTTATTATGACGGAAGTAACGTCTTTTGGTAATAATATATAGTAAATGTATAAACTGAATAAGGGATTCAAATTAAATTCTATAAGTTACACAAATTAGTTTATGAAATATAATAACAAACTCGCTTAGTTTATTTTATATAAATAAATGCTTAGGAAATGGAATTTAGTAAAGTTTTTTACAGATTAAATCTGAAAATTTGACAAAATAATTATGCCTGGTTTATGTTTTTTATTTTTTTATAAAATATCTTAAAATTCTATTTTTATTTCTGAAAGTATTTGTTTGTTTCGGTGTATTAAAAATAAAGACTGATAGATACTACAGTGGTTGTGTCTAAAGAATATAAAGTGTCTCATATTGACCAAATATTTTCATCCCTAGGCCCTTGCGATAAAAAATGTCGGATTATATAAATTATATATCATGTACAAATACATATTATGTAATATGTACATAGTGTCAACATCAAATTTTAATAAAAAAAATCGATTATGATTTTTTAGTTTGTTTATTATATTATAAAATATATTAATATATATTACGAGTATATTCTAATCTATCTGCCGCCTACTAAATTTAAAGATTTAATCGTATCTCCAAATCTTCGTTTTGGTATAATAAAAAAGGAAATAAAATTTTATCGTAGTATCTTAGAAAAATCATCACTCTTACTCCAGTATTAATAATAACAATAATACTTAGGTACTGTTAAATTTAAAAATTGAATTCCATGATTTAAATAGTGGCTGATAGAAGGTCAAAAAACCATGAACGATTTTAGCTTATCATAGTCAAAATCTACTATATATCTCTTACATAAATATTGAGCAACAGTTTTTATTATTTATTTTAAATATACACTCTAAAAACAATAGTAAATTATTGTGTTTTATAAACGTATATTTAAGAAGACGTAATGTTATCTTCGTTTCACAAACGTATCATAGCACATTTAGTTGAACAGACCCAATTCTGCGTAACAAGCTTAATACGAGTGAATTAACCTGTTATAAAACTTAGAGGAAACATATTCAGTGTGTGTACATCAGTTTATTAGAATATTTCAACCTTTAAGCCAGCTTATCATTTTTAAATTGCAATATTATACATACTCATAACAGTCATAATTCTCTTAAAAACTTAAGTATCATAAAAAATTCCCTTGTGCAAATCCAAATCAAATATATAATATAACCAATAATTTTTACAGTAAGTTAATTTAAATAATATTACTATAAATAATACTAATAATGCTACTAAAACACAAAATTAATTTTGCAAATTTAGTATGTTGTACGTTTCTAAGGTGGATTCAGCACAATATGTAGTTGCTACATCCTCGTTTATTTTTACTGAAATTCAATATTTTTGAATTTTTCATTGTCACTCTCAATCGTCAGCCCGGTATTCGAATGAAGCCACTCATACGAGCTCTATTCATATTCGATATTATTTCGCTCTCTTTATTAATGAATTTCTAACTTGGGTACTTAGTATTTAATATAATACACTATTAACCTTATAAAATCAATCCTATAATAAATGTGACCTATAAATATCTGATAAAAAAAAAAATTTAGCCCCTTATTTTATTCCAGGTATTAAGTATTTACTTATTATCAAGTATATTTTTTAATGTATATATGAACATGTACCATTTATTTATATAAATATACAATCTGCAAATTTTATACGACATATTATAATTATCTTAAATAATCTATTAATAAAGTATTTCTAATATAAATATTATATATTTATTTATTAATTTATTTTTTATTTTATTTTTTATTTATAATGTTTTTGTTTGAATAAATTTAATTAAAATTCAGGTTCCCCGGGTTCTTAATATACATCTTCATTATATAATATTATTGCACTTAAATGTCTTAAAATAAAACTAATATAATGATTTTTAGTTTCATAAAAAAAAAAACGCATAATTATTTAATTTTTATAAAGTAGGGTTAGAGTGGTGTATAACTCCTCTCCTGATATTCGCACCACCGATATGGTACGTCATGTATTATAAATAGCATCTGACTCTTTTATCTTAATTCACGTGTAAACTTTTAAGTAATTTCTGAAAAAACTCAATCCCACTTTTAATTATTTTTTAGACCTTAACACAATACAAGTCTCGTGTGATAGTTCAGCGTGCAGTGATGTCGAAGCACAGTTCAACGATACCACAAGTACGATAAATTGCAGTTTATTATTACACCATATCAGTATATTAGGCATATTTGGAGCTCCATTTTTTTGATAGTCCTTCCTATATTTAAATTTCAAAACTGGATTAACTCTATTCATCTATGCTAATACAAATCCAAGTATACAAGCTCGACTTCCCGCAAGCTATCCAACTTTAAAGTATGGAGCTGAAATATACCCCTAGTTACTTCTACGTTTATTTTACAGAACATTTGATTTGTCAAAAAAAAAAAAAAATTTATTTTAATAGTCAAACAGATTCGTAGTCCAACTAAACTTTTTTTTTTTTATCTAAAATTATTCTTATCTTCATTCGTACATTGATAAAATAAAATAATTTAATATAAATTACGTTTACATAATATTATTATAGCCTCATACTTTTCAAAATACAACTATTTAATACAGTAAAAAAATGCTATTATTTATTATTTCATAATAAATATTAAAAATTTAACATAAATCAATCAGCTTAATATATAACAAAGTATTGAATAAAAGCTCTATAATATATCATTTAAATAAACATATATTATAATACCTACTATTTATATTATATATTATATTATTACTATTTATATTATATATAAATAGTAGGTAAACTGTTTACATTTCAAAAATAAAAATAAATTTTATTTTATTACAATATCACTACAATAGGTACTATTATATTTATAATGCTACAAAATGTTTAATTAAACCTAAACAGATGTAAATGAAATATATCTCAATTTTTTACATGTAATCATTAATAATATGATATATTTGTATGCTTGTATTGATAGTTTACTGAGTTTGAATAATATTTTATAACTGAATTATAATAAGAGACTAGGACTGACTATATTTAAAATTTAATACTCATGTGATGAAGTGTAAAAAAATGAAATAACATTTAATTTGTAAGAAATTTTATGTTTATTATACTAACTTTATTTATACGTTGACATTTTATTTTGTGAACCAATGTGTGTTTGGACTCAATCGGGGTACTTATTTTGAGACATTTTAAGCTATCTAAATTCGTTCTAAATCGTTGTATAATCATGCGTCGCGTTGAACCAACTTAAAGTTCGTAGTTTTAATATTAGCATTTTAAAAACGAATGTAATATATTTTATAAATATATAACAATCTCTTACCTAAATTATTTTATTATCAGTATCAATAGTTATGAATTAATTACTAATAACTTATAATAGTACAGTAGTCACTCGTAATTCGAATCTCGATAATTCGAAAAACTCCATAAATAAAAAACTAAACGCTGAGTCCCCCGAGAAAAGCTCTATATATAAAAGAAAATGCATGTATTCCAGTTCCCTCGATAATTCGAAATGTCTGTCGGTAAAACACACTCTACAATTCGAATTTTTATTCCATGAACTCTATAATTTGAATTTTCTTAAACGCGTTTATATGTAAGTTCATACGTATGTACAATGTACAAACACATACAAATTATGTACAATCTATTTAACGTACTCCAGTACTTGTTATGAAACTAATAACGACGGTAGTTAAATATTATCGTAGTCTATAAACGTTATTGTACCTTAACTACCTAATCTAAACTTTTGTCAGGATTACGTTAATTTTTGAGCAATCTAAAATGGACGGAAAAAGATGCAGTACAATTTTTAATGCTATCAGTAAGTTAGACAACCAAAATGTGACCAGAAATTTATCACAAAAAAAAAAAACAGATTTCTTTAATATGTAAAATATAATAATATAATAAATTAATTTAAATTAATAATTGTAAAATATAATAATATGAGTGACGTGTGTATGTATAATAAATAAATGTAATATGTACATACATACAATAATTTTTCACCTCTCTTTAATTCGAGTTAATTTTTTTTCCTTCAATTATTCAAACACTCGGTAAATCGAAAACCTCTATAAATCGAATTTTTAACTCGGTCCCCTGAATTTTGAATTATCGAGTGACTACTGTATAATATACAGTTATTATACATTGTTATATTATAACAATTACGGTGTTTTTTCTAGTGCATTATTCATTGTATAAACTTTATTGTTCATAACTTTCTACATAGTTTTATTTTATATTTTGTATAAAAACTTACTTTTCAAAAAATAAATACCTATTTCTGTTTTTATTTCCATGTTTGTCATATTATGTTATATAGGCATATACGTAGGTAGTAATAAAAATGATAATAATGATAATAAGTTAAACATTTTAATCGGGCTGGCTGAGTATTATTATATTATTATAAATTATTAGTAATTAATTCATAACTATTAATATTGATAATAAAATAATTTAAGTAAACTTATTTTATATAACTATATTTTAAAAGTGTTTATATTAAAATTAAAAACTCTAATAAGTTGATTCGGCGCGACGCCAAAAAATGTTCGAATGTTTTAATTTTTTTTCCTTTATAATATGTCGATAAAAGATTATTTGCCAGATTAAAATTCTTGAAAATTTAATAGAGAATCCAATATGAGTTATTTTTATATAGGTATGTATAAAAATATTAAAAATACATAAACAATTTTTAAATACATTTTAAGTTCTAATTTTGATAAAATTACATATTTAAACGATGAATTACTTTGTTCATTATTTTGTAATAATTAAAAACATTATTCATTCATTTGTCGTAATACTTATTATGAAATAAATTACTTATTTCAATAAAAATATATTATGAAATACCCTTTAAAATATATACTGATACTCTATCTCCATTAAAAATCGTTTTTCGTATACAATGATTTATCATTGAATTCAATTTTAACACATGCATCACAAAGAAGACCCACTCGACACTTATTATAAAGCAGAACGGTACCTACCCACTGAGAGTATACGTTAATAGTACCAGAAATTGCAGTTTTATTTTAAATTATAAAAATTATTTATTTTATAAATGCTATTTTAATTTTTTTCTATAATTTAATCTATACAGAGTGTGTCTGATATGGATGAGGTCACTAGTATATACGTACTGACTGTAATGTCTCAATGAAGACTAATTAAAAATTTTTTTCTATTTTCAAAATTTAGGTTTTTTAAAACTTATTTTAAAATATTATCTTAAATGTAAAAATAAACTATCTAATAATATTTTTTACGAAATTCTCATACGAATCAAGATGTCGCAACATTTTTGCAATTGTCGCGCGTTTTTCATGCTCAAATCGCAGATTTAAAAAAAAAAACTAAAATGTCAAGTGACACATCGATTTGTTACCATCACAGCGAGTCCGCATGTACTAGTGATTTATCTATTTCAAAAACACCTTGTATATTTAATCATTTTTGAGTTTTAATAAAGTGTAAGTTTCAATAAGTTATGCTACCGCTTTTGATATAAAATCTTAACGTTAACGCATACGTAATAACTTATAAGTTGTAACCAATAACGATTTACTTTAATTTAGAAATTTTTCACTTAAGAATTTGTATTTTTTTATTTATTATATTATTATTATTATTTTTTTTTTTTTATGCACTTCATTAAAATAAAATATCTAAAAATATTACAGTTAATATTTTCGTTGTAATATTTCCCTAGTGAAATCGATATGTACCTAATTAGCTGGTGAACGGTGATAAATTCACTGGCACAAAAGACGTATATATTTAAGGTAGTCTAGAAAAATCGACGCAAATAATAAACACCGTACCCACTGTCCACCTTCTTTTTATTATTTACATAAATGTATTTATTACATGTGCATATTTAAAATTTATAGTTAACAAATTACTTGATTATTTTACTATTATGATATTATAATTTATATACTCTGTAAATATTAATAAACCCGAAAAAAAAGTTAAGTAATCATAATATAGTTTCACAAACTGTTGCAATATAATATAACAGCTGAATATACACAATGCATATTCGAATAAATTGTCTCCGAGCCAAGTTACAGAACTTTGCATATTATATAGCTACTGAGTACGTTTATTAAAAAAGTTTTTATACGTGAATATATTGGTTACAACAATTTTTTCATTCTACATTTTTAGCAAATAAAAACATCGTTACAGTTTTGTTGCATTTGCCAATTATTTTCACAACTTGGTAATTGATTGGAGCTTGTAAGCAGTTCACGGCGCATTATTTTGTCGTATTTATTCGTACAAAATACAATAGTGCAGTGCGCTCTAGTATCAATACACAGTAACTAATAAATATAAACGTATTCAAAATATTTTAAAATCACTGTAAAAAGAATAATAAAAACATGCTAACTTCAAAATATTATATCTCTACTTATAAGTATTTGATTTGAAAATTTTCAATTGAATATGAAAATATATTTATTTTTAAATGATATTGAATACTTTTTTTTTAATTCAATTTGAAACTAAGAAAACATTTCCCTTGTTATTAATAGAAAAGTTATTTTTATTTCTGGCTTTTTTGAAAGGTGAAAGTATTTTTTATAAATTTCCAATTACTTAAAGACATTACATGTTGCCAATAATTAACTTATTGTGTAAATATTATTTGGTAGTTGAGTACAAATTATATTTAATTTCAATTTCAGTTCCCTGTAAATATAACTCCATTGTATTATAAAATATATATAACGACTATGAAACTAAGATCGAAACCTTATTGTAAACTCGAAGTTACGTTTGTATAAATTTCTTTGTTATAAAAACGAATATTTTTCAATTTGGTGCACAATAGTACAATAACGACAAATAATTGCTATTTTAAGCAACCAATTCTAAATTATATGTTATTGCTTCTGAAAACTTATTTCGTTACTTTAATTTTTACTACAATTTATATTTTTATAGGTACCTACAGTACAGTTACATCTGTACATAATTTATTTGTTACAATAAGCTAAAAAGATATATAAATAGTTTGTTGATTTTATAAAACTTGGGCTTGATGAAGGAGCTTTTCAACGATAGCACATCAACAATGAGTTTCAATATAACTTTATCTTCAAAATGTTATTTTTTTGGATAGTAAATTTAAGAAAAAATTCAACATCTTTATTTTAACATTAGCTACTAATTAGTAAAAACTAAATGGTGTATTTGTATTAAATGTTGAAAATTTTATTTACTAAATAAGAATTACTTTGAACTATAAAGAATAATTTTCATCGAATATTTTACAAGTAATTAATTTTTAATGTTATTCACATTTGTAAATCAACAATAAGAAATTCATTTAAATAATTTAATCTAATTTTTAAACTAAATTGTATACTCTACATAATCAAAAGTTTTTGGTATACAGGAAAGTTCTGAATTCTGATTATGATTTATTTCAATCATAGAGTTACATTCTTATAATAAGGCATATCTATCTTTCTTGTAAAATTTACCATAAATACATACGTAATAAAATTAGTCTTAAAATATGTTTGAATGTAATTAGATGTCATTTTTTTTTTTTTTTTTTTACTTAAACATTCAGAACTTTTATAATACTTGTAAGTTGCTCATTAACTTAATATACTAAATAAATGTTCTTATCATAATTTAGTACTCTAAATATAATAATAATATAGAATATCAAATGTTGTATTCGTATTGAGCTAAAATACTCCTCTTCTGAGTTAATACCTGCATACAATTCCTATAAACTATGATAAATAATGACCATTATTTAATTATTACGGTTATCGTTTCACAGGAACCCTCAACTCGTGGCCGGTCAAGTCACGTAGGCCAACCAAAAAAAAGAAGCAGAACGTTGTGACCGCGACGACGACGTCACGGTCTCCGCCGCCCCGACCACTGCCGCCGGCTTCGCCAAAGGCCCTCAAACGCCGATCGGGAGTACAACTGCAGCGAACGGCCAACGAACAGCTATCCAGTTCGGCGGAGGTTATGGAGCAGACGATTTCGGAACCGCCGTTGACTAACGGCCCGTGTAACTGCAGCCAATCAGTAAATTCGGAACTGCCTGCCGAGAAAAACGTCACGGGCAACAACAACAACAACGACGACGACGTCGACGTCGACGACCGCGACGAGAACAGTGACAGAAACAAGTGGAAGTGCAACTGGGCAGCGGTCGATGTCGCCGACCAGGAACGGCAGCAACTGATGCTGTGCGCGGCCGACTCCGGATCGTCGACAGACATTAAAGAACCGGCCACCGTTTACGCCGAGCAGCCGATCAAACACGCGCTGCGGGACGGAGGCGACCGCGTTTCGTCCGCGTCCCGTCCACCGACTCCGTCCACTGCTGCACAAGAGCCAATCGAACACGCGCTTCGGGACGAAAGCGACCACGTTTCGTCCGCGTCCCGTCCACCGAATCCGTCCACTGTCGCCGAGCAGCCAGACGAACGCTCACAACAGATCGTCGAAGGCGACCGCGAGTCGACCGCCTCCAGTCCACCGACGACGTCGTTCGCCGTCACCGAGAAGCTAGTGGACGCCGAACACCCGGCGACGGTGGAAGTCTGCGCGGGCTACCGCGAAGTCGTTTCGTCGCCCACGTTGTTAACACAGTTTCCACTGCAGATGACTTTGACCGCTGACGCCGCAAAGCCGATGGTCATCACAGTTGTCCCGCCGCCGTCGTCACTGCGATCGCAGCTCAATGACAACGAAGAGTGTCCAGTTCAACCGAATTTGGGTAAGAAAAATAATATGTACATTTTCTCTGTGTTATTAATATGCAGCGGTTGTAGCAATCGAAGTAAGTGCCTGCGCATAATTCGTTTTTGCGGCCCGAGTAGTGGTCTAAACGACAGAAAAAAATTACGATAACAATAAATTATCATACTATTTTTGTATAACTCATATTAATATTTTTTTGATAATCATTCTAAGCTAATGGGCTCATGGTCGTAATACGTTTGAGTACTATTTTCTTTTTCTGATATCGTGACACTTTTGAGAACTGTAGACAATAATGCATATTTATTGTATGTAGATAGTTTTTTTTTATATTTGCGAAGAATGTACCTTTTTTATGTAAGTTATTTATGAATATAAAAGTTACCATGGACAATGAATCGTAATAAAAATTACAATATATTGTAAAACGATTTTAGAAACACGCATAAAGTATTATGAGCTCTGGTCCATTCAGTGCTATTCGGAGACTATACCACAATTTCTCCTACTACTAACATCGTGCTTGTCAGTTATTAATCTATAATGCGTAATATAGTATTTGGTTATAAAGAACCACTATCTAACACCTCTTCAACTGAAACTTGCCAACATACTAGTTACTACTTTTACATACATGACGTACATCACAATTATACCTCAGCATTTTAAATTCAATGATTATTTTATACAAATTATAGTTCAGCGATGCGGTTTCGTAGCACAAAGATTGAGTATTGGAACACAGTTCAATAAATTTGAATACTATCATTTGTACATTTGAACATTTTAATTATTGTATGGATGTATATGAACCGTTGTAATTAATTAAATATGTTAAACAATAATTAAATAATCAAATGTGTAATTTCTATATAGCACTCAAGAGAAGATATGTCTTAAAAATGCTATCACGAAATATTTTTTTAAATTAATTTTAGATTTTTAAAGAGATGATTTACCATCAATTTCATCATACTTAGCTTATTTAATTATAGATCTGCGTTAAGTTTCAAATATTAGGTTTCAGAACGTCGTGAATTTTCCAGCCTAAAACATTAACAGTAAACTTTAGATTAAAAAGTTAAAAAAATCCTCGTATATTAAGTACCCTGCTGCAAGCCATAGACATAAAACAAAAACAGCTAGCTATAACATTATATAACATTCATTAAATTATGGATTCCTAGTTATAACTCACAATAAAACATAATTTATGTATACGTATATTTACTTGCAGGTATAATAGTATTCTCAGAAAAACCGTTGTCCAAGTACGAGATGAAGATTAAAGAAATAGACAACAGTATAATATCGTACTCGAAATCGTTTTTGAGCACGGTGCTGTTTGTCGTGCTCCTCCGCGTCCTATTTTAAACACAAAACACTCCAATTCAACTAATATTTAAAAAAAATTGTATATTATATAACTGGCGTACGAGTAATGTTCTCTTTCAACCTGTTAATCCGAGGGATTTTGATTTTCAAACACAATCGTCATATTTTAAACGGATGTTTTTGAAAATCGATCTTCCATGGACCCTTAGTAAACGTTACTCGTCCGTGTCAGATGATAATAATAATAATAATTATTAACTTGGACCAACATTTTTTTTTCAAATTATGTTATACGTCTATTGATAATGTGTTTTTTCCAAAAATTTAAAATTTGATTTATATTACTGTTTAGCTTATATCATAATATTATTTATACATCGTCCAATTTACACAATTATTATTATCATTATACCTTATTACTATATTTGCTTTATTCTACCAATCAAATTATTGTAACCACAACCGTAGCCTAGATTAATTAAATTATCGTCACTTCTGTACCTATTATTATTATATGCTATTCACGTGTTTGAACACTGTGAGTATTATTTATTTACTATACTTATTGCAATGCGAATTATTTTTTATTTTATTTGAATTATTATTATATTTTATATACTATCATTATTATTAGATATTAAAAATCATTCTTTTTTATAATTAAATGTATTTTATAAGTTATGAGTACAGGATTTCAATTTTAAAAACAAAAAAAAAAAAAAATTATCTTTACAAAGTAAATGTTTATCGTTAATTTTTTTTTTTTTTTTAGTTAATTTACGCATTTCCTGTATTTTATAACGTAAGCTTACAAAATAATTTTTTCACAATACCATTATTATAATTTATATTACGTGTTATACTTTTTATATTTATTCAGCTATGTATTTGATTATCATTAAATTATCATAAAATCATGTATAAACACTAAGGTATTTTTAACAAGTGAACACACTTCACTTGTTAAAATGCTCAATTTATTATAACAATCAAAGTTAAGAAATCTATTAAACAGTTAATCATAATTATATTGTATAAACTAAAATTAGTTAAAAGTTTAATATTTTACATAATTTAAATATATACATTGCTTGAACAGTAAAAATAAAATTTATAAATGATTTTGTTATACAGATAATATTAATATATACTTAAGTATTTTGTCAAGTAATAATAATTACCAATTAAATATCACTATAGCTCTTATCGTTGTTATTTTTTTTATTTTTTGTCCTTTGAATTTCCGTATTGTAATTATCTATTAAGTTTATCTCATATTTAAAAAAAATTTCATGTGCATGGAAAATAGTAATTCATATAATTATATTGATTTATAGTTTTTGAATTGCAAAAAATTAACTAAAATCTTTTGAGGAATAATCAATATTTTCTGTCTAACTATCATATTTAATCAAACTTTTATAAAATAAAACTGTGATTATCCTATATATTTTTAATTCTTTCGAATTGCTTAAATAAAACTTATAAGAAGTTTTGTAACATATTTTCAAGTTCTAGGTATTCAACGTTAAAAAATGTGAGAAAGTCGACTGTATAGTAACATTTCTAGTTGGCCACTGTGATGGATATGTTAAATTTGAATTCAATTAAACATCATTGTATATGAAAAGCTATTCTGAGCGGAAACAATGTTTATTTTATTATTATTATTTCTAGGTAAAAAAAATTATTTTTTATGATAAAAATGGAGATAAAATAAAAACATTTCTAAAAACATTGCATTTGAAATTATCATATTATTATAAAATATAAATTTATTGTTAAATTTGGTAATTTTTCATTATATTAAGTACATTTTTAGTTTTATTTTCTGATATTTCCTTGAACTGTATGCATAACAATAATCAACAATATTTTGTAGAAAGATATAAGCGATCTACCATGATTTAATCCTGTTTTGTATACACCAAAACAGGCTGTACTTGTCATTTAAAAATAGTAGTATTTAATTTAACTATAGCCCGTGTACTATTGTATAAGATAAAATATACAATAGATGAACTGATTTATTTATAAATTATAAATTACCTATACGTAAATAAATATTATATTATAATGTTTCATCATCCTTATTAAAACGATCAAATCTTTTTCCATATAATACAAATTCGATTTAAAAATTAAAAATACTCTTTATCCATATCGTCGTAAACAGCTTACATGTTGTCACACTATATTACGTATAATTAAAATGTTAATGTTAATATGCAATTACCTAATCTGACACATAATTTTTTATCTAATATCTATAGTCTATACCATACTATCGCTGTCGGCTCATCGTAGATAACTAATACGAGGCTTTAATTTAGTAAGAATCTAACATTGATTTTTATAACAATAAATAATTAACCAGCAATTATCATAGACTATAGTGTTTATGCAGTAATAACATTAAATATATTGAAATACTTTAAAAGGAAATGTTTCAAATTTATTATTTGATCATATTGGATTTGGCAATAAATATTGCTTAATATGAGTAGCATGACCCCTAAGATGATCACAATAAGAATCTCATATTCCGATACATAGTATTATAATTGTAGGTAACTGGCTAGAAAAATCAGTTTGTTGTAATATGTATAATTTGTTGACATTATTATGTAAACAAAATGAAATATTTCATTTTTAAAGTACGTATGTAATTGCTAAATTAAATAGATACAAATATAAATATAAAGTAATATCAATAAATAAACAATGTATGCGGATGACAGTATTATGTGCTGTCTATTTCCCAATAAATGTAATATGTTTCCTCAAACGCCAGTAGTTATATTCTCAGAAACCATGGAGTATTTAAATATGATGATTGTCATAAGTTCACCTATCTTCATAATTTGGAGCATAGTGCAAATAGTGTTAAAGTTTATGGAGGTAAAATTTAAATTAATATTCACTCATATACCGAATGATAGTTCCATTTTGATTCAATAATTTAAAATGGTGTGATAATTATTATATTATTATTTTGTTTTAATTTATTGAATATTTGTGTGACACCTTGCTTGTTAAGTATAGGTAATCGTACTCTTATATCTATGGAATAATAATAACAGTAATAATATATTTGTGTAGGTGTACCCTGTATTAACACAATGGTTTAAAAACTGTAGGTAATAAATTGTATTCGACTAAAATCTAAAAGTGAAGTAATGAGTATACATTTTTACTTTTGATAATATGTAGTATAAGTACTGAAGTGCATTAGATATAGCGTATGCTAAAATATACTTATCATATTATATAAATTTAAATTATCGAAAGGTTAAAAAACTGCCCTAGGAAATAAGATTTCTAAAATATTTTAATGTTTATGGATTCCACAGATATTCATCTTTCATTATTTTTAGTACAATTAAATTACTGAGATATACTTATAATAATTTAATAAACCTAATTTTATATTGTAACATAAATTATATTTTGAAAAATATCTTCTTTTTTATCCTATTAAAAATATTAGACTTAAATATCTGAAATTATTAAAATTATGTATATTATAATATGTGTTCTATATATTGTATGTATATGAAAAAACATGATACTTGACATTTAAAATTAAAATATTTACAAGTTAAAAGTACGTTCAAAAGTTATTTACAATATTAATTTTAGTAAAAAATCGTTATGCTTTGTCTTATTATTTACCTTGATTTAACATTATTTCTATTCTTAAATACATTTTTTTTGTAGCCATTGAAAAGAAAAAAAACTCGATTATTAATAGTATTCTGTAGTCTATAGTAGTCTCTTTGAATTACTAATATCCATGTCCTATTAACTAGTATTTGGCTATATAATTTAGAAAATTTAAAAAAAACTAATCATTTTAAATTATAAATTAAACATAATTTCAGAGCAAGAAAACTAAATTAATTGAACGCAAAGACTCAAAAAAAAGTTATTTACAGAAACTTATGAAAGAAGAAGAAATAGAATGTATGGATGACCATTCTTCCGATAAAAATAATTATGATAGAGATGAAAACAGAGACAGATCTGAAACTTACTCAGATTCTAACTTATCAATTCCTCACATGAAACAACTCCAGAAATCATGTATACTGGATCAGTCCAATTCTGATTGTTTTTTGTCGGAATTAAGTTTTTCCGGACATATTAATAAAGATACAAATAACACAAGAAGAACTTCCTCCAATTCATCCAAACAAGTGATTTTATTAATGGTTACCTACTTTATTTAATTCAACGAACGGTTAAAAAGTTTATTTTATTCTATCTTTTTATAAATAATTATGTCAGTTTTTGACTGCATAAAAACTAAACCATGATAAAACTTTTTAAAATTATATTAATAGGTTATAAAGTAACAGATCTAATGGTTTACAAATTATTTATTATTACAAATTTAACATTAATTTTATGTTAAGTGTTGGTCTATTTCCAAAGATGAAGTAGAAGAAAAGAATCACTATCTTAACCAACACGAATACGAATTTGGATGTGTTGTTTCTAATAGAGCAAGTGAATTCTTAACAATCATTCCAGAAAAACCATTTATGCAGGTGGTCCAAGATAATACGAATACCGGTCAATTAAACGATACGGTAAACATAAATATTAGGTGACACATACGTACCTACAATGTACGTTCGTGCAATCTATATGATTTTAGTATTTTAATTTTATATTTTAATCAGACTCCTAGCTAAAAACTGTTTCATTTTCATTAAGTGGATATAAATATAAAATATACACTGTACTTACTACACATAGTATAATATAAATTATTCATATCATAATTAGTATTAAATCCATTTATAATATTCTATTATACATTATACAACTCTACAAGTTATTTGTAAATTGTAACATATAAATCAATTCATATTATTTAAACGTTTTTATTAAAACTCGTCAAACTTTATTTTGAACTTAAGCTTATTTAATACTATAATTTGTGTTTTTATAGTTATCGAAATCGGATTCAATCAACCACTAAAAATGTCAAAATAATATTGTCGACGATTAATCTTAATGTTAATATTTTTTAAATAAACACCTTAACTGTCCGATATTTTATATACAAATTCGCAGAAGTTAATTATTTAAAGCTAAATAAATATACTGAAAATTAATAGTTAAAAATAATTAGATATAAGACTTTAAGTTAAAAGTAACGGTATAAATCAACTAATCATATTATATTCATATAATACTAGATATAAATTTTCAATTCTACTTCATAATTATTTTATAAGTATTTCGTCTTTCACAAGATACAAGATTTAAAAAACAATGTAATGAATGGTTCGTATAAAAGTGGGATTATCTTTCACGTTTACTACATAAAAAATACGAGAAGAAATTTTGTACACTTGCAAACAAGATATTATAATCTTTAAGATGAGGAGACTAAAAATATTCTAAAATTGATCAAACAAAAAAGCATCAACTAAAACATCAGCGTTTTTAAGTTCGCTATAAGCATATCTAATAAAACTTAACGTTCACATTACTTTTAATAAAAGAAATATTAAAAATTAGACTTATATAATGGAAAATAACAACTATAAATATTTAAACTTTTTTATATTTTCAAGTTAAATAAAATTAATTTAGTTAAGAGATAGATTCACAAGTGCAGGCTAATGAATCATTGACCATCATCGTCTATAATTATATAATTCCAATTATTATTTAACGATAGAAAGTTTAGAGTACACCAATATTTGATATGATGTTTAAATCAGATTTAAATGCCAACTTACGAGTTTTAAAATAGACTAAAAATTGTTTAAATCATCAGTGAATAATATCTGTATTCTTGGATTAGTTAAAGAGTTGTCGGATATCTTAAATAAGGAAACTTCATTTTGGAAGTGTACCTAATAAATGTATTTCAGTTCATAAATCATCATCTTCTTTAGGGAATAACTAAGTGTCGAAAACTCAAATAACAAAAATTTAGTACATCCCAATAAAAATTTACTGATAGAACTAAAAAAAATGATTTTAAATTTCACAAAGAAGAAGTCGGTAACAGCTTTTTTCAATTTTAATTCTAAATTAAGGGAATTGGAAGCGGTGATTTTTATTTTTGTCTAATACACGCACAATATAGAATTATAGACGTGTTCTATATATTTCCAAAGTACCAATTGATATAATGAAACGATAAGAACTCTTAAAACAGATTTAAATTTGGCGTCAAGTCTTCTTGAGATTGATTTTCCTATATTTTCAATTTTTTTGATTTTACCTATTAATTACGAGTTATGATACATCTAAATTCGTACCATTTATTTTTTATCTATCAAACAACGAATAGATTATGAATACTGAAAATCCATCACAATTCACAAACATGACCTCGCTGTTAGCGAATAGTCTCCGCATCATATTTTTTGTTTATGGATAAAAAAAAATAAAACCTTGAAAACTTGGTACAGATTTTCTTATAAGTTTTTTTTTCTTACAACAATTAAAAATTCAAATGTTGACAAAATTCGTAATAAAATCACGAAATTTCTCAAATAAGATGGTAATTAAAATTACCCTTATTTGAAGTTATTTTTTTTTTTTTTACATTTACCTCTTTTAATAGCTACAGTCAAATTAATATTCTTAGACTGAAAAATATTGGAAATATTGGTAATGCATTCATAGATGTATAGCCGTAAATTGAGAGATTAACCTATCCCGAAATTTCCTAACTTAACCTCGGGGGTTAAAATGGGAAAACGTAGATTGACTAGGTCCCCCTACCTCTAATGGTTGTTAAAAAGCGTTCCGTTCAACAAATTATTCGCAAGGTACGCATGAATGCTCCAACTTAAATTATATATTATATTATATTATAATATACGTAAAAATAAACAAATTACAATTATGTATAATATAGCCGTCAATATCATACAAATTTTATAAAATGCAACCGCTACAACTGTACCTACATCTTAGTAGACAAGCCAGAGTTGTGTAAAAATAACTAATTAGTTACATTTATAAATTTATTCAAGTAATATGGATGATATCAATACCTGTCGTCATTATATGGAAGCATAATTTATAAAATATGTGCTAAAAACATCAGAATATGCGAGAAAAAAATTAATTAAAAAAAATACATTAAATATATCAAAATGATTTTTTTTTTATTATTAAACAAAAAAAACGCTTCAACAATAAAGATTATTAGCGTGTAAATTACATTTTAAATTTTTAAATTTTTTTTTTCACTGAAATATTATTGTGTAAATTAAATTAAATTAAATAGTTCAGACATTTTTAGGAAGTTTATTACTTTTAAGTTTGTTTCTTTGTTGGGTCCTATGATTTCTGATAATTGTTCGGGCAAATCGTTTTTATCCTAGATTCTTTATATTTTAAACACTCAGTTAATATGTATTTTACCGTTATTCGTGTTCCGTATGTGGAACAAATCGGTGGTTCTTCTTTGGCCATTAAGAAGCCGTGTGTGAATTTTGTGTGTCCTATTCCTAATCTGTTTAATACTGTTTCGTTTTTCCTATAGGTGTGTGAGGGTTGTTCTTTTAATTTCACTGAATTTTTGATTTTGTTTTTCCATAATTGTTCCCATTCTATTGCGTATATGTTTTTTATTTGTTTTTTTGATGTCGGTGATTTTTTGTGTTGAATAATTACAATTTCTTCTAAATTATTGAATTTTAAATGTTGCCTATTAGGTCTTAAAATATGTTTAAAACGGCCAAATGATTATTCCATATCAACCGATGTAATTGGAGCATATTTGAAGCACAATATCAGAAAGTAATAATTCCAAATTTTTAAAAAGGTGTCTGCCACTCGTTATGTCATTGATTGTCTTAAAATCAATATAGCCTGGATTTTTTTCTGATACAACGTGAATTTATTTTTCAACAATATAATATGACAATTTACCAATAAATGGTTGTTATTGTTCACTGCAAAATAGATTGAAAACGTATGAATGATGAAATGATAAAATATGTTTAAAAATATTTACAAATTAGTGAAATATGTAAAAATATATAATTATACCAAAATATGTAAAAATATGTTAAATAAAATTAGCATAATTTTAATAAGAATTATTAAAATCGTGAACATTTCTTATTGAATCTTAAATATCTTGTTGTAATAAAAATATACATTTACATATAAATCCGTTCTCTATTTATAAGCTTTTAAGTTTAATTATTTTAATTTCTAGTTATTTTTGAAGATCGTAACACCAATTGCACTTTAAGCGTCTAGGAGGAGTTTTCGGAATAAAAAAGATCAAAGGATAATAACTTTTTAATAAAAAAGTTGAGACAGTGTGGTAATTAATTGTAAATTTTTTTTTGATAAAATTTGAGATAAATTTTTAGGTAGAAGAGATTAAGTGGAAGAGGGCCAACTTCACTAACGTAATTACATAATTAATTTTCTAAATCTAACATGAAAAGTTTAAATTTTATCAAAGGAATATATAACATAAAAAATCCTTTAAATTATTATAATAGTCGAGAACACTCAGAACTATTAAAAACGATTTTTTCAAAATCCAATGTAATTGACGCATTATATCACGGGTAACGGGAAGATATACAAAAAAAAGGAGTCCCAGGAACTTAGGATAGATGTCCATTGCTTCATACTATTTGGAAGCAACTGAATTAGACAACCTATTATAATTAATAATTATAATGCTGCATAACAGCTATGGAATATAATTTAATTTTTAGTACAAAAAAATAATAATAATAATACACACTTAGTTAAATTAAATCATTATTTATATAAATAAATGAAAATTGTCCAAAAATATTTATTTTAATCTCTTGTAATATTTAGTATATTCATTAGTCATTACTCGCGTATTTTAATGATTTGTAAGATTAACACCTAATAGTAAGAGCTGTAAAATTAGTTTAGATTAGGTCATTTTTCATTTTAACTGATACTAGTTTTTTTTCAAATTTTTGATTTTAAAGATTTAAATAAATGAAATAAAAATATAACAGTAATAGTTATAGTTCAATGATCTACTAATCTGTGAAATCTGTTTCTAATTTTTGGGTATTATTTTTTCTATTTAATGTATAGGTAACGCCGGTAATGGAGATAATTCGATATGTAATAATTATAAAAGTAATATGATTTATTTATGGATAAAACAATAAATAAAAAGAGATGTAAGAATTGCCAAAAAATCGATAAATTTTACTACATAGATGTGAATGAAATAATACACATGATATATCTCGTTAACACATATGATGCATTATATAAAATATTTCAACCTAACCATTGCATAGAGGGTGTGTAGGAAACATCGTGAACATTAATCCCTCTCTAAAAAAAATGTAAGTACCTATACTATACAGTAACTATACAAGTGAAAGCGAATATTTTTATACCATATACTACATTACTTTTTCGAATAACATAATTTTGTAATATTAGAGGTAACATAATATTATATTGGTTTCATTTTACCTGCTTGTTTGCCTTTGCCATGAGTGTACAAGTGTGCAGGGGTACAATGCCATTTAGTTACATATTACTTCAATATATCAAGGACACTCGCACTCGCATTCCGGTTATTTTCGGGCACAATCGATCTTTTGTATTGAGACGGAGCCGCCCGAATTCCACCCCATCGAAAGAACCAAATAATGGCGGATGGACTAGCGGCGAGTGGTAGCCGTAGGGAGTTGCAGTGCGTTTGCGTTTGCAACTACCTGCTATTGCCACTTCGACAAAAGATGTTACACCGTTTCCACGAAAAAATATGTTATCCATAACCCCCTGCAGACCACCGTCCAATGTCTTCAGGGAAAATATCTGTACCTACTTAACATTAAACTGTTCGAAATTCCACCGTTAGAGGCGCTCTGTTGGCCACACAAGACAGGACACCATTCTTCACTGGCGACAATATCCTCATTTATGGCGACAACTTCTTATCGAACTGACGATGGCGCAAATACCACCGTAGTGATAGTTTGATTTTCTCGGTTTCTCCTTAACCATTCAACGCAAGGGTAAGTCATAAATCTGTTACAAGTATATCTTTGTAAATATAATACAATATTATAGATCTTAATAAACCTCAGTGCTTAATATTCGCATAATTGTATCCAATAACCGTAATGTGTTAAACACCATTATTTAGATTGACCACGTGGTATTTTTGAAAACCACATTAATTCGAACAATTAATCCGTAACACAAATCATGATAATATGTTAAAAAATTTACTCGTTTCAATTTCATTTGTGACCCTTTTTTTTGGATAGTAGAGCTAATACTCCAAAAATATGTCATTCGGCATTAAAAGATATTGAATAATACACTTTATATACTACCTATATAATATAGATATTTTTATAGATAGTAGTAAAGTAGGCCATGTTAAATATTATAGAGGAATATTTTTTATGAATTTTTCCAAATTGAAAATCTTTTTTATAATTACGCATTTCATCAAAAAATTAAGACTTAGTTTGCGAACACCTGTTTTTATCAGCATTTATTTTTATTTTATGATCGTTGACCAAATCAACTACCTGTAGCGTAAATGGTGCACCACATGTGTGTTTTTATTTTGTCTTTGATTTTTATGGTAGGAATATGTAAAGATAACAGAAAACATAGATATCATTAAATTTATGATTTTTTTCCTTTTCATTTCCATGATTGTTTTGAATATTATTATGTATTTCTAACTCAATGAAATATTAGTTATTGTATACTAATTTTTTTATAGTAATAACATTTTATGATTTATTTATTTTTCATAAAGTTAATTCGAATTTCGGATTTATGTTTACCATTATTATAATTTTGATACGTACAATCTCTATCAATGAACAGATAAAGATTTTATGTGATATAATCGAGATAATGGTTTTATACGAATGTTATGTATTATACTAATGTTATATATTATACGGTTTTAAGTAGGTAACATAATAATATTATCTATTCCTCTATTAAAACGTTCAGCTATCTTATCACTTGACAGTGAACACACATACACACAGTACAACTGTTTTGTAACGATAATCTTAAATTTGTTAGTTGTTGTACAAACGATCATTTAGTTAATTTGCATAGGCAGTATAATAATTGGTAGCCGCACATATGTCGACTGAAACAAGACCGATTAGAAATCTGTTCTCGTGCATTTGTTTTCAATTTAATTTTAAGTCAGTTGCACAATATCCAATGCGTAATTGGTTTGAGATATGCGTTACAAAGCCGTTGTACAGTGTGCAAAAGGGCTTTGAAACTTATGCACATACACATTGTAGATATCTTAATCGACCTACCGTTTTGTAGGTACTTTAAGTTGTTCATACATTTAACATTGGTCTAACTATTGAATTAGTTGGTGGCTGGTGTAATAACACCATAAACATGCCTACACCTTAGGTACCTTATACAGTATACACACTGATTTATTATTAAAAAATAAAAATGTAATCAACATAATAAAGTATACAACTATATTATGTTGGTTCACATATTGTATATATTTTATTTTAACTTTTGAAATTCTATTCCATTTGTTTATAAAATAGAATAATTAACATCAATTATGGGGAGCAAATTTGAAGGTTTTGAAGAATGCTTCAAGATGACCTTTAAATCTTGTAATTCTATTGCACTACTGTAAGTTTCAGTATACTATTATAGGTGCTACTTTTAAACATTAATTAATATAATAATTGTAAATATTAATTTTAGACATTTACGAGATATGAATGAAAACCGTACAACTCTTGAGTGCAAAATTGCTGTCGGATTAGTAACTAAAAGAGAAATTATGGATCAATTAAAACACGAATTGCACTTATTTGATACCTTACTCAAGAGAATTGAAGTAAGCTTGTGCCTATTGCTAACCAAACCATCTTTATTAATATGTAAATTTTTCTATAAATGTAGGATAAAATGAATAAAATGCAATGCTGTAAAGTGATCAATAATGTTATTTCAATTTTAACCAAACGGATCAACGATTTGTGGAATAATATTCATTTACTGTTCGACGTCGAAGGTGAACATGAACCAGAAGTTCTTGATGTTGAAGTAGATGACTTCGTAAGTACTTATTGAATATTTAAATCAATATTGTTTTATTACTTATTGAACTTTTCATGTTTATACACATAGTATTTTTACTTTCATAACTTTCTTTATGAGTTATGTTCAGTGTTGTATTTTAACCAGAGCATACAGAGCCCTCAGTATTTATATCATGACATAAAAAAAAACTAACAAATTAATTTTATATATTAAAATGAAGACTCAAAAAGTTCATTTTAAAGTATAAAATGCTTTAATTATAAATAAAACAATCATCTAATATATATGTAGGTAATAGGTATATGTAATTTTAATACCTCTACTTTATGATGTTGATATGTAATTATTGTTTTTAAGGGGGTCACCAACTTTCACTCTACACCAGAGTTTTCTAAACTGTGGTCCACGGACTTTTAAAGGGGTCTGTGAACGTAAATAGGAAATACTATAATATATTGTGTATTTTTGTTTTTTATTTTTATTTTTATTAAGGGGGTCCGCAATAATTTTTACTATTTCTAAGAGGCTCGGCAAAGATAAAATTTAGAAAACACTGCACCATAACATAAATTAATATCCTTTTTACTGTACAAAATATTATATTTACTCCTAAAAAAATACCTTCTTTCCGCTATGTCTCTTGTTATTATTTAGCCATGAAAGCTCAATCATCTAAATTATATTAACGGATAAGATATCAATGTTAGTCTTGATAATTCATTGTTTAAATGTTTGAAACTTATTGTATCTTTAATTATTTAAGTAGAAATAAAATACTTATACATCATTAATGAATAAATAATAAATAGTAAATATATTATAAATAATAATAATAAATATTATAGTTATTTTAATCAAAAATTGCTTTACTTTGCTTTAAAAATTATGTATGAATAAAAATTTCAAAGAAATTAATTTAAATACTAATACTATCAAAACTTAAATAGGTTCTCGAACATAAAAACAAGATCTACAAAAATATTTCAACATTATTTTCTCAAATTTCAATTAAAAAAATTTTTTTAAATAGAATGTATTCACGAGGTTATTTTTATAATTTGCAAAATGAACTTTCTTTTTAAAAATGATTTCTTAGTATATTTATGTATATATTTATATTTGGTTTAATAATGTAATTTAAAAAAAATTTTAAAATGTTGAAGATTTGTTAAATAGTTTTGATTTTGTACTAAGTGTACATACATTACATTTCAGAAAAATTATTTTTAAGTTAAAGATCTACTTTTACTCAATATCTAACAACCATTGTAAATATTGTACATATAATATAAAATTATTAATTTTCAGGTAATATCCCAATGTTCCAACTGCAATAATTGCAGTATAACAATTAAGAGTATTATTAGCAGTATAGAGGTAAGTTTTCAATTAAATAAATCATGAAAATATAAATTTGAGTACAAATTATAAATAATTGATGACATCTCTATGTTTATAGATCATTTCAAAGAAAAACGATGCAGTTTTCAATTTGTCCTCGTCTGATTTTTCCAAAATTCTTCAAACAACAGCATTTGTAGATAAAACATTGATGATAAAAGAAGTATTTCAAAACAATGAAGTCAAAGGAATAGTAATCACGGCTCCCCACAAGTATGGAAAATCAACTAATTTAAGTATGCTTAAATACTTCTTAGAAATTCAGGTAGACTCTTTGGGAAAACCAATTACTAAGGCAAACACCGGTAAACCAATAACAGATACAAGTAATTACGAACTATTTAAAAACCTTAAGATAAGCAAGGAAGTTAATATAATGAATGAGCATTTTGGAAAATATCCGGTGTTGTATGTAAATTTTAAAACAGAAAATATTACAAATTCTTATTGCAGTGCTGCTGAAAAATGTAAAGGATCAATTCATAACTCCTTTTCATTACATAATTATTTACAAAAAAGTAAAAAATTGAGTAGTGAAGAGAGAAAATTATGTAAATTATGGTCTAGTGATTCTAGTTATAAAAGGATTATTTTTGATGAAATTTCAACTGGTCTTAGAATATTGTGTAAATGCTTATCAAAACATTATAATAAGCCATGTTTTGTACTAATTGATGAACTTGACGCGTTAACAATAACCGGAACAATAACAGATGATTTGGTTCAAGATTATAAAAACATCTTTATATTTTTGAAGCAACTTTTATTATTTTTAAAAAATAACAAATACGTTTTTCAAGCATTTATTACTGGAAAATCTGTTTCTTCTATTCATGGCATAGTACCATCATGTATACAAATACTACCATTTTCTAACTTTCATGAGTTTACTGATTACTTTGGATTTACTACAAATGAATTGGAATATCTTTTCAAAAAACCAGAATTCAAATCTGTAACAACAACAATAGAAGAAGTAAAAGCTTATTATGGTGCGTATAATAAAATCGATTTAAGTACAAAAACAAAGAAGCAAATATATTGCATGTGGTCAATTTTAAATGTTTTAAGACGTAACAAGCTTGATAACTATTGGCGAGATTTTGGAAAGTTTTTTTTTAATTTTTCGATTCCAGGTATTAAAACAATAATGCAAAAATTACTGGTAAATGAAACTTTTGTAGTTATGTTATACAATACAACTGAATCAAAAACTCATCCGACTCCCCCTCCAATTATTGAAACATCTGAAAACCCTTTTACAAAAAGTTCACTAGATTATTTTTTTAATGTCTTGTTAGACTTGGGTTATATGACTTTCACTTCAGCGTCAATACTGGTTCTAGACGTACATAATAGTACAAATAGTTGTATAGGATATGTTAAAATACCAAATGAGGAAATTAAACAAGATATTGAACATAAAATATCATTGTTATCTTAAAAAACATATTTTGTGATTTCATTTAATAATATAGGTTTATGTGAATTCCTATATTAAACAATATATTTTGATATTTTCTTTAAAATGTATAATAAAATTTATCAAACCAAATATTATGATTTGATTTTTTTTTTTTTTAATCTCAGTAATTGTTTAATATCTTTTAAGTTATTAATTATTTTTTGTTAAAATGAGTTTAAACTACATTTTTGTTTTATTTTTTATGACTTCAACAATGTAATTATTGTCAAGGATTATTTTAATTTTAATAATTTTTGTATTCATAATAGTAGATTATTCTTATTTATTTATAATTAAAATATGTTTTCTTATTTTTAAGGTACAATTCCATTTTATGTAACAATTTTGTGTTCATAATTTTTCTATTGCAGCATAAAATCATGTAATAGTATAACTATATTCATTTATTATACTAAAACATAATAAAAATACTTATTTGTGTATTTATGCATTTAATTTTAAGTAATACCATAGTGTTTGAAAAACTAAGTAATATTAAATGTATTTTACTTTAAAAAAAAATAAAATAAAAATGTTAAACTAAAAAGTAATGGTTTGTCTCCAAAATCTTTTTATTTTATTACTTATATATTAAAAATAAAATATAGGTTATAAGTTATTCTGAAGTATAAACAAAAAATATAAATAAAGAGATTATTTATATTCAAAATGTAATTGTTATATCTCAGTTAAAAAATAATTTTGTATTTAAATAAAGCTTTTATAACTAATGTTTTAATTTATTAAAATTTTAAAACCTTATATTCCATGTTATTTTAAGTATAATACTAAATACTTAGATATAAGTAAAACAGAGTATAGTTAAACCTTTAATGATTAGTTCTTGCAACTTTTAGATGAATTAATGTAAGAAGAAAATAAGTAAATATTATATTAATAGGAATAATCAAGAAGTTCAACTATGATGTGTGCTAAATTGTCATTTTGTCCTATTACCTAACCTAATTTAGTTTTACTTTTTATAAAATGTTAATCTATTTTTATTTCTTAAACTGCTGATTAGATAAAAAAAAATGCAAATAAGTTTTAAATTTACACCAATAACAATACTGAAATTTTTAATAACACATTAAAAAAAAGGAACAACCACTTCATTGTAAAATCATAAACTTAATGCTTAGATTACTCAGCGTCAACAATTTCTATATTAATTTAAATTAAAGTTACTATTATTAATTCTTATGATTTACGCTATTAATTATTTTATCCTTTTTATTCCCTAATTACTCGTATATATGTGAACTCTTTAAGACTTTTAAAACATAAACTTAATTTAGCCATTAGTTGTTTTGTTACATTACAAAGAACCAGAAACTCAAAAAGTTGTTAATTTTAAAATTGGAGAAAAGTTTCTATACAATTTTGGGTTTTTTTTAGATAATACTTAATCGATAAATGTTCTTTATTTTCAATTAAATTTAAATTTCATACAAATATATAATGCTGAAATTTCATAAATTCATTAAATGTGGCATAAACAATGTAAACGTTGTATAACTTAGAAACATTATAATGATATTTCAGAATTATTTGAATATAAAGTATTTGTGAATTAATTGAACTGTAAAAACACAATATAATTTTATTGGTTAATATTTAATGGACTTATCTTAATTACAAATCATATATCTAATATAAATCACACTTTTAATAAATATGATTCTATCAAAAAGTAAGTATCTATCTATCTTATATGATATATCATAATTTATTAAACTATTAACTATTATTAATTTAAATTAAATAATGGAAATTGTCATTACAGCACAATGAATAATGTCTATTGATTGCTGTAATAAACTTTTACTTAGAACATGATGTTTGATGTTTTCCTTTGATACAGTTCATACACAAAATTAAGTAATGTAAGTAGTAAAAACATGTTTCATGACCTAGGTACTAGCAGAATTGGTTTCATCAATAATTTAGACTAAAAAATATATTATGCATAATTTACTGTTAAGTATTTGCTCACTCTATGATTTAATAATCCAATCTCAGAGATTAGATGAAGTTGAAATCTGATTATTTATCATATCATTTTTGTTCACTAACTATAATCACCAAATCTTAAAACAAACGTCTAAAAAAATCATTAAACCTATGATCATATAAAAAGTGATTATCAATTTAAATGGTAATAATGATTTACAAAATGTTTTCCACAAGATGGTTAATGATAAAAATTAGAAAATTATCTTTAATATTATACTAAAATTATATTAAATTCAATCTTTGATAGGTTCTTGTTCAGAGTAGGTAGGTATTTTTGTTCTAAATATCTCACCCACCTAAAACTTAATAAAGGCATTTACTGTCATGTTTTCAACTATATATTGTAGTAAATACTAAAATACTAATTATAATATTAAAATATTATCATTATTATTATCCTCCCAACAGCTTTAAAATAATTCAGAGGCCTTTTGTCATGTCACTGGACATGTTAAGCATGCAAAAAATATACATTCATTTATGAAGATGTTTCATACGCATTGGCTTTAGTGGTGTTATAGGTACAATGTGCTGAAGGTTAAAGGCTAAGTTTGTTTTAGAAGTTTCAGGATAATATCCTAGATTTTCTAGCTTAGTTTAAAATAAATAATACAATACATTTTATATGATAATACTTATTTATTTTTCTTGTAGATCCTTAATATCATTAATCATCAAGCTATAATGAGAACTGGTAGTTTCCAATGATATATAAAATAAATTCACCACTATCTACTTAATTCAATAATAAGGATGATAAATTATATAAGTACGTTAACCTCAACAAAATCAACAGCTAAAAGCTTATATTTATGTATTGTTCCCATTACTTAAAGCTGATCTGAAAAAAAATATTTGTTTACTTAAAATAAATATTAATGTGATATTTTTAAAAAATGTAGATTTTCCGCTGGGTATAATCAAAATTAGGTTCTAGTTAGTGTGTGAGTAATTGTATGAAAAAATATAATTCTATTTGTATTTAGTTAATATTTTCCCTACTCAATTATTCAATGACCAAATATTTAGTATTTTTTTGGCCTAATAATACGTCCCATAGTAGGTATCAATTTTGTAGGGATTTCATATTTTGTATAGTCATTGGTTAGGCTTGCCAGATTTTAAAATCATCAAACCGGGACATCATATTAAAATAGGTTAGGTAAGTAAGGTTTTTTTTTAGTATGTTAGTATAATTATATGGGAATAATAAAAAGATAACATAATACGATAATCATGTAATCATGTAATGATATTATGTACAATATTATTCCATATTTTGGTATTAAATAATATAATGTTAAAGTTATTTTAGCTCGGCTTCCATTAATCAGGACAAAATTAATGACCGGCTGGGACACCGGGAAATGTTGTTATAACCGGAACGAATGGCAAGCCATGGTCATGGTCATGGCCATATTTTAATATATAAAAAGTATAGATCTAATTCCAATCTTATAGCTAATTGCATTTAATCACTAAGAAATGTATTAAGAATAATTGAAGTTCATCACTTCAATAAACTTATGAATAATATACATAGATAACTAATGTACATATTATTATACAAAATAAAAAGTCATTACACAAAGAAGTAATGGAAGGAAAAAATACTAATTAACTTTATTTAAAACATGGATACAATAATTTTACTTATTTTTATAATAATTAAATAATTCTTTAGTTAGAAATTTAACACTATTCGCTTTAATATTTTACAAAATAAAATTTATTTTTTTTGTATATATATTTGTAAAATAAATTGTTAATATTAGCCATTAAGTACCTACTTTTTAAATCTATAGAATCAGATGAAAAAATTGTACTAACTATAAAGATAAATATTATTTTAACACACATAGCAGTAAGTATCAATTAGTTTAAAAAATTGTATGCATATATAATTTGCTTTAAGTTATAGTGAAAAAAATAAATGTTTTGTATAAAAAGTATAAAAAATTACTAAATATAAATTCCAATAAATCTATTATCAAAATATAAATATTGTTTTTATTTTATTGTTCTACATAATAAAAATTAATTAAACTGGAAGAATTTAAAATAATAGGAATTATTTTACACAAAATTAACATAAGTAACAAAATATTAAACTTTTGTAAGTAGAAAATATTTGCATTCATTAATAATAGTTAATTAATTAGATAGTAACCATCATGATGATACCTACCTATATTACTAATTAAATGTGTTTAAAATGGAAGTTTTGCTTATGTACCCACATGCATTATGTATAGAAATATTTATGTAAAAAATAATTATAAGCTAGGTTTTATAAAAATTCCAACCTATACTGTTATAATATTGGAGCCAAATGGCAGGTATAAATAAACATATGTGTGTATAATATGTTTACATTTTAAGCAAATTTAAATTAATACCACCAATATTACAACTGTTATTGTCGGTCTTTAAAATTACAAATTAACACATTATGGCAATTTTCATAAAACCTATGACAGTTTTTTTAGTTTTTAGTTGAAGATAGTTAAAAATATTTATATACCAAAAAAAAAAAAAAAAAAAAAACAGAAACACTATTCTATTGATTTACATGATTAAGTTCCAGATAAAAATATATTATATTATACTTAACTAATAAAAATTAAAACACATGTCCATGCAATTATAAAAGTAATGACATAATTATTACATGCTAGGTTCATGATCATATTATGAATAAAATGTATTAATTTTTAAATTGACTAGATAATAATAACACAGGCATATGCTGTTAATATGTTAGCTTCAATTAAGCTGCTTTCAGTTTTTGACTTTTCAGAGCAGCTTTTTCCGGACGAGCTACAACAATAGACAAGAATATTTATGACACTGTAAGAACTTTTTAATAATTAATAAAATATATTTAACTAATTATAAAAATTAAATACCTACAATTTAATAAAAAAAAATATATTTAGTCAAAACTATACATATCCAAGTCTACAAAATATTGGATAATTTTTGCATTATTTTTTTCATGTTGATAATATTTATTTTTATTTAAGATTTGAAATACATTGACTACATTATAATTGCCCTGAGCTAAGATATTAAAAAAAATTATGTAAATATAGTGGAACCTTGATAACTCGAATTTTCGATAACCCGAAAGAATGACTTGGCCCCTACTTTATAACATATCATAATATGTGTAACCTCTGTAAGTCGAACTTTTGATAACTCGAATTTTTTTTTCGCCCCTAACCGATTCGAGTTATCGAGGTTCCACTGTAGTATTAAAAATCATAATTAACATAAGAATAACAATTAATGTTTTTATATGTTTGTATTAAGAGACAAAATAATACAAAATAAAAATGAATATACCTTGTTTTGTAAACCTAATTTACCTAATCCAGCATAGATATAGTTCTTTAAACTGATAGGAAATTTTATTATGGGCTTATAACTAGCCCAGTATTTATTCTCATGCTCAATGATTCATCAGTTTTTGAATCTACATACTTTGCTAGGAATAATAATTTTCACTTACAAATATAATATAAAAACTATTATATAGTAAGCTATAGATAAACCTTGTAATTTAGTATATTACTCTATAAATAGATATTATGTTAAAATTTAATTTTGTACTAAATGCCTAAATCATTGAATACAAAAAATTTAAAATTTAAAATATTGGATTGAATACAATAGGTATTTAAATCTAAAAAAAATAAATAAATTTAAAAATATGTAGATACTAGTTAAAATAATTGTTACATAAGTATCTACTATTAGCTATACAGCTATGTAGGTAGATAGATACATATTTATGTATATTGGATAAAGTTCTGATAAATGAAAATTTAACTATGAATACTTACTTGAACAGCTAGTACTCTAGTAGGTACCTACCTAGGTATTATATTAAATATACTAATATACCTACCTCCTACATGTATTTATATATTAATTAGTATATATACAGAGTGCGGCATAATGGACTCCCACATTTTCGAAGTGAATTAAAAAAAAACAATGCAAGATAAAGAAAAAAAAAATTTTATTTTTAAAAACTATATTATTATATAAGGTTTTTTTAAAATTATTTTTTAAAAATTATATCGTCTAAATGATAGTCTTAACGAGCAACGCATATATGGAACCGTTCTCGAAAGTTTTCCATCACTTTCGCCAGCATATCGAGTGGAATCGCGGAGATTTCTTGACGGATGGCCTCTTTTAGTTCTTCAATGGTTATTGGTCAATGTTTGAAAACTTCAGCTTTGAGGTATCCGCATAAGAAATAACCACATGGGCTCAAATCAGGGGAACGAGGAGGCCATGTAATGTTTTCCCTTAAGGAGATCAATCGACCAGGAAACATTTTACTGTGACTTCCAACCGGTACTGCGAAATGTTAGAGAACTTTTTACGCCCGAAAATCGAAAAGTACGAAAATAATGATGTTTTCTGGTTTCAACAGGATGGGGCCACAGCTCATACAGCCCGTTGTTCTCGTGCTGTATTGCAAAAAATGTTTCCTGGTCGCTTGATCTCCTTAAGGGAAAACATTACATGGCCTCCTCGTTCCCCTGATTTGAGCCCATGTGATTATTTCTTATGCGGATACCTCAAAGCTGAAGTTTTCAAACATCGACCAAGAACTATTGAAGAACTAAAAGAGGCCATCCGTCAAGAAATCTCCGCGATTCCACTCGATATGCTGGCGAAAGTGATGGAAAACTTTCGAGAACGGCTCCATATGTGCGTTGCTCATTAAGATAATCATTTAGACGATATAATTTTTAAAAAATAATTTTAAAAAAACCTTATATAATATAGTTTTTAAAAATAAATTTTTTTTTCTTTATCTTACATTGTTTTTTTTTAATTCACTTCGGAAATGTGGGAGTCTATTATGCACCACTCTGTATCATAAATGTTATGGTTTTTAAAATTTTATAAATTATGCAAGATACTCGTATGTTATAATATAGGTAATGAAATTTCTTAAGCTTTAATTCATTTTACCATTAAAATTTAGTTGCTTTTTGCTAGGATTTAATAGCTTTACAAAGAAAATTGTTGCAGCTCAAAATATTTAAAGTACCTTCCTACCTAATGTTAAAATTATGAATTTAAACAATAGTATTAATATTTTACTTGGACAAGATCCTGGAGTAAATATTATATCATCTACAGCAAATCCTCCGTTTGTTGCTTGTCCTTCCATGATTATATGAAAAGGTTTATTAGATTCAACTGTTACTTGTGCAGGCATCCATGCTGGTCTTGTGGTATCCATATTCTTTGCTTCTAGACTCCAAATCTAAAAATGAATATTTAAGCAATTTGTACCATTTTAGATAATCAAACAACAAAATGTAACATATTACTTTTTCTGCTGGTGTTTCTCCTGAGCTATTGTCTTGTCTCATAATTTGCAATAATGCCGACTCACCAGCACCAAAAGCAGCATACCAAAATGAAAAGCAAAGTTGTGGCTCGTCAGTTACTGGTATGACTGGTGATATTAGCCGAACCATATTTGATCCCAATATTTGATTAAATAAGTCATAATATATATAACCATCTGAAATGAAAATATTTGACTAGATAACAGTATTATACAACAATAAATACTACAGTTTACTTGAAAGTCAACATAGGTGACTAGTTTATACCTAAGTATAGTGTTCACAAATATTTATTTATTTTTAATTAAGATTGTAATTTAAATCTAATTCTAGGGTGATTCTAAATGTCCATTAGGCCTCCCAAACACAAAATAAGACGCACTAATCCAGGTTATCAACTCTTCTAGTACCTATCATTGTATTTATACAGTCACTTATTGTGTTTATAGCATAGACGTAGGGTGGTCAATTTTTTTGGAGGGAGGGAAGTTAGGAATAGTAGCCCTCTTAGGGCTAGACATGTACCAATTCGTAGAGGGCTTCGTCTAAATATTGGGATGGCTATTTTATAAACTGAGAGGGGGGCTAAACCTCCCCCCATAACTACTAGTGTACCTACACTATGAATTTTATAGTTTTACCGTGTATAATTAAAAATTCAACTACTGCAAAATATACAGTTCTAATAGTAGAATTTTACACGGTTGATTTATTATATAAATTATTTTTCTCAACTTAACTTTAAGATAGATGTAAGTAATTTTATATTTCCCTTTCATATTATATAATGAAAAATAAAACCGAGTATTTAGTCCTTCCCATGAACATCCTATACCTAAGTAAAATTTTAGCAAAATAAAAAAATTTTCAAGTGTTAGCTAAATAAAAGTTAAATGTTTGTACAATACATTTTCCATGAACTAATAAAAAAAAAAAATCAAAATCAAATATTATATTCAAATTTATTATTCAGTTTCGTAAAATTAAAATAATAAATTTCTGTGTTTCATTCCAAACATATAAATGACATTTTAAAAGAAACTATCTTTTTTCAGGTTTTGGTGATTGAGGAAAATAATTTTTATCTTATGCTGTCTAGATTATTAGATAATATCATGGTAGTATATTTATTAAATTATAAGCTCATTTTATTATTTTCTAGAGAGCAAGTACCTCATTTTGCTCCCCCCTACAATGGATGCCCATGACCTCTCCAAATAAGTTAATTAGAGTTTATTTATGGGTACAACACATAATAAAATATACTTTCGAACCTGGAGCCCCAAAAGTCTTATCAGGTAAATTGGAAGGTCTTCTGTTCACCGTAGCCATTCTCCACGAAGCCGGTGATTTGTCTGTTCCATTTGACCAGTCACACATATCACGTTCAAATCTACATTCACCTGGTCGCACTTTAGCACCCGCCGGAATAACTACAATTATATCATATTATTAAAACAATTCAATATAATAAATGTATTCGATCACATTAGGTAATACTCATACTTGAACAAGAACCGCCGAAAAACGTTATATCATCGAATGCAATAAATCCATTTGCTCTACTGGAACCCCATATACCTTAAAAACATTTGTGTACTTCGCATAAGGTTTATACTTAGATTTTGATAGACTTTTAATTAGATATATTTCTTAATTATACAAAAAACCTTATCATTAAAATTATGTAGGTATAACAAAACATATTATTAATATTAATTCTTACCTTCGATCAAAATCTGAAAGAAATTAAACTATTAATATTTGTCTTGTTTTATTTATTTATAAATAGATAATAAACTTACAGCATCATTAGGCTCCTTAATGAGCGCTTGAGCATATTGCCAGTCTGGACCTTGGTGATTATACAACCGCCAAATTGGTTTCATTATAGTAGCTCCAGTGTTATCAATACTTCGCAGATAAATACTCAAAGCACCTAAACTTGGGCCAGTTGTGTCAATAAAAGGTTCATTCATCACAAACCTATTTTTAAATTATATTTTTAATTAATTTCCAAGTGTCAGAAGTATTAACATTATTAAATGATAAACTATTTAAAAATATTAATAACTTAGTTTAAATCATTATTTAAATTAGTATCTTAAACATACCAGAATGATAAACAACGAGGAGTAGAAGTTGTTTTAAAATCTCTTGATGTAAACCATGCACGACTTCCAGGACGTTGAAGTGCTGTACGTGCCAATGTCATTAAATATCCTGTACATAATATAATATATAAATTATGAATAAAGTTAACATTTCAAAAAATAAAAAAATCTTTTGTTGAACTTTGAAAACATTTTTTTAATAAGTTTTTAATTATTTCATATATGTATTTAATGTTTCATGCTAGTTATACATCATGTGGTAGATTTTTAATAAATCTGATTTAGTTCTAGACTATATTATTAAACCATATTAAGGAAAATTATAGTTGAATAACTAAACTATAATTAACAGATTTATGAAGTAGGTTTAAAAAATGTCTATGTCGGAACAACAGTCGACTGCAGTACCATTATAAATTATTATTTATTACATAATTACGAAATAATCCATACTTATAAATTATAATAGTTATATGTTAATTATTATTTAACACCATTCGATATATAAACAATAATTATAATAAAATAATATTATTATTTTTTTTTAAATAGACGAACAAGTATCTGTAATTTAATATTTTATTTTTTTAATAACTTTTGTTTATAAACCAAGTATATTGATTTATTAGTTATGTAAATATGTTTTGGGACATTAAATATTTTTATATAGTTATGCACATTTTTAGATTCAAACATTTAACATGATTCATATTAGGGAACAGATTTATACTCGTATGTAATAAAAATACAGAAATATGTACATAAATATGGAAGTATAATTTATAAAATATGTGCTAAAAACATCAGAATATGCGGGAAAAAATTAATCAAAAAAAAAAATAAATACATTAAATATAATTATTAAATTATCAGAATAATTTGGTACATTGAATTATTACAATTTCTTTTAAATTATTGAATGTTAAATATTAAATGTCACCTATTAGATCTCAAAATATTTTTAAAACGACTAAACGATCATTTTACATCAACCGATGTAATTGAAGTATATTTGAAACGCATAATATCAGAAGGCGATAATTCCAAATTTTTAAAAGGGTGTCTGCAACTCATTATGTCAATGATTGTTTTAAAATCCATATAACCGGGATTTTTTTCTGAAACAGCATGCATTTTTTTTTCGACAACATAATATGATAATATATCAATAAATGGCTGTTTTTGTTCACTTCAACATGGATTGAAAACGTATGAATGATGAAAATGATAAAATACGTTTAAAAATATTTACAAATTAGTGAAATATGTAAAAATATGTAAAATAAAATTGGCATAATTTTAATAAGAATTATTTAAATCGTGAAAATTTCTTATCGAATCTTAAATTTCTTGTTTTAATAAAATTATGCATTTACATATAAATCCATACCCTAAATATAAATAAAATCCAATTACATTTTTTAAACTTTTAATTATTGATTACCCATCTAGCTATCTTGCTAATAGTACATTTAAATTATTTTAGCTAAAATGTTTTATTAAAAAATTGTTACCCTTTTCTGTGCCCAATGTATGATCATGAGCTGTACTTCTCAGTGCAGCCCCTGAAGTTCTTTCCCAATCAATATCGTCCAAACGTTCTCTGGATACTACATTACTCCATCCGCATTCATCCACTTCAAATGTACAATCACCAGATGTGGCTGCAGCAATTTGAGGAGCAGCTAGATTAAAAATAAATTATAGAAAATAGTTGTAGATTTATTAGATTATTTTATAATTAAATTTTTATAAATATACATACTAGGACAACTACCAGGTGTCAAAGAAATATCGTCTACAGCAATATCTCCAAGATTATTTTTACCGATTTTAGCAATAATAATTATTTTAAACGGGTTAGCTGAAGACACAGGTACTTCAGCTTGGTACCAAGAATTTCCAGCTTCACCAGTAAGTGACCAAATATCTCTATCTTCCCCTTCTCTAGTATCACTTATTGATATTGTCAAAGTTCCAATCCCATTGCCATACATATGAGTCCAAAATCGAAGACAGAGTGGTGTATCTGGTCCTATAAAATAAGCAACCCATTCAATGATTATTATTGATTAGATAGTGATAACTATAACACTGCGTTAATCATCATATATTTTTACCAGTAGGATCAAACTCCATGCTTGACATACGAGCCATATCACCTGGCCTTCGCGGATAAGATGAATCAATAAATGCATAGCCTCCTTCCATTCCACCATAAATAAAACTTGATCGATCAGTTGCCGGGCCAGTAGACGGATTTTTACTTCCTCTCCCCTAAATCATAATAAAAGTATAAGTACTGAATGTACTTCTTAGTTTTTATTTAAAATTATTTTACAATTTGTTCTAAATTTATTATCTATAGTTTTTCAATATTATATTACATGGACTAAACAAAGAAATTAATCAGTTTAATATTGTTAATATTAATTAATTAATTGAACAATTAATTATATTGCCTTACCTACCTTAGCAAAGTTATATTAAGATTATTTATATGTATATAGGTTACCAATTAGATGAATTTATTAATAAACTAATATATTAATATAATAAACTGTTTACCAATGACCAGTTGAAATCATCATCCTCGTCATTAATCCAGCCACAGAATCCACCTTCAAATGTACAATGACCCTTACAATCTAGCCCCTGCTTTATTGCTATATTGTCTATAGCGACATAACCACGGAATTTTCTAAATGGGTCTGGCAAGTCTTTAGCAACACCTTCGAATACCACCTATATAATTACATAAGAGCATTTATTACCATGTATATATAAACAAGTCTAAAATTAAGATTAATCAATAATTATACTTGATGCTCTTTATTATATGTATAAAGTACTTCTGAATTCATCCATACTTTATTAGTTGGATCTTTAGTACCCCATAATACTCTAAAAAATCCATCTGGCCGACCGTCTTTGTTTGTAGGTTGCAAAATAACTCTAAGTCCAGCTGCACTCAATCCATCAATGTTGAAGCTAAATAAAAATATATAAAAATTAAATATAATTTATATATATTAATTAATTAAATATTTACCTAAAAGAAATGCATTTTCCTTCTGCTCCTGTACTTCCAAGTACTGGGCTTTCGATGAAAGCATTTTGACCTTCTCTTATAGTAATCTCATCAACTCGCACCACTGGTGCAGCTAACAAAGATGTTTCGAAAAAAATGTACCCTCCTAAAACAAAATATTTAATGATTTACATATCAATTTAAAGTGACACTATCTTAACTAACCTTTTTCTGCATCTTCTCCTTGTCCTGCATCTGACGGTGGCCCGCCTAACCAATTTGAAAGTGTGCCAGCTCCAAGTTCCCATTTTAAAGCAGATCCATTTCGATTTTTCCAGTCACATATCAATAATCCAGGATCAACACCAAAATCACAGGTATCTATAAGTATTCATTTTTAATCACTAAATAATTTGTATTATATTATTTATGAAAATAAATAATTAAAAATGTAATATTACCTGTTACAGCTCCTTGTCTTTTCTCCCGAATCTACAAAAAAAAAAAAAATGAGTTATTTTACTAATACTATCTTTATACACAAAAATGATTGTAAAAAAAAATCTATTTTAAGAATAAATATATGTACAATTACTTATATATTATGATATATAGTTCATATCATTATATCGTAAACATATTAAATAATAGTAATTCAGAGAACACTGAGTACTTTTAAGGTTTTTAAAATATTTAAATTATGTCATTAATTTTACCAAAACAGATCTAAAAACATCATCACGAAATTACAATAAATAATATATTAATTTTATACATTAATATATTTTATATTTCTCTTCATTTAAATAAACATTTACAAATTTATCAAAAATTATATCTTTATTTCACTTTTCTACAAAAGTGTATCGAACATTATATAAATAAATAATAATATAAAATATTTATTTCAAAACCAATAAAGATAACATGTTTATAGTTCCAAAAACCATTGCCCTCAGCATTAACATAGAATATTGTAAATCTTCAATCCGATTAAAAAATTTAAGGTCTAATTGAACTCTCATAATTTTAAAAGTATACAATTTAAGAATATTTTACAGTGACTACCAATAGCTTATATTAGAATATAATTTGTAAATATTTAAAATAATGATACTTAACACATCATAAACAATTAAAATTAAATTATAATAAATCATAATATTATTTGTAATTATTATTTTTAGGTATTTTATTATTTATGTATCTAGGTGGCTAGGTATAAGGCTAAGTATAATTATTATATAATATTTTATTTAAATTATTTATGATTTGCTCCTATATTTACTTAACAACCAAATTCAAACAATTAAAAATCAAGAGAAATTTTGTTTTGTTTTTATTGTTTTAAAAAATAGATACCTATAAAAGATATAAGTACATTTATATTTTTTGTGATTAAATACAAACAAAAATAATACGTGTAAAAGTTTTGTACACATGAATTCCTAATAAAAATCATAATATGTAAGGACTTCATTTTATTTTATTTAACATGACGAATTAATAATTTCAGTATTCATTATGACATAATATTACTTGTTGGTTAAAAATACCAATATATTTTGCCAAAATAAAACATATGTGTGTAGTGTATAGTGTATACCGTAAAGTGTAACTAATTTTCAATGATTTTTACTGCGCATTGTTTAATTTGCTTATGTCATGATCGTGCTTTTGTTTTGAGTTTTGGGAAAATAAATTATAATGTGGCATTAGAAAATACATTTTACTTTTTAATATTGCTAAAAGAATAAAACAAAGCAATTAAAAAATACTTACAGATACTTCCAAGTCGGAAAATTCTATTATAGACCCAGGTAAACATTCTAGAATTGAATAAATTGTCATTGACAATATCAGCCATAATTTCATTTTTGCCTGGAATAAAATTTATTTATTTATTCAAATCAGTATAAATTATAAAATTAAACATCAATATTGGACCTAATTTTTATTTATATTTTTCTAAAATTATATCAAACAGCCTTTTATAAAAAACTATATAAATTAAACGTTTAATTAGTTTCCCTAAAACCATAAGTATAAAAACTTGTATTATATTTTTGTATAAAATTCATACTCAATAAATAACATAATATTACATTGTTTATGATTAAAAATTTATAAATTATAAGCTTTATGATTTTGGTATATTCAAATTCTTTTACTTTTGGCCAAAATTTTAACTTACTCACCGTCGTTTATTACTTTTCTTGATGTTCAGAAAATATTGTTATTTTACTTAATGTATCAACTTTACTATATACTACTACTACACGCGTAATTAAAACATAACGTGATATTAAATAAGAGCGAGTTTCAATTAAAAACTAAATTTAATTATTATTTTTTCTTTAAATATTACAATAATATAGTTATTAGTTATGTCAGGTATGAATTTAATAAATATTAAGTCTTAATTATAAATAATAAGGTACGGGCATGTGCAGTTAATAAAACCATATATGGATAATTCTATACAATATCTCGAACAATTCAGTTGATACAAGTACACAGTTTGCAAAGATTATCTATTTAAAAAATTAATTTTTGGATCAACTTATGTACTTAAGTATCTATTACAATAACTTGGCTATTTTCATTTAATTTAAAAAATAATATATTACAAAATTAAAATCAAATGTATTGTTTCAAAAGTAAAATATTTCTGACTATAAATTTCTTAACAATTGGAAACAATAAAAATAAATTATGGAAAAACGTTAATTTTTACGCAAAATCATGTTTGACAAAACTGATTTTCTTAATTTGATTTAATTCAAAAATTCATAGATAAAATTGTACTATATAATTCGATATGACTTAAAATATTTTGATTTTCTTGGAGCTATTATTTATATAGGCATTTGAAATCAAATGAATCACGATCAAAATTTTATTCTCACAATCTATATAGTTTGAAAACTGAACAAAAGTTTCTTTAAAATAAATAAATATTTATTTAAAAAAAAATTGAGTTCTTTTGATAAAATTCGTCTACCTACCCACGAACATTTGCAAAACTATATTGTATATATTGTATACTAATACCTACATACAGTGGTGGATTTAAGAGGAGCCTCTCCTCTTCCCCTCCCCCATTGACCTTAGTGAGGTTTTATTAATTCAATAGTAACAAGTATTATAATTTAGGGCTGGGATTTTGAAGCAAAGGCATCTTTTTTTCTGGTGTTTTAAAACGTTGGTCCGTAAATATAAAATGTGTTTTAGGTAATACTAATTATTTTAAAGTAATATTTTTTTTGTATTTTTTGACAATTTTATTACATTATCTTAGTTTTTAGAACATTTTTCACAATTTGTTCATAAAATAAACAAAAATTGTTGCAATTAACAAGAGACTTTCGGTAAACTGCCAACGTTACGAATGATAAATTACATAGCACGACAAATTACCGTCGATGAATTTTTTTTTTAAGTTACAATTTCGGAATGAATGATTAAGAAAACAGAAGTACAAAAGAAATAAACAAGTAACAACAAATAATACTATAAAAAAAAAAAAAAAAAATACACTACTGTAGTATCATTTAAAATTTTTTTTTCAATTTTTAAGCTATAATAAATATAATTTAAATGCATTTTTATGAGTTTTTAAGTCATTTTTACATTTTTTAAGGATATTTTAGAGATTTTTTAGGGCATTAAAATCCCAGCCCTAATTATAACTATGAATAAGAAAATAACTCCTTAAAATTGTCACTGCATTTTGGACTATGCTCTCCCAAATTAAATCCTGCAGAGTCCGCCACTAAATACACACTTATTCATGTATAAGGTTTAAAAATTGAATACAAGGTTCCATTTAAGTTTTTCTATCAAAAATTTTTAAAATAAAAGTTGAATGTATCACAAAAAAGCAAATAAAATTAGTTTAGTTTAATATAACCTAACCTTTTAGAAGCGTCTAAAGTTAATTTTAAAATCACGATTTTTCATCAAACTATTTTCTTTTTTTATAATAGTTAAAATAGTATTATTTGTAAAAACTTCAAACAATTCAATGGTATTCAATTTGTTTTATTAATCAACATTTTTTGACTAATTTTAAGCATTTTATAATGTTTTTGGCATTTTCGAAGTATTTATATACATTTTAAGCTATTGCCCATTTATAAAATTAAATCTATTAATATAATAACAATATTAATATATAATAAAATATACTATGTAATATAGGCTGACTTCATGCAGTATCGTTTTTTGTATTTAATAATTTGTCATTGAATTCAAATTTAACACTTTCATTACATTGACCTATTCGATAACGAGGTACCCTTGGCTCATATTACTTATTTTATTTATTATTTACCCTTAAATTTTGTTTTATTTTAATATTTATTAATTAGCTCAATAATATACATCTTGCTCAAATAATATTTATATTTTTATTATCAACACATTTTAAAAGCTTAATAATTTATTATAACATGCACTTATTCTAATGAGTATCATAACAATTTATCAAATTAATTGTTCACTAAAATAATTGAATGATGCATTCATGGAACACTAAATCTTGTCCAAAAAAATAATTGTCAATATTGTTATATTAGTTTTATTGATTCATCAACTATTCATTATTTTTACCTACAATTCTAAATGAACATAACAATAGTTACTATATAATTAATAAAGAAAAACTCTGTACAGTAGGCAAATTCTTTTATTAGTTATTACACAGTTGATATTCGATCTTAGATTTAAAAATATTTTTATATTGGTTTACTATAGTTTTATAGCGAAACAATTAATAACATAATAATACATAACATGTCTTTGTATCTCAAAAAAATGTAATTTTTAATTGTATTTTTCACTTTTTACTGTATAATTTTGATACGCTTTTCACACATAAGTCGTATTTAGATCATTGGTAGGTAGGTGTCTGAACAATTTTCACCGTTACTCGACGCTTTCGATAACCGTGAAATCATTTATATTACGTGCGTTTGATTACATTATAAATACGTATCACATAGTTCACGGTTTTATTATAAATATGTTTTCGTTTTCATATACATTTGTTTACATCTCTTTTTTTAGTACTTTTAACAATAATAGACACGTAATTCTTTTAATCATTTTAAAATCGAAACCACTGTATGTACCTGTATAGTTGAGCATAATATTTTGCAATAAAGAATTGTTCGACCTTTTTTGCGAATAATTTTGGATCGTGTAATGTTTATTATTAAAACATACTCACGAAGTCTGCAACGTCGAATTCGAAGGCCGTAATTTTATTTCCATGATTATATAGCATTCAAAAACTCACAAGTGCGATAGCAAAATTGGTAGTTATTCTATAAAACGAATACAGGTATCCAGTAATTAGTCAAACTCACACTGTCCAGTGTTCAGTGAAGATCAAGGTTCCATGAGTGACTATAATTACCGAATCCACTCAGCTAAAAGTCAATAGCGTGAAATAAAATTCTGTGAACTCAGGATGCAACCGCCAAAACAAGTTTTATTTTATTACATGTACAATACTGCTTTGTGTACTTTTTTAATTTAATAAAACCTAGAAGTGTGGTCCTTGAAATTACAATTAAATGAGAATAATTTTTTTGTATTATAGTTTTACTTGTATTAATTTTACACCTAACTGTATAAATAAGTACTATTAGCACGTTAGATAACGATTTTTAAATGAACAATGAACATGTATAAAATAATTTAACATGATTTATTTATTGTTAATAGTTTAAAACGCAATAAAAAATTGTTTAAACAAATCAACAGCATATTATGAGTATTTACTAATTTTAACACGATGAAAAATATGATTAATAAAAAATCACAAGTTTTTATTAGAAACTTTAATATTAATTTTAATTTAAGGATTTGACTTCACCAAAATATATTTTTTCTAAATTTTCTAATACACCTAAACAATCTGGGACCTATATGTATCAATAAATTATGTTTTTTTAACTTTTAGGTTAACACAAATTTTTTTTTAATTGATCAATTTATTATTTCTTTAATACGTATATAAAATATTCCAATCTTAAACATTTTTAATTTATACAAAACTGTTTAAATAAAAATTTAATTTTTATGTTTTTCACTCATTTTCTATTTTTAAATTTCTTATCTTATGAAATTTATTGTTGAGGAACAACCTTCTTCGATAAATTTAATATTTAACTATAACTTTTTGTATTTATCATAATATTATAAAGATATAAAATATGTTATTTCTTTTTGTTTGGGATACCGCTTATTTAAATGTCTGTATAGTATTATTAATTATTTAATGAAAGTTATAGGTATTTTTTATTTTTTTTTTTTTATTTTGGGTCTTATAAAATGTAGATTATTGCTGATTCCACAACACTTCTCTGGGCCTCATTGTCTTTAGCCAGTTTGTTCTCCAATTCTCGTTCTCAGAAGTTCCACTGTTGTCTTGGTCGTCTCCTAAATTATTTTTGTTTGATTTCCATCTTGTAATTTCACGTAATGTATGACCCTATACGCTCTAAAGATGTATCTGGCTAAAATTATACTTTTACTTTTACTTATTACTTTTAAGTATTGAATATATATTGTATAATTTTAACTAATATTATAAGAGTTAAATTGTTTGGGTCATCGTCGGCCACTAATTGTTTTATAATTGACACAACTTTCAACTAATGGAGATTACAATAATAAACGATATAACTATACAAGTTGGTTAAAATAACATAGTTTTTATAAATATTGTATGACCTACTTTCTTAGCAATATCATTAATTACGTTTTTTACTTGTCATTTTGTGATGTACCTACCATTATTTAAGAGATATAATCAAACTTATTTTTATATATTTATCAAATATATATAATACAAGGCCAACAAATTGCATTTAGCTTCATTTCTTAAAAGATTTAATAAATTATTATTTTAACACTAAATATATTATACATAGGTATACGTATATCTAACCTATATATTATAATATATATGACTGTCAGTCATACACTCATACGTAACATAATAGTTTCATAAAAGACTAACGACCATAGCACGGTTACAAGTCATAACATTCATTTCTACACATAGGTTTTACAATTTTTTTAAACCGATAAATGAACGACGATTATTTAATATTTATGCAACGCGATTTATTCTATAAAACTCTAAAAAGATAAACCATGAATAAAAACAATTTATATATTTAAATTTAAGTTTTCACGTATATGAAAATAATGCCACAGTACTTTTTAATTAGGTAAGGAATTTTATTTTATAAATAAAATAAAAAGTGGCATAAGTCTGAGATAAGTAGATACAAAATAACAATACTAGAATATTTTACTTTTAAACATTTTTTTTTTACATTTTTTATATTAAAATAAATCAATATATATTTTAAAAATAAAATATATTATAGGTACGGCGATACTATTATGCGTGAAAGTTATTTGATTAAATTACATTTAACTGAGTAAAACTAATTTTTTTCATTTTAAATTAGTAAATAAACTTCTTACACAATTTTTTTATACAGATATTATTTATAATTTATATAAATAATATAAATTTTATTATAAAATTCATCTAACCATATAAAAATAAGATAATAGTAATAATAAAATACAATGTGCATAAGGTAGGAATTTAACTATTTATTTTTTTCATGGTTTTCAAATAGTTTTACGAAAAATCATTACTTTGTTAAAAGGTTTGTCTTGACATTTTAAAAATATTAACTTTGCGTGCAATGAAATATATACAGACATACCATTATTTATGTGTACACACTACACTTATAATACTAGAAAATTATTATAATAGTTATTTAAAATTATGTATTATAAATATATATCTAGTTAATGTAAGTAAAACATTAATATTTCTTTAGATTTTATCTAAATAGTAAATCACAAATATTTATAAAATAAATGTATATATCATTATATAAATTTTATTTAAAATAAAATTCAATGGATAAGAAGTAAGACAACGATTTATATTTTATATGCAGTATAAAATAATAAAATTATAATTTAGCATACAGTATGTTTATATAGGTATAATGAATCAACCAATATTTTCAAACAAAAATTAAGTAAAAGATAAACATTTTATCAGTTATCATTTTAAAACAAATTGAATTATATATTTTTTTTTAATAAATAATTGTTGTTAGTATTATTCATAAATAAATCTATATAATTTTTTATTTATATATAGCGTACGTGTTTTTACATTTTTTTTTTTTTTGTTAGAGACAAAATTGCAAAATCACTAATTTTTAAAATTGAAATTAAGAGCATAATATAATATCTAAAGAAAAAATTTAAAAAAAAAGTTATTACAAAACAGTATATATTATATTTAAGCTGCTAAATAATGGCTCTAATCATGCATATTATTAAAAAAGCTAAGTGTATTTTTATCACATAAAATTAATATTGATAATAAATATATTTAAAAAACGATCAATTTTTAAAATAGTTTTTTGAAACATTTTTTGTTGTATTTTTGTTTTCACTTTTTCTACGTCTGTTTTATACCTGATATTATAAATAGCCATCTGTTTAATATTTCGCTTTTTTTATATTTATTCTTGTCATAAATCGTTAATAATATGATTTACATATTACGTGATCGTTATCATATATAAACAATTTCTCTAAATTCACAAAAATAAACTTCATTACATCCGTATGGTATTATATAAGAAAGTTATATTATCGGCCTAAAAAAATAGCTTATAAAATATAGGAATTTTGTCGGAACTTTTAATTTTAGGTTATCAAATCCAGTATGTCATTTTAAACACAAATCTCATTTAAAAAAATTACTTCCACACTATACCTATATAGTATATAGTAAATATCTATTAAGTGCCAATTTTGATATAAAAATTAAAAACTTAAATTAAAAATATACTTAATTTTATAGATTCTTTTAGAAATCAAACAATAAAACATGTTTGATGTTCATGATTATAGATAATTTAATAGTAAATTTGTATTTTAATTATAGGTACAATTAAAATATTATATACGTATTGAATTATGCTTTAAATAAAATATTCTTACCTAATTATATAATGCTTAGCAGTAAGTAACAAATAAATTAGGCAGGCTCATACTATAATAATTAAATAATTCAATCATAAATTCTAAAACCCGAGCAAAAAAAAAAAATGTCACTTTATACTTTGTTAATGATGCAGTCATATTATGTAGTTACTATCAACCATTGATATTATTTTAAAATTTTTAATGCAACATTTAAAATCCAAAAATAGTTTAATTATAAAACATATTGATATGTAAAATCGTATAGTATTTAAATACCTTAGTATTTAAAATTCTACAATGAATGTTAAATACAAAGCATAAAACTAATTCATTATAAGGCCATTGAACTTTAAAATATTAAGTTCCACATCAATGATTTTTTATGTTTTTTACTTACTGTGTTCAATACTTGTATACTATAGACGTATTTTAACACTAAACTATTATACATTATATACACACATAAATAAAATAAAATAAGTATAATTATTATTCAGATTAATATCTATGTATAATTATTATAAAAATTAAATATAGTCTAAATACGAAAATACAGTTTAAGTTTATTTTAAGTTTAAAAATAATCAAGTACCTAACTGTAATAAAATAGGTATACTTCATTTATATTCTACACGAATATTCGTTATAATTGTTATAAACTTATAAATTATATTTATATAACGACTAACAACAATCTCCAACGCTATAGTTACCTACCTATTTATCTATATTAAATTCACATACTTATAAGTATTTATGAGAATATATAAATTGCCTACTTAAAAGCTAAAAATGAAAGCTACATCATCTTTCTTGAATCAACCTAGTGGGGACAAAATTTACTAATTGAATATATTATTATCTCGTATCTATATACTAATATATAGATGAATAGATGACATATGAATGCAATACGTCAACTAAACAGACCATTGCCGCAATTATTAATTAATGAGAGAAATATTTTGACTTAAGTCTTAAAGTTCCTATTCATTTTTAATAGGTACCTAACATCAGAATTTAATTGACAAATTATTTTTATACGTAGGTAGTAGATACTTTGTCTTAAACTATTATTTAGTGATATTGCATTTTAGTTAAGTGTGACAATTCTTAACTTAGACAAAGGTAATACAAATTTTTTCATTTATATACGTAGGTACAGATCTACGAATACATACCTAGCTTTTTTATCCATGCTATTAAGCTACTTTATTAATATTATTAACATATAATTTTCATATATGTATTTGGAGCTAATGCTATTTTACTAAATTATTAAATATATTGCAGATATTTTTCTCAAAGTTAAGACGTCATTTGACGTTTTAGATATTTATGTTAAAATAGTAAATAAGTTGATTGACGTCCTGTTTTTTTCAATTAAACGTTTTGTTAAAATTTAAAATTTAATTAAAAAACATTACTTAAAAGTTTTAAAAACATAAATAAAATAAAATATAATTAAAACTGATAAAAGTTAAGTTAGTTATACAATCTACATTTAAATTTTTATGATTACCAAAAATATTGACATCTACCACTTATTAAATGAATAATGATAAATATATAAAATATTATGTTTCTCTCTCTCTCTCCAATAAAAATCTAAGACATATAATAGAATCCAATAATAATATATAGTAGGATTATAAAATAATCCATATCACATTATATAAATTATTAATAAATAAAAACTATAAATATTAAATGTATATATTATATATTATATTACCCAACTATATTCTATACTCTAAAAATTTATCACAATTTCATAACTGATCAGAATAGAAATTCTATTGATTAAACTGTGCAATGTAAAATGTATTACAGCATTGATAGGCATCTGGATTGATTAAATAATTATAATTTACTAAGAAATTTAATATTCAAATATATTCGTGCATAATAGCCTACAGGCAATAGCGATAACTTATTATTGATAATTATAAAATCTATAAAATTATAAGTAGTTGGTGCCTATTACATTGTTCTATATCTATATAATAACGTTGTTTTTAAACTACACTTAGAAAATAATACATTATTAAATTATATTACACATTTTTGGATTAGGCTACTAAACATGTTTGGCTCGTTGCTGGCGAAATTACGAGGAAGCAAAATATTAAAATATTTCAACGTAGATTATTTGATCCACGTACCTATCAATACTTATAAGAAAATACTAAAATATAATTTTTTATAACTGATTCATAGTTAAAAAAAAATTAATATATGAAAATCTAAACTTTTGAATTGTTTAGGCCCTAATAAATTATAATGCATATGTAATATCACAAACAAATTGTGACAAATTAATGCATTTATTTAATTAATAGGTAAGTACTAAAGTACCTCTATTTTTCAAAATTGTATGGTAGCTGGAACAATATTAAAGCAAAAAATACATAAGCGATAGTGCATTTACTCATAATTAATAAGTAACTAATATATTCGATCATAAATGCATAATAAGTAGTAAATTAAAATAATAACAAATATTTATGATTGTAAAATACTAAAATGTATGTTATTATATCTACTATATGTTACAAATTATAACTGGCAAAATGTGTGAGTAAAAAATTGTAACCACTAGAAAAATAACTACTAAGTATAAACTTCCATAACTTTAAACTATATATATATATTGTGCATATAGCAACAATTATTGCGCGACCAGTGAGTTACACCACTACACTGTAGTTATAATAATAAAATTGTATTTGATCACCCGTCGAATCGTGGCTGCGCTTGCTCTCTCATAAAGTCGTAAAGCATTAGAAAAAGCGACTTATTTTTCTAAATTTTAAAACGGTTATATTAAAATACAATTGAACTGTACATTTTTTTCGTATTACTCGGGTTTTGAAATTTATTTTTATATTAAATCAATTGGCATTGTAAGGTTATAAAAACTAATTTTGATAACAGTGTATGTTACATTAAGAAATTTTATTTCCATCAAAATAACCATGTATCATGTAGTGTCTTATTTTCATTAAATTACCATGATATTCTTTAGAAAAAAATCCATTCAAACTATAACAACAATTTTAATTCATAATATAGATGTATTACATTACCTGATTGAAATTTTGAATACTTTTTCTCCGTCTCCAAGGGCGGACGAATGATATTGGTTACGTAATGTTTGATGAGAAAAGCCAAACTGTTTGGTAAATCTACCCTGCGAAGTATCTGTACGATAACAATAAACGACACACGAAGATTATTGTTTGCAAATGTACGCGAAGGTGCGATATGCAACGGAAACACCGTGTGTAGAAAAATATAAAACCATAGATTGAAGCAACGACTGCAGCAAACTATGACAATATCATGTAGGAGACCGCCGGCAATCTGCAATGGACTTGACTGCACGCGCGCGACGACGACACTCTTCACGCCAGACACCCACCTACACAATATTATATTAAATCGTTGTTGTGTTAGCGTATTAGTAGCCGTGCTATTAGTGGTAATGGTATTAATGGTAGTGGTATAAGTAGTGGTAGGCGTTTATACGGTAACATACTCACCGGGTCAGTATTTGTTGACCTTGCTGTTACTATGACGATAGCGCTTCCGCGCAAATCGCAGGGTTCGGTTCAACGAACCTCCGCCTCGGCGGTGCGGCCTGTAGATACGAGTCACCTGTATACAGCAGTCGAAGGAGCTGCAAGTTTATAATATACATTTATTACACGTATATTATATAGTTACCTGTTTGTACACACGTGTACGTGAATTTGTTTGTATGCATCTCGTATGAGTTGCAAAATATATTTTATAATACCTATGTTTCATATATATACTTTACACCTAACATGTATGGCCATTATAATATGTATATGTCTAATAAACAATGTAACTTTTAATGAACGATAAATGTAAAATCTGCTCTATGCAGCTTACCCAATATGATACTAATGATGTACACTTGAAATTATTATTATAATAAAATTATTGTGCGGCGAAAATCATGCAATAACTGCTCTTATAGCATGATAGTTTATTATAAATTATAATATACGATTTAATTGTGCGATATGACCTAAAGAATGACCGCTGTCAGGACGCCACACCACCTGCACCCCGTCATCCATAAATGCGCTACGTGCCACTATCATATTATAATATTATGCTATATAGTTTCCCTTAATTCTGCCACAGTGTATTCGAATACAATGTGTAATGACCTCAAAACCAATTATACATATTTTCGCTATGTAATTGTATTGCAGGGTTATTTTGCTGAAGCGCTTTTTTTCAAAATCATGTTTTCAATCATGTGACGATTACTAATTTACCTAGTAATGTTCAGTTGTACCGAGTGTCTAACCTAACGATTAGCTTTAAATGTCAAATCATTGACAAAGTGATAAAGACAATGATTTTTAAATTTGAACTAATGTTATAAGTGTGTTAGTTACTTTAGGTTTCTAGGTACAATTATCTATTTATTTTCTTATTTTGTTTGTTTTTCTAACTATTAATTAATATCTCAATAATAATCTGTGCATACTGCATATATTTATGTACCTAATGTAATTGTACACATACAATCGACCCAGTACCTACTGGCCCTTTTAGTAGTTTAATCTCAGACTTTTTTAAATTTAATTAAAATTTAATCAAACTGTGATTAATGTAATTAAACCACAGTTTAATTTATTAATAAATATGATTGGGACTAAGATTTTTATGCATGAACATATTTTTTTCTTTTAGTCCAAATACATTAGTCAGTTATGTCTAAAAGTGGGCAAGTTAATGAAAATAATTCAAGTTCAATTAAGTCAAAAAAACACAAGATTGATAAGTTAGAAGTCAACCGTTAGAAAATTATAAATTTAAGTTAAAATTTAATATGGAAAAAATAATAACTTACCTCAGTTTAAAATAGGTTAGGTTTTAATAATTTTTATTTATAATAAATGTTTTATTTATAGTAAATATACTAATTGTAAATTGTATTCATGGCATCCGTTACATAATAATGTTAAATAAAATATAAAATTTTATGTTCTATATATTTATTTATGTGATAATTAACTGCACAACATGTGTTTACAGTGTAATTACAAAATTGTTTATTTTGTGAGAAAAATTATTTCGAAGAATTCTTTGACTTCAAGTGAAGGTGCTAAACTATGACAATTTTTTAAAGAGTATTTTAACGGTGTTTTTAAAACTGATTTAAAATACCTAGTGGTATTATTTATAATTCGTTTTTGTAAAAAATTTTAAATGCTTGATTGTATTTCAAATATTAATTTTTCATATTTCAGTATTTTATCATTATTTATTGGATATAAAATCTATTTTTAATATCTTAATTTATGATTAACACATTGCAATAATTGTTTACAAACGAAAAATAATAAATCGTAAGCAGGTATGTGAGGGAATCGGTTAATCATTAGTCATTACCTTATTATTGATATACAATATATAAATATTATTTTTATAGCGTTTAACTGTATACTGTATATTATGTATAATTATATAAATATTAGTGTTTGAAAAGAACCTGTTCTTAAACGCACATGGCCACATTCATCACGTTCAAGTTAAGTTTATATTTTTCGAGCGACATGTAAACGTTACAAATAGTTACATCATAATATGTAGTTGAAAAATAAACGCAAACGTGAACAGGTGAACATAAATAAAATGTATATTATATTTGAAAAACTTGAACGATTTGATACATCATTCGAATGAAATTTCATTTTAAAATTCTCGTATAATAATGAATAATGTATTGGTGTTTTACTTAAATTGTGACATACTGACATCAATAAATTCATATTATTATACCAAAATTATTCTCATAAAAATACATGGTACGCGCTATACATGTTTTATAATTTATTATAATTTATAAAAATTTATTATATTTTAAATTCTGAGTGAGATTTTACAATGATTCATGTTTGTGTGTGTGTGTATATAATGAATAAAATCATTGTCTGATTTATTATAAATTAGGTTATTTACAATTAGTTTTAAATACCTATCTTAGTATAAATAAGAATTACGACTTTATATTTTGTATTTTTCGTTATTGTTTATTAAATAATACTATTGATAATACGATATAAATAATATATATAATTATTAAGAGGACGCTTCACAGACATTTATTGTCTGTCTTACAAGTACGTAACATCCCAAATTTACTTTCAACAAATTAGGTTTAGCTTCGTTAAGAGTGAATTAGAGTGAATAGAACTATAATGAAACTTGATGGCAAGAAGATTATCCGTGTTTGTATATGGGTGTTTTACGATAGTTCAGTTTTTTAACGAATTTTACGTACGTAAAATATAATAAATTAAAAATGCTCATAACAAACTTAAAAAATTGAATTTTCGCAAAAACCCACATATAAACACAGCAAATGTACTTATTATCAAGTTTTATTATAGGTCGATTTACTTTAATTTTTAAACTAGCGAAGCCAAACCTGATCTTCTTAGTGTTCATTAGCTATGTTAGGAAATTGTAAGACGTAGACAACGAATTCCTGTGTAGAGCGTCCTCTTAATTTTATTCTTTTAATTTTGTTATTTTAATAAATATTATGTTATGTTGGTTTTTACCTCTTTGAGAAAATTTTGAATTTTAGGTGTTTGAGAAATAATTAATTTATGTTTTTAATTTTTTTTCCTTGGCTCGTATATGGAATTCAGCACCGCATAATTGTATTAATTTTCTACTCATATTGATTGAAAATAAAACATTAAGCACATTTGTTTTTCAATCTATTGTGAATCGAACGAGAGGTATAACAAAAACATTAAAAATAATTGCTTGGTAGTGTAGTGTGTAGGTACGCATAGATTATTTGAAACTATTAATACCAAATTTAATTATCTGATGGTTATAATGAATTATTATAATACACACATAAAGCCATATAAGAAATATAACAAACACAATTATATTATATCAGTGTGTGTAGTCTGTATAAATACTATAAATACAATTTATACTCGGAAATATTACGAACGAAAATAGAAAATAGAAATGCATGGATCCGAGCGCTAACTAATAATAATAATATGGTTTTACCATTAATATACTAAACGCCTTACTAACGAAATAATTCTGCGATTTAATATAATACAATATTACTTATGTCTATTATTACTTGTTAAAATTGTTATTCCTATTTTTCAACTATAAATTAAAAATTTTAAAACTTATATTTACACCGTCAAAAAAATTTACCGCTCAGAGCAGCTACCTCTTTACCCTTCCACCCTCCTGCAACTCCTACTGTAAAGCTAAGCTACTTTTCTCATTAGTCATTTTTAAATATTAAAATTATTTTTTTTAATTACCTATAGGCTATAATATATGAAACTATGACATAAAAATAATTATTTGATTTGTATTTACTCTTATTTAAGTTTGTGCCTCAGAAACATAAAAGTCTATATTATGTCCACTTTTCATTATTTTGGTGGTTTTATGATAAATTATTTAGTAGTTGGTAATTGTTACATTATTTAAAATATTTGAACCAATGGTCTATATGTTCTAAATAGATATATTAAACTAAAGATATTGCATTTTTTTTATACACAATGTTCACTTTAAAATCAAGATGTCATAATATTTTAAGAATATTATGCTATATTATATTTATTAAAAACATGAGATATGTCAAATAAGTTATTTCTTCTATACTGAAATGAGCTGACAACGCTATGCCAATAGTTGCTAAAAGCTCAGTAAAAAGATAAATATTTAGACTGATAATTTTGTCAAAAAAGGAATTTTACAAATTTTATTTTATTTTTGGCTCATTCAAAAATTTCTCAATATCAAAACAATAAATCATAAATATTAATTGAGATGATACATGCACATGGAAATATGGAAGTCTAAATGAATTATAAAATTATTAATATAATATCACTTGTTTGAGAATAATAAAATTTATAAGAGCATGAAGTCCAAACATTCAATAAAAGTGTAGCAGTATTGAAATACTATTATGAAGTTTTAAACTTTTAGATTTTAATATTGATTTATTATTTATTATTATATTTATATTGTATACGCTAATTGCGTCGATGCGAATGATTTTCCCATTTGAGATCGTTATCGACGGGCGACAGGCCATACGTCCATACTATAGTTATAGTATCTTAATTATATACATATTATATTTAAATGTTTGTAATGTACAATAATGTGTACGTCATGACGACAAACGATTACCGATTCGTATCGTATTTCACAGTTGTTGTGCCTTGTCGATAAACTTAAAATATACTTTTTCTCGAATGCGCAAAACTTGACTAAATTATCAATTTTCATACACTACACACATTCTCAAGTTGCCTCCATTTCGTGCTTCAATCTTATTCAATTTAATTAATAAGTTTACTACAAAAGTAGAATAAATGAATGTTAAAAACTTAAAAAATTTTAATGAACCTTTTAAAAGTTTTTTTTCGCCATTCGTAAAAAAAAAAAATACAATTACTGAACCATTTCATAAACCTGGTTTTATGATAAAGAATTTCTAAAGAAATTGTAACTTAAAAAAAAAAATGAGTTTAAATCTATAGATTTATCAGTTATATAAAAATATTATACCACATTCTTTAACATCTACAACATGTCCTGAAGGCGCTGTTAATAATACATTATTTATAAGAAATAAAAGATTATTATGTTTTTAATTGTGTGGAATAATTATTTAGTTATTGAATTTTTCAATAATTAAAATTATTTTTGACGTAATTAAAATTGTTTTTAAAATTATTTTCAAACCTTAAAAATGTTTTATGACAAAAAAAACTATATCCATATTTTAATTTTCACAATAAAAGATATATTTTTTTTGTTTTTTTTTATTTATATAATATATAAAAAAAATATGGATGTAATTTTTAAAATATGTCGCAAAAGTTACCAAGAAAAAATTTTTTATAAGTTTTAATAAAGTTTGGCTTTCCAGAAAAGTTGGAAAATGAACATAGACTTAAATTTCTGAGGTATAAAATCAGAAATAGATAAATAATATATAACAGTATAACACTCCTAAGTTCTAATATATATATATAAATTCTTGAAATATTGACTATAATTTATAGATTCTATTTTTATTTTAAATTATTATAAAAAAAAAAATAATAAAATTTTACTTTACCTATTTTATCACAATGATATTTAATATTTTATGTTTGATTTTAATTGTTTACCTTTTCATAAAAATAAATAGAACAAAATTTGATGCTAATTCGGTATGCATTCTACACATAAAACTCACGAAACATCATCACAGCCATCATAATTAATAAATAATACGCGATGTATAAAAATATAAAAATAAATAAATATAATACTCGTAATGAACAACTTCCGTGAACGTTATGTAACTGAAAACAGAAAAGTTGATAGTAATAAAACCTACAGTAGGTAGTAAGTACTTAATAGTTAATACAAGGTAAAGATAATATTAGAGATGACCAAAGATTAGATAATAAAGTCGAAATAAATATCCAACATGTTGTATATTATAAAAACGATGCAGATAACTCATATTATACAGTTGTCCAATATCCCCATACTTAACGTAGACCGAGTGTAGAACGGCAAAACCTGTAGAGCGCATACCGAATTAGCACTCAAGATTCATGAACAGAAAATGATGATTCTTCGTTTTGATAAAAGAGAAAAATGGTCTAGATTTGTCTTTTTAATATTTTTTAGGTAAATAATCAGTTGTAACTCATCTGTCATATTTGGAGGGAAATTGTCATGACTTCGAATAATCGTGATACAGCCATACCAGGTGTTGTTGCCTATTGGTATAATGGTATATTATCGTTTAAATACACAATTATTTTTGATGCAGTGCAGCAGTCTATTAATACCATTAACTGCTATACAGTATGCACTATATGTCTATATAGACACATCTATAAAACATATTAATTAATATCGAAATCCGAAAACAGAAATTGACCGCACTCATCTTTAAATATTATATGTCTAAATATGGTATAATTTGTCTCTGCCGTTTCTGGCATAATATTATATTTATATTGTTTATTATTATGACGTAACATGTTATTAATGTACGTTTAAGATAGTGGTTGCACTGATCTCGCGACGTAATATTTTTATAGTCGCCGAACGTCGTCAGATACTCAGATCACACTACAAAAATATCGTTTCAGCGTTCCAGCGTTTTCTACCGCGTCGTTGTAAGCGAACTAGTTACTAGACCCTTGTGTCGCGTTGTTTTTCGTTCGAGTGTGTCCGTTCTTGCCTTCCTAGATATTTCGATTGTCGTTTTTCGTCCCTCACTCGCTACGTTTTTCCGAGATCGGAAACGATCCGATTTCAATCCACGTTATTGCGGCAGAGTCGTGACGAGAATCCACGTTGACGATGGCAGATGCGACGCACAAGTAAGTGGTTATTTTACGCGCACGTAACTACCGTTGGCCGACTAATTTATCGTCAATCTGTGGTTGTGGGGAGACGTAAGAGGTTTTGGAAAAACCTCGGCGCGTTTACGATCCACCAGCAGTTAGTTGTCGGATTAAATTTTTCGACTATTTTCAGCTTTTAACTCACGACTTATTTTTGTGACATCTACGAGGTAAACGACATGATTACAATAGATTTTTTATATTTCTGATCAATTAAAATGCTTATCAATAGTTCTTTAATTATTCAGTAGTAAAGGAATCACATACCTATGCATTTAATACAATATTACAATGGCAAGATAAGCTAAAATAAAAGTTGAGTCTAGTTTTAAATTTTTGCACTGGATTCCATAAAATTTAATCTAATAACCCTGATCAAGATCAAAGTGCACCAGCTCAATTTTTTTTTTACAGTAGCTAGTAAAAATTATGAATAATTTGTGTATGATTTATGTCAGATGGTATTCAAGGAACAAAATATTGAAAACAATGCAATAAAAGAATTCTGAGTAATTAAATTATTTAAATACCTATTAGTTTAATTTTTAAACCTATATTTCAAACTAAAAACTGAGAAGGTAGATTTAATGAAATATAACAACGAAGAATTTTACTCTAATTACAATTTTTTTTTATGTGCAAATATTAGTTATATGTTACCAATAAATTGAAATATGTAATTGAATACATTTTAGCTATTTTATATATTGATATTAAACTCTTCGTAGCTACTTATTAATTTACTACTACATAATAGATTTACTATTATTAAATATGGAAAATTTTTAATTTAAAAAAAATAACAGCATATTACTAATACATATAAAAACTTAATTATTTTTAAATGTTTCCAGATTTCTCATGTAAAAATTTGTTTCACATTGAAAACTAGTGTTTGAATTTTTATATTTAAAAAAAATTGAAATATACTAATATTCTGTAAAAACAATCTAGAAATTTATTATTCTTCTTTTATTATCTTATAAATGATAAAATTGTTTATACTAATAAATAAAAGTTTAATTTAAATTATCTTAAAATATGATCTTTTCATATCATTTAAAATATGAAATATATTCTCTTAATATTCTTTTAAAATACCAAATATATTATGATGTTTAAGTCCTTAAAAATCCAAAATATTCTTTCAATATTTAAAAAAAAAAGTTTTTGGCATATTTGTATGTTGTAGTAATACAAATGGAAAGACAATATAAGCGATAATATATATCATACTCAAATATTAACACACATTGCAACAGACAATAATAGTCGTAATAGCTAACAAAATAATCGATGTACTACCGCCATAGATAAGAAATATCTGGTAATTAATTTTTAGTTTTAATTAGAACCCAGGAGGATATTAAAAGAATTTGTATAGTGAATATTGCATTTATTAATCAATATTAGCAAAATGCCAATATATGTGAAATATGTTCATTATGCTGATATTACGAAAATAAAAATATTCTTAAATATTCTCCAACCCCTAAAATATGCTTTTCGTATAAAATAAATTTTTTTATATGAATTCTATGCTCGATTCTATGTTTTATGAATCGAAATGATATCTTACTCCCATTTAACTGCATACACTAGAGATAAATATGTAAAATCATAAAAGTCTGACCTCTATTAATAATAATATGTCTTACACAGATATAATCAAAATATTATGTGAATTTTTAATTTTTTGTTTAAGTAAACTTAGTTTCACAGATGATATAGTATGTTATGCGTCTTAAATGTTTTAAATACCATTAATTTTTAATTTATTTATTGATTATTTTATAAATTTAGGACATTAACTGATGGAATAAAACGCTGGAAAACCATCAATTTTTATTTAAGTATTGTAAAGTATATTATTTGTAATGTACTAAGAATTTTGTTGTATATTGCGGCATATATGATGCGAAAGTGTAGTTCATTATTTGAGAGTTTATCTGAAGGTCTTAAGATGATTGAAAAAGCAGAAGATACAACTGAGAAAACTATTAAAGATAGGTACTAGTAAATTTAATTTTTAAATATATTATGATAAACTATTTTTAATAGATAAGTTCAATTTCTAAAATTCTTTTTACCTACTTAAAAATACCTATCTAAACAGTTCAGATTTTTATACTGGGATTTAAACGATTTGTCTCATTATTTAACTATTTAGGTAGTAAATTAATATCAATATTTTTATCTCCTTAAAGGTGCGATACTTATTGTTTTTCTAATCATGCCGACAAAGATGAAGAACTAAAAGAGAAAAAACAAATTATTATCAATACTGTTGATGAATTAATAGACAAAGAGTAAGTAACAACTAATTATATTTCAACTTTTTAGACAATAGAATTATTGCTTAAAACAATAAAATATTTTTTATTGAATTTTCTAAAAATTTAAGTTACTTAAGTTGATTATATAAAATAATTTTATTTTGTCTTTTCCTCAAGGTCCAATTCTGATACTAACAACATTGGTAAAAATGAAGAACGAAAAGAAGTGAATAATATTATTGGTGATGTTATGAATGAATTAATTGACAATGTGACTATTAAGTAACTATACAATTTTAATTTCCTTAAAAAGTAAAATTACTATGATAAAGTTATATTTAAATAAATTAATACACATTATTTCATTCATAATACTCAACTCTAAATAAAAATTATTTGTTGGTTCAAAATTCTTGAAAATATATTACATTAAGTTAAAATCCTAAATAGTATAAAAATATTAAAAATAGTTGGGCACAATTTTTTTTATGCATTTAAAAATCAAATTTGTCAAAATCATTATAATTTACAAATATTTTGTAGTTAACAATGTATAATATTCTTCTTGAGAGATTATTCTGGAACTAAAAAATCTAAAAAATAAACAAATATATTATTTTTTTTATACAAGTATTTTATTTGTAGTTCAAATTTGGATTAAATTACATGTTTAAATGATTAATATTAATGTTCATTTTTTTATTTTAATTCAAAAATATTATATTATTTTGGCGCTTAAAACTTTTATGTATATTATGAATTTTATTTTGCTTATTAACATTTTCAAAATGTATAGATTAATTTTAAGTTATTGCCCATTTTAAAATTTTACAGTAAAGTAATATTGACTTAAAAGTTATTAACCTTAATATAGTATAGAATTTATAATAAATTATATTTGTTATTTATCTTATATTTATCATAGTTAAATACTAATTATATAATAAATACAATATGTTTGGAAAAAATTGTATCAACCTACCACAATTTTGAGAGTAGGTAATATCAAAAAACATGCCATGAAATGTATATACCTAGTGACTTAGGTTGACAGACTATATCCATTAAGATACATCATTTATGTACTATATACTATTAAATTCATATTTAAAACATTCATTGTAAATGAACCATTCACCATCTACCTCATAGCAGAATGCAGGCACGTACACAAATTAATATTTCAGGGGGGGATTAAGGTTATACACTTTTATAATTGTATAATAAGTAGTGTTAATACAATTTTTATGGTAGAGTTATTTAATTTTTATTAAAAACATCAATATATATTTTTAAACTTTCAATTTTACCTACGTCAATTTACACTAATATTTTATTAATGAATATAATTCCTGAAAATCAAAAATAACAATGAACCGTAGTATTTATAAATTAATAAAATTAATATTTTATAATACAAAATTAATTTTTCCTGGTAGTCTTGCAAATATATTAATAACTTCGTCAACAATAATGTCATAACTTCTATTAATATTCATAAGGGCTAATCCAGTCAGTCGGCTTGTCTTATATTATTTCTTAAATAAGTATGAAGTCTCTATTATGTTGAAAAATATCGCTCTTCAGTTGCAGTCATCATAGAAAGAGTAGCTAATGTTGTTAAAAGACGTTTTGTACTTGGATAGAAATCACTTGATATTTGACTAAAAGTAGTTAATGAACACCGGGTGATTATCATCAGATACATTTTCTCATTGTGTTTGCCAGATTTTAATTTCAATGTTAAATGTATCGAAATTTGGTAATAAAGGTTTGTAAAATAGTGCACATTCTTTAATTTTTTTAATAAATAGTATCTTAAGTAATATACTTAGGAATTAATAATTGAAAGTGGACATTATATGATTATGTTTAGAAAACCTTTAATTTAGTTGATTAATATAATGATCCAAACAATGGCAAAAATATAGTATGTTTGTGGTATTGTTCTGGTGAACTAGCTAGCATGTTATTTTGAGAGCTCTGGCACCATAATTTTGTAAAAGCTATACTGTGGAATAATTCATTTTTTTAAGAATGTTAATTATGTAGATTAATAATTGTTTTTAATCTACATACTCAATGGTTTTCAGCGTTATTTATTATCTGTAAAATCGTTAACTACATAATCAAAATTAATTATGTTTATTAATTTTGTCTTTATTGTTAATAAACTCAATGATTTCTATCTATTAGAAATTAAATAGTGTTTTAAATAATTCTTGATGCGTTTTTTAATATAGAAAAGATAGATAACTTAAAATAATATTATTATTTCATTAGATGGGTACTAAGAAAATAATCAAAGTGGTTTCCCGCGGAGATGGTTTCAAATATATTATTTATCTTAACCTTTATTACAAAAATCTAGTTTAAATATTACAAAGATACTATAATTCTAGCCAGCGGCAACTACGTTGGTGATACTGTAAAGGCTCTTGTAATTTTTATCTACAATTTTATTTTGAAAACTTATTATATAGGTAATTGTTATGTTCTAAGTTCTGACAATTTAAAAATTTGCAAGGTTTATTTCGTATAATATGTCTCCAAAAGAAAAGCTACCATCACAACGCAAATTTGTCGCCCCTCAAGATACTGCCGCTGTAAACACGTGCTTACTTTATTGGGAAATACGCCACTGTACCGTTACAATTTCTTATAGACCCAATTTGGCGAGAGCTAAGTAGTTAGTTCAGTGAATGCGCTGCGCAATAAACATATAATGTATAGGGTACTTCACCTGTAATATATTTTTGAGCACTTTTTAACTGTCCAACGTTCAATAGATGGCAGAAATTTTAATCTATAGAATTAAAAACTACAATAATGATATTAATACAAATAATATAACGAAACATTTTATTTATTTTCCTCATTGACAGAAACCACTTAAGTTTCGATACTCTTTAAATACGTTCAAATGTTTAGGGATTGATCCCCCAAAACCCCCCTTTGTATATGCGTCTGGCAGAGTGATACTCAATTGCCCACTTTGTGTTTATTCCTATTATGGGAACATTTCATACATGATGTCATCTGGCTTACATGGTTTATAATTAAAATAAGGACTAATATTATTTTTTCTGATTAAAATTTAAAAAAAAATTCCATGATAAACTTAAAAAAAAAATTATTCTAAAAATAATATTTCTTGTATTTTTTAATAATTTAATGTTTTTTTTATACAGAAATAATGGTCAATCTTTTTTTGAACATAATATAGATGCAGAACAAAAATTAGTAAATGGAGCTATCACTAATATTGTAAATAGTGCTATAAATAAAGAGTAAGTTATAAACAACCTTTTATTTTATTGGTGGAGACTTGTTCTCACTCGTATTGATATATTTCTAAAATTTACAACAACTCAATGCACAAAATGATGAGTAGTAAAAACAAATTTTAAGTATACAGACTGTCGCTTTAATTTATACACCATTATAATACTATATTAGGCCTTTACCTCATGAAAGAGGACTTGTACACTTAAACTTTTCAATAGGTGTATCAACATGAGTTGTGTAGGACAGGTTTTAATCTTTATAGCTATATTTCTTGCACTATTTTTGATTAAAGTTTTCAGTGATATTGATAAGTCTTATAACAATTTTGACCCCTATCTCATAATATACATTTTATTTTAGTCATTGAATTCAAAATAATACCAAAGAACACTATATGTTTAACACTAAAAAGGGACAATTTATAACATTGATTAGTTTTAAAGTTAGCAATTATGAGTAATGAATAAAAATGGAAACTTTCATTTAAGTAGGTTACATTATACAATTGTAATTGTCAACTTATTTAATAGTTCAGAATATTGCAACGATTAATATTTAGATAAAATAATCTCATTAGCATTTATAAATTATGAGAAGCTTATTGAAAAAACAGGCTGAAAATAATCTATATATCATTCCAAACAAATGAATACACCAAAAAATAAAATTAATTAAACTTTTCAGTCTATGAAATCAGAATATGATAAGACAGAAAGTCCTAAGACTTATAAAAATGAACAGAAATGTTTTAGTAGTATAATTTTCAGCATCATTAATTATTAATTTGAAAATTTAAAACTGCATAGATTATGTACACCTATGTACGATTAATTTTTTTTTTTTTTAAATGTCAAATCATAAATAATTGAAGTAATTTTAATAATAATTAAAATAGGTCAATAATTTTTATGTGTAATATTTCCATTTTTATTTAAAGACCCTATTACAATTACAAATAATATAATTCAATATTTATTAATATGTTAAGGTATGGTTCTCTTGTTAAAATTGAAGATTTGAGTTCTATTAAAAATTTATTATAGGTTCAATGATTTTATTGATTTTGTTTTGTTTTGTTTTTTTTTTTTTTAGGTCTAATTCTGAAATTTCTGAAGAATCAGTGCAGTAAGTACTTTATTTAAGTTTAAATATTAGTATATTTTTATATATGATTTTATACTGACTCGGTTTTTTTAAATTAAAATGTTTAAATTATTATTTTTAAAGTTCTAATTCTGAAGATACAGAAGAAAAAGTTGAAGAAAAGTGAGTATTATTTATAAATTATTTTAAAAACAAATAGTTCTTTTATAATTCTATAAATCTAATAATTCCTATTGAAGATTTATAACAGCAATAACAAGAATTTATTTTATATCAATATTCCATCTCGATCTAATACATAAAATAGCAAAATTACGTTCAGAATAATCCATTTTATTACAATGTTATTAACTTACCTTAAGTCTTTAAATGAATATATTTTATATTAAAAAAAAAAAAAAAGTTAAATGGATTGTTAAATATAAAAAATTATTCATGTTGTGAGTTTGTAAAATAGAAATAACACAACATGCTAAATTAATGTCCTCTATCATATGTAGTTTTTATCCTGTAGAAAATAAAAAAAAATTACTGAAAAGTAAAATGCATAGAAAACACTTTGTCCAGATATATTGAAAAATAAAGATTGTTGATGTATGATACATATAATATATATGTTCATAAATAATATGGTAAATATGCTAGTTGCATGCAGATGTCGTTATTTTTACATTATATGTCTAATTTTGCAATGTGTTATGTAATATACTAACTACAATATATATTTTTTTAATATTAAACAGTGACAAAAATAATAAAATTGGTATACTGGCCAATATGTTAGGAGCTTAGGATACATCAATTGAAGTATATTAACATTTTGATAATAGGGAGCTTATTTTAAGATTCTATTGTACTTTTTAATGAACATATATCTATTTAAGATTTTTTTCTAAAAATTTGTATTAGTACACAAACACATTTTATAATTATTTTATTTACATAATTATTATAAATGGACATTACATTAGAATTTCGATTATATGGGTAGAGAAGTAACACAGACAAATGAAACCATGGTTCAGGACTTTTTTTAATAATACATTTTTGAAATTTTTTACAATATACATATAATAAATTAGAAATAAAATAATTTTATATATGTATCAAGATTTGATAAATGAAGTTATTTGTCTTGGTTTTTTTTTTTTTTTTGTTGGTTTGTAATAACTTTTCTTACTTCACTTCTTATTTTTCTTAAGGTAATAATGCCATGAAAGTCAAAATTTTCTTGTTTGGGAATTTTTAAATTTACGGTAGAAAGATTATGGTTAATCAAGATTACACTGTATATATTTTAAGGATAATAAATTACTATCTTATTATTTTATATTATAATTTCAGACAATATGGTATTTTAATATTTATTATTATTTTATAATTTAAGTTTGTTATATTATTGTTAAAACCAAAATGTTTAAGATAATCCTATACTAAATTTAGTTATTAATAATTATTTTTAGAATTATTGTTGATGATGGGATTGAATCACCAAGAGTTAGAAAAAGATTTGGTGTTAAAAACACTGCAATACTTTTAATAACTAAAACAATTAAGGAAAACAAATTAAAAGACAAACAGTTTAAGATGGAAACAGAATTTAACAGAAACAAGTAAAAAAGCATATTATTAATATTATTACATTTTTTGATGAACTCGACCAATATTTAAAATAATTAAGCTATTTATTGTTGATTTTTTATTTATTGAGTACTGATATATTAATTTTTTGTACAGAATATTAAATAACGGAAATCCTTATCGGGACAAAGATGAAATCTTTACAAACAAATCTGATAGTTTTAAAAGAGAAAAAGAATCGTTATTAAAAAATGAACCTGAAAAATCTGATTGTTTTGAAGTAGCTAATAAAAGTTGTAGTAAAGACATGGCTATTGATAGTACATCTAAGTACAAAAGTGATAGGATAAACCTTGATATTTTCAAAACTAAAGAATCAATAGAAAATCAATTGAAAATCAATGAAAATGAAAAATTGTGAGTATTTTTTATTAAAATGTAATACATTATTATTTTTAAAAATATAGTCACAAATTCAGACATCTATCATGTTTAATAATGAACTGATATTTGTTATGTCAAATGTTAATATTATTCATGAAAATATTGTATATAGAATATCATCATTATTTTTTTATGATTCATGTTTTTTTTCTTGTAAATTCTTATGATTAATAAGACCATTTTCTAGAACTATGAAAAATAATGTCGATTGCTTGGTAAATGATGACAGTAATGAAAGTAAAAAACCATTCACAAAAACTGAAAATGAGTAAGTATAAATAATATTTAAAGCAACTAGATCCTTCGTTACAAATATATTCATATTAAAACTTGAGATTAAATTATTTTTTTAAATAAAAAATACATTTATTTTATTTATATGTTTATCTGTATGCCATGCTTACTTAGTGAAATTATTCATTTCATAGAAACTGAAAAATTAGCTACTTCATGAATTAGAACCATTTTTGTTTTTTGAAACACAAAAATAACCATATTTTGTATAACTTTTCATGAGATGGAAACTACAATTTAACATTGTCTAATTTTTTATTTATTTGACCATAAATTTTCTAAGAAAAAAAATTAATTATATTTAATATATATTTATTTTAACACATTTAAACTGTGACAATAAGTATTATACTTAGCCTTATAATTAAAATATACTCAATAGTTAGTACTACATTTTGTTTCGAAGCAAAAAAATTCCTGGCCCTATTATGAAGCCCTGACTGTTTTGAAAAGTGTTGTTTCCTTATTATATTTGTACTTAATCAATAGTATTTCCATTTGATGTGTTCATTTGAAAATTTCCTAAGCCAAACTATCCTTTTAATAACCTTTAGTCCTATACAATTTAATTCTTTTGTTTCACAATGAAATTTATGATATTTTCAGATTACTTTTGTCAAATTTAGATTATAAGATGATCAGATAATTCTTTATCTTAGGGGTAACTTTGAAATTTGTGTATCACAGTCTTGTAACAAATTATTTATATTTTTATTCTAAATAATATTTTTAAATTTAAACTGATTATTGCTTATATATTTTTAATTCGAGTAATTTGAAAAAGTCTAACTAATTTTTTTTACTTTTAAATAAACTTTAATGATTTTTATGATTCCACGAGAGAACATTTTTTTCAAAACTGTTCAAAGTTTTTAAATCTTTTTACCATATATATATTTTTTTTTTATGTGTGTTTTGTTTCATTCAGTCTAAGCATGTTTTCAGTATCTTGATAATTATTGTATTAAATGCTGTTTTAACTTGGGGATGTCTGATAATTAGTTAATGAAATACTTTCTATTATTACTAATATTTTAGATGTCCTTAATGTAATGTTTATTGTTAGATTCATAAATTAGTATGGTGGTGCATTCATTTTCAGTGTTATGTAATGAAACAAATTACCCAAGTTAGTATTTTAGCTTCTAGTGTTCAATAGTAACTTTATTAATAAAAGTAATATTGATTATTTAAAATTTCTTAATACAATTATTTTCTATTAATAAAAATCAAATCACTTGAAATTTTATTTTCTGTTTTTTAAAAATCAAAATAATTTGGATCTGCTACAGTTATACTCTGTAGTAAATAATAGTTGCATCTCATCATTCTACCTTTAAGTATATAATTGACATTGTTCGATAATTTATTTGATAACAACTAAAGTATCTTTTATTAAATTTTGTTTTTACATCAAATTCCATTTTAATAAAAATTGCATCTAAAAAATTGTATATTTTGTTAAAATTGATATGTATAGTATATATTATTATAGATTCATTGATTTTAATATCCAATAGGAAAAAACTTGATCATTATTCAGATTGTCTTATTGTTTAAATTAGATGACCAGATAACAAAAAAATTACACAATGATAAATTTCAGGGTCCATTTTATGAAAAATAATAAACATGAATGAAAATTTTTTTACACTTAAGAAGCATAAAATAAGTGGCATGGATTCATTTAATTTCAAAAAGTGCTTAAATTTCATGAAATTTATATTTTTACTGAGTGGTTACGATGCATATGTAGTCCTCTTGGTAACTCAAAAGTTCAAAGTAAATAAAAAAAATTTTACTTATTAAAAATGTTGAATTATTAAAAGCTTACTAAAAATATGTATATACTATGTATGCATGTATTTATTTTTAAGTTTGTATGTAGTTTTCATTAAAAAAAAAATCAAAAGAAATATTCAAATTTACATTTATATACTTACATATTATCACTTTTAAAGAATTAGTTTAAGGTTAATTGTTTTTGGCTATCTCTCAATATGCGGTCTGTCAAAATGGACCATGTCTACCGTTAAAAATATGAAAAGTATAAAGCAAAAAATTTTAATTTATTAAAAAATGAATTTATAAATGTTACACTATGATACAAAAATATAGATTGAGTAGTTTGGCAACCTTTTTTTTTACAATGGATAATTTTTCTTACTTTACCATGGTTTTTCTTTGGTAGAGTTTTACTTTACTGCCACATTTGTGACATTGTTTTGCACAAGATAGTAGGCCGCGATTTTCAGGTATTAAACAGTAAATTCTTCAGTTAAACATTTTTTTTAAATTCTTTAACAAGCATTTTAAAAGCAATTTTTTTAGCTTAAAATTTAAAAAAGTTGTTTCACTATAAACGGCACTAATCAACTAACCTGATGTTGCATTTTAAAATTTATATTGTTATAAAAAATTAAGATAAAACATATAAATTGGTAGATAATAAATATAAATGATACGAGATCCTCTACTATATGTAGAACACATAACATTGATAAACCATATACTATACTCTTATTTATAGATATTTTGTACACAAAACGGAGGTAGACCGTATATTGGGAGATAGCCTTGTTTTTGTTGATTTAACACATTGTTCTCAATTCTTTTTCCTAACAACTGAATGGTTTAAATAAATTTTCCATACCTTCATTGCTTTTTATATTAAGTTTCAAGTTACAAATAGTTAACTATAATGGTTGGGTCTTACGAATCAATTCATAAACAAAAAATATTTACAGTAATAATCTATTTTTAATATGTAATATTTATTTGTTTTCTCGTCCATTTTTAAATGTATGTACTAAAATTTGGATAAGAAAATTTGAGGTATCAAGAGTTTTGAGTTATCAAGGTTTGAGTTTCCAAAAGTTTACTGTATAAACCCTTATAAAGTCTATTTATGATAAGTTAATAATAATCTTATTAATATGTATAACCATACTTATAATGAAGTAATTATTTAGGATTATAGAAAATAATGGTGAACACAAGAAAAATATTAATGGTTATGTAAATAAAAAAGTGATTACAAGGATTGAAAATATGACGTAAGTGTTATTATAGTTCATATTCAAAACAACGCTATCTTAGAATAAATGTCTATCTTAACTTTATATAATTTAGATTCTTTTTTATGCATAAATTTGTATCATAACTTAAAATTAAATTATTTTATTTAAAAAAAAAAAATAATTTTAGGTATATACTATATACAACTTATTTAAAGTTTAAATCATTGGAAAGTCTTAATAATAAATAAAAGATTTTCTTTTAAATATCAATTAGGTATCACTTTCATCAGTATATTTAATAAAAAAAAAAAAACATTTTTTAGGATTACAAAAAATAATGATGTCCACTGGAAAAATTTTGATGATTATGTTAATAGTAAACCAAATACAATGACAGAAAATATGTAAATACCATTATAGTAAATATTTAGAACAATGGAATCTCAAAAACTAAATTTGTTTAACCTTTGCACTTTAAATTTTTGAGAATCTTTATTATATTTTATACGTTTATTGTATTTTTATATTTTTAAATTATTTTATTTATAAAAACACTATTTTTTTACATTTTTTTACACACATTTAACCTATTTATATACATTGGACTTTCAATGAAAATCATTAGTAATTAAATTTAACAAGTTCTCTGAGTATAATATTTGTAATAAACAATTATTTTTCAGAATCGCAACAAATAATGATAAATGCTGGGATGATAATAATGTATGTGAAAACAGAGAACCAATAACAAATACTGAAAATATGTGAGTTTCATCATAGTAAATATTTTGTATTATAGAATGTAACTTTATTTTATTTAAAATTAAAATATTTATTAATTTTTGTTTTTTGTTTTTGCTATCTTCAATGTGCATATTACACTATATTCAATGAAAATATATGCTATTGCCTGACAAAAATCGATTCTACTGCGCATCTCCACGTAAAACTTTGCCTTATTGGAACTAGAAATTAGTTTGTTAGTTAGTTAATTATCAAGTGGGGGTGCTCATAATCGACATGTTTTCTCTGGATATAGTATAGGTATGCAGGAAGATTAACTGATTTAAATAATCAATGATAAGAAAATCAATATTTTTTCAAAACTTTATTACTTTTCATAATTTTTTTTAGTAAATCTTCAAATAAATGTAATTTCCAAATTTACAATTATATTCAATGTTGTTTTGAATAAAAATTTTATGTCGATATTATATTAATTAAAATGTATCTTGTTAAAATTGTGTTTTCTAAATATACCAAAATTTTGAAGTACAATATTCTAAGGGGATGTCAGCTATTTATTTTCTTTCTAATCCACGTGTAACATAGCAAATTTATTTTAAGAATAATTATGTGTTCTCATATTGGCTTTTTTTATGATATTTTAATAATTTTAAAGTGAGATATGATCATTTATAAATTGTAAGAGCTTACATAACTTGCATACAAATTAAAATATTACAAAAAAAGGCAGCTTTAAAAAAAATTAATATTATTAACTACAGTAGTGAATTCTCCAGGTATGCTCAGTATGCACCACATACATTAAAGCAGGTACTTAGTTTAGTAATCCCTAATCTAAAAAAGAAAAAAAGAATTGATTTTATTTATAAATAAAAAAAAAAAATGTGAAGGTAATTTATTTTAGTTAAAAGAGTATTATTAAGTAAGTGCTATTGCATAAAGTAATAAATTAAAGTCTTATTAATATGTACAAATTTGTGTTTTTTTATTAATTATAAATTAAATAGACTTATATAACACATTATGATAAATGAGCATGCCCGTACTTCAAATCAGCATGTGCCATTGTTTAACTGTAACTTTGAATTAAATATTAGTTCAATAATTCACTCTAAATCAACACTAATAACACAAGATTGGTTCTATTAAACATTTGGTCTATTGAATTTGGATTAGAAAGAAAACAATTTTATTGGAATATTTTCTGTACCCTATTGCTTAAGATATTCTTTATATTTAGTTAAATGCTATGTTAGATAATGTTGTTTTTCTTCATAAAACTAATTTTAGGATCACAAAAAGTAAAGATGAACACCTGAATAATAATGAAGGTTATGAAAAAAGAAAACCAATAACAAAGACTGAAAATATGTAAATATTGTCATAGTTAATATTTAGAACTAAATTTTTTTTCTCATTGAAAATTTTTTCCATAGTATGTGCATTTATTGTATTTAATAAAATATATTTTTACATAATTTTATTTTAACATAATTAAAATATATAAAACTTCTCTTAATAAAATAATTTTTAGGACCATTAAAAATAACAGTGAACTCCAGAAAAATAACAATAGTTTTGAAAATAAAAAATCTATTGCAAAGACTGAAAAGATGTAAGTAAAATCATAATAATATTCAAAACAATAGATCACAAAATTAAATTTTATTTTGAGATTCTTTGTTATAATTTCTTTTAATGTAACTTTAAATTTTTTATATTATTTTTTTTTAATTTAATTAATTGTAATAATTACTATTAGTTATATTTATTTTTTTAATCATAGCAATTTTCTAAATGTATATTTATCCAAATATTTTTAGGTTAAATATGTTTGAAGTGAAGGATGATATCTTTAGTTTGCCTTCTAAATTTTCTTTAGCACATTGTGTTTGTGAAGATTTTTATAATGCGTTTGGCATGACAGCTGATTTTAAGTAAGATAATAATACTTATAATGTTTTTATTTTATCTTTGAAAATCAATTAACTTTTCAGATTCAAATTTGGTAATATTGGTACATTAATGGACCTAAATTTACATGTGAGCGATGTTGGTCATATTAAATATAATGAGCAACATGTATTTTATTTAGTCGTGAAAAAAAAATCATCACAAAAACCACTTTTATCTAGCTTAGAAGTAGCGTTGTATAATCTACGTGATAAAATGAATGATCTTAAATTAACAAAACTTGCAATTCCAAAACATGGATTTGATGCATACAATATGATGGATGTGAAGTCACTAATATCAAAAATATTTGCATTATCTAATATTGAAGTCACTATATGTCTGACATCATCAGTAAGTTATTATTATTATATAATTTATTAAGTTTGCTTAAATTATTTAAATTGTGTTTAAATTTATAGAAATTAGAAACAGAACATATTAATCCACCTAAAATAAATTTTACTTCTAAACAACTGTGGGAAATGGAGAAACAAACTGATTTAATAATTTTTATTAATATGTGTTCAATGTATTCAGAGAATTGGAATGATCAAGTTGTTGAACATATCAATGCTAAATATCCATTTAAAGAGAGGTAATTTGTATTTTTTGTTGATGAATATTAAATGTTTAAATTCTTCAAACAAATTTATTATTGCCACATATTTTTAAATGTTGTGGCCCCACATTACTAACAGCAGTTAAGTGATGAAGAAAAGTAACTTTTAGTCATAAGAAAATTTAAATCTAAAATTATTTTTATACGTTTATTGAAATATCATCAAACATATTCTTAATGTTTATTAAACAAATATGATTAAATAACATTAAATATGCAATACTAATGCAATATTTACTCGTCATCTGCTTTCATACACTACTATTGAGTCAAATCCAAATTAAAATAATGAACAATATATAATTGCATTGGTATTGTTTTTGTCTTATTTAATCTATGATTAAATTGATTGAATTTATGCTATATTCAAGAAAAATTCAACAATTCAATTCAATATAAATTTTAAATAATATTTTAAAACTGACTGGCACTAGGATGTTATAGCCGTGATATGTCATATCTGAATATAGCCTATCTTGGGCTCCTTTGTATAGACCTATCACTTGATAGATTTCTAATGGCTAACCAATTCAAGTTATTGTGTCCCCATAATCCCATGGTATACACATTTGTGTAATGATAATATTTTTCTCAAATTGGATGCTGTATATCTTATGATTATGCAGCTATGCTTATCTAGTTTTAACTACTGCAAAGTTGCTAAAGATTAATTGCATTATCCTTGAATAAAATGCTTTTATGATAATGTGTTGAACATAATATAACTGTTGTTGATCAGTCTTCACGATTCTATAACATAATATATTAATCAATTCATTCCTTTCCCTTTTTGTGTATTGCTATACACATATTATGTTATCATATAAAATAACAGAGCATGTAGCAAATATATTTTTCTATAAAAATAATATTGACTTAATTACTCTTAAAAAAAAATTAGTTTTATAAAAAAAGTAGTTTAAATTAACCTTAATAATTAGTTATTCTTATTATTAATAATTACTTTTTGTTGATCATTTATAGATTATTAAACGATATTAATATTAAACCAATGGCTCCCGGCGATATACTATTATATAAAATTGGTACTGAAGTATTGTTCTGTATATTCATTAAACCTTTCGATCAAAATCCATCATATTTTAAATGTCTCGAAAAAGCTTTTCAAGAAATGAAATCACAATTAACTGGTTATAGATATTTGGGAGTTCAACAAGATCCATTAATTCACAAGACTAACACACACAATTTAGCACGCAATTTGTCTATGCTGAAATCAGTTTTTAGTAATCGAAATGCTGAAATTTGGGTTTGTGGTGATACTGAACAGCATAAAACTTATCAATATCAACAATATAAAAAAACTGTAACTGATGCCATTGATGTGAACCATAAACGAAATTCAAAAACAAGTGCAAAGTCTAGAAATAAATTAGATAAAAAGAGACATAGTACAAATAATAACAGTAAACATGGTTCGGCAGAAAACTATAATTGCAAAAATACATCAGTTGTCAACTCTGTTACACGTTTAAATCAAGAAGAAATATCTATTGATAATTACATGACAGGTAAATAAATGTTAATATTCACCATAAAGTTAGGTATGTGCAGGTTATAATATTTTTAATTTTATTTTCTATATTGGTTGATATTTTAGAGAAATTTATATCATATTATTTTATTTCATGTTATTTGAAAAAAAAGAAGTATATTTTTTAAAGAATCAATCATTCTTTTTATAATATTTTTATCTGTACTTTTAAAATTCTATCAAAAAAATATTGCTAAAATAGTGTAAAATACGCCAAAACTTAGTAAATAATCAAAATTTAGTTTTTAGAATGTTTAAATAATAATAAATCATAAAAAGTGGACATGTAAATAACTACTCAATTAGACAATAGATAATAAAGGTGCACTTTGTCATTGATTAGGACATTGTAATGGATATGATAAATTTTAATTTAATAGTATACCAATCATTGTATAAGTAAACTTATTTGGAATGTAGACTGTCGTAACTTCTTTCTGACCAATTATCAACTATATATTTACATTGTTTTTTTTGTAACAATAATATTACATTTTGACAAATATTCATATATACACATACATAAATATTTGTTTTTCAAAACTATTTCTACTTTTGACTCACATAAGTACAAACTTAACTCTGTCAAACAAGAAAACACACCATGGTATAATAAAAATTGTTTTTTCTGGTATCCCTATAAAACAAGCCATACTGTTACCGTTGAAACCAGTTTCAATATGGATAGATATTTTCTCTAGAAAATGTTTTATCTAACAAAAATAATAGCAAAAAAAAAAACATCAGTGTAAAATTAATACACTTATACAACTATGAACTCCATTTACAATTATTAAAATATTTTTAACTAAAAATCTGTTTTAGAAAAAAAAAATGTATTGTGTACAAATTCTAGAAACTAATTTACATTTAATAAAAATATATCAACACATTTTTTGAATTGATTAGACAAAAAACGAAAAGCTAATTGGACATGATTTTATAATTAGTATAAAATAACATTTTTGATTAATAGATTAAAAATAACACAGGTATATTAATCTTGGGCATTAGTTTTTTACTTAATCAGACAACATAATATTATTTCAAATTCTTATTTACAATTTATTGCATTCATTAAATGATAAATATCCTCCCTCTATTATTTAAGAAAGAAATATTTTTAAATATTAAATTTATAATTTATAAATACTTAAATTTTAACGACATATTGTTATTTATTAATTTATTATTCTTTTTTTTTTTCAGAAAATTGGGACAACTGATTATTTTATAACTTTCATTTTATTAACAATTAATATCTTTTATTAAGTTATCTTTGCTGGTATTACTTTCATGAGTATTAAATAAACAGAAAGTTTGGTTTGTTGTTTCATGATAAATTAAATAAATTAAAAGAAGAAACTTTTAAAACAATTTTACAATTTATAGTTTTTAGTGATTTTCTTAAATTGTCAATCATAAATTATTAATATACATTAAATACATTTTAAGTACATTTACATTTTTTTTCTTTTAGATCAAAATTTTTATTTGTATATTTATTTCTTGAGATCAGTTGATTTCTATGTATAATTTCATCAGTTATTTTTGAATATTTGTAAAATGTTGTTTTTTCAGTTCAATATCTCTAAATTGTAACCTTTAACTTATAAATATTTTCTTAAAAATAAAAATTTTTATTTGTTAAATGAATTAAGTCATATTAATATTTTAATAAATTAATGAAATAATTTCATTATGTACTGTATTTGTATTATTTTGTAAAATGTTATTTTAAAAATTATTTATAATATTTTATTTTAATTGAATAAATACAAAAAAATAAAATTATTAGAATTATTACTATATTTTAATATGGTATTTAGTGTTGTTAGTTCAATATGTCCAGGTCGTTGATAAATAATATTTACACAATAACCAACTAATGGAACTATGGTACTATGAAACCATAACATTTGTACTGTTTTCAATAAGTCTAGAAAAAAAAAATTATTTTTAAAAGAACACCATTTCTATAGGTGTTGTCTACTTTTCTATATCTTACAAAGACATAACATTTGTTCATTTTTTATGTCTTAAAATTACATGATCAAAAACTTGCTTCAAAATAAAAATATCAATAAAATTATCCAAGACACCATCGATAATAATCTTAACTTTATTTTTATAATAGGTAAATAAAAATTTTAAAAGTAACAGAATAAAATGGATTATTATAAATGTAGTATTTTCTATTTATAACAGATTGCTAAGACAAAGATAACACATGTGAATATGGCAACCTCATGTTTTTGTTCCGTTAATATGAATTTTAGTATCAAAAATATTTGTGTATAATGATTTATTAAGTTAAAAATTGTATGAACCAGCTTTGATGTAACGCCTATAATTTCCCAAGTTTAATTTTTAGTAGTTGATTAATTGAGATTACCTATACATGCACAATGTATATGTAATATAATGTATAATGTAAATGAGGCAATTATAGGTCTCTGGTCTGTATGAAGTCCACAAGAAATAATTTAAGTAAGTTGTATCTAATACCTATACGGCTATACAGTTAGATAAGTTAATGTAATAAATGTAATTCCAATATTTTGGTGTGATATTTTGAATAATTATTATCAATAAAATACCTTTTCTTAAGATTTAACTAATTTTATTTCAGCACTTACTCATTATACAATAGTACAATACCACTGCATGCCACTGATATCTATTTAATATATTAATCTAATTAGTCTAATTCCTACCAAAAGATTTGAAAATAGCGATTTCATTGATTTCAATGTTGGTAAGTTAATATAAAACCATTTAATATATGGGGCTTGTAACTAGATGAAGATTATTCTTTAACATTATAAATTTTTCTGCAGGTTTGTAAATTTACAAACCGGCCGTTGGCTCGTGTATTTAAGTTAAATATATTCTATAGACTATAATAATCTTTCAACTCCATACACACATTAATGTATTTAATATTTTTTTAAATTTTTACTCGTTTTTTTAGTATAAAAACAGTTGTTCAATTATGAAAAAAAAAATTGGCCTTCTTAAATTTTGGCATCCTTATAAAAAAACTCAAATGTTGCCATTATTGCTAAGCACACAGCAATTGATGAAATAACTTATCATCTCTATCTGCCGTGATATTATATCAGTAGGTATAGGTACCTACTCTGCGTATCTCAATACTATTGCAAGTATTATTGTTTGATAATTGTTATTATAATTTTTGAAGAGGGTTAGGGACTTGACGACCATAAAATGATCGAAATGAATACTTCTATGCATTATTATAATGCTGAAAATTTAAAAATACGTTTTTAAATATTTAAGTATTTACAAACAATAATTCCTGTTTATTTGTATTAAAATCAATTCATGATAAACAGAACATGGCTAGAAATCATATTTAATAACTAGATAATGTTTATCAATTATAATGAAAATTCAAACACTTGTAGTAGGTAACAGTTTTTGTTCACGAATCCATGTCATAATTAGTGGTACCTATTACCTAACAACTAACAATACAGATGATCGGCGCGGAAAATACAAACACTAATTTCATAATTTAATTTACCTACCCTTTTATAATGTAAGTACTCTGTAATTTAAATAAAATAAAACCATCCAACTTATTAGTTTGAGAGTTTGTCTCAGGCACAGAAAATTTATTTAAAATTAAGTTTTTGTATAAAACATTTTTAAACAACGAATTTTCAATATGAACTCGTATTTCTATGAAAATGAAACATCTTTTTACTTATGTGTATAATTTAACTATATTCTTGATAATTACTCAAAGCTATTCAAACACTTTTCTTAGAAATCTTTAACAAATGGTATGACATGTATAGTGTAGTCAGTGTATACAACGCTTTATTTTAGTGGCGGTCAAAACGCTAGTAAACTCATAAGTTGCAACGGTGCGTGAAAAACGTTCCGTATCGGTACTCCGGTTACGAATTCGTCAGTACGCGCCGTCGAATGTTATCAATTTGGCGGCCTTCTCACCCGGCTAGAAAATTGCTGAACATCGTTATGAACCTTTGTTGTTCAGCGTCAAACTTGTTTGCGTTCGTTTCATTAATGTTTTTTCAACCAAATTTCGCAATAGTTTTATTCATCAACAGACTCAATTCAATCGCTGCACTAAACGAAGAAGGTGAGTCACTATGTGTCGTGTGTATTTATTAACAGTCATGTTTGATGTTTTCAAATTCACTAGAAATTTGACAAAGCCGCTCTAAAATGTATTTTATTTTTATGTTTTTACACCGTATAACGATTGTGCTGTACACTGTTTATGAAATTATATAAATAGCTTGCTTAAAAAATATATCACACGAACCTGAAGTATGATGCTATTAAATGTTATGGACCATGTCTCTCTTTAATTTATCCTCCTGCCATAGTGTGTTTGACTTGCATCAATATGAGGTTATATTACTTAAGAATTTACTGATGTCAATATATTTAGGTATTATACTAGAATGAAGGTTAACCTGGTCAAACCACACCAAGCATAAATTCAAACAACTAAACCGTCATTTTCATTTACTTTGTCCAATCAAAAAAATCTTTAAAACAAAACATTCATTTTAATTTAAAAATCTATCATCAAACCAGTATGATAGTATTAAGTTCTGCCAAACCAGCCAATATTTGTTTTTTATAAGTCTTACAATATATTGCTTTAAGATATGTCCCATGATACATAACAACCATTGCTCTTCACAATAATATACAAACAATTAAAATAAAATTTTAAAAATTCACTATAAAATATTCTACTCAAAATCATCAATCTCATTAAAAACATGTTTTCATTTACTTAATTTTAATAACAATTTATATTGTTGTCTTAAAAGAATACAGCATCTTAAAATTCTAGTAACTGATTAACAACTATTTTGAGGTTTTGTTACTATTTAGCTTCTTTTTTTCTTATTTTTCATATTCATTGTATCACATATTATTGATTGATATTACTTATTGTTAATGTTTAACAAACTGTATTATAGTTTTATAAAATTAAAATTCTTAAAAATACTACTTTGTAATGCATATCAATATATCACTTCCTATATTTTATTATAACTTATTTTATTTAGTGAAAAGATAAAAAAATTTTCATTAAATAACTTTAAATTGGTCATTAATTTGTAAAATATATTTTTCAAAAATTAGTTTGATAAATTAAAAATAATATCTTTATTCTATAAAAAAATGAATTCCTCTTAGGGTAAATTCTATTTAGAAGAGACAAAAAGTTTTAATTTTATTGTTGGTCCTAAAAACTAAGGATAGAAAATGTTTCAAAAAACCTTTATTAAAAAAAAAAAAAAAAAAAAAACAGTAAAATGTATACAAAAAAATACTTAGTATATCAGTTTTCTTAATTTATGAAACAAATATTTAATATTTAAAAGCATTATAATTTTTATATTAATTATTATTAAAGAATAAACCATTTTAACTATCTATTCTCTTAATCAAATATCTAATTTGTATATTTATTTTATTTGTACAGTAGACGCCGCTTATAAAATTCTGGGACTAGCACAAAGTGAGTCTTATAATTAAATGAATCTTACAGGCAAGGTGGGGATAAAAAACAAAATACTTATGAATTGTATTTTATTATCTTGCTTTTATTTTAATCTACTTAAATACACACATATTACATATTACTTATTAGTGAATAAATGAAAACATTATGATTAAAAAATTAAAATAATATTAGTATAAAAATTATTATTTATTAATTAAAAAAATTATAAATAATGTATTTACATACTTATTATATTTATGAAAAAAATTTTTAATTTTGGTTTGCTTTCAATTATATTCCAATATTCCAGAATATACTACTTGTATTCATATTGTACATTACTCACATTCCTATTATGATAATTGCGATAAATGTGATATGTGATTTGTGTTATGCATATACAAATTATTAAGCATGAATCAAAACTACTAGTAATAATTAATAAAAATATGAAATTTTTGAAAACAAATTTATTTCTAAGTTTTAATCAAAATGTTTATTTTCTACCCCCCCTTTTTTTTTTTTTACAAAATTTGAGTCTTTTAAACGAAATGTTGAGTTTTATATCCAAATTTTTCATAACGTATTTAGATACGTCTGGACTGTTTGGTTTTGAGTCTATTAAGCAACTGAACCTTATATTCACGAGTCTTTTAAGCGGTGTTCACTGTATTAGATTTGTATCTAGATCTGTTTGTAATTAAAATGATGATAAAAAAGATTCTCAAAAAATGCAGACAAAAACAATCTAAAAAAATAATGCTATTAAGATGTTTATCAAAAACAATTATGCTTGTATCTATGCATATGATTAACATAATTAAAAGTCACATAAAAAATCGTAAAAAATGTTGTATTAAAAATTAACTGGCATTTATATTTTACATATTATTAATCTAACCTAAAAGGTAATCATTTAGCTTAAATTTTGGAAAAAAGTATAGCATATTATATTTCTATTTAATTTTATTTATATTACAAATAGGTGTACTTTAAATGATTGCATTATTTGAACTATTTTATTTTATTTTCAGCTATGGAGTTTTAGATAATGGTTATTCCATGAAAAATGAAAACGATCAGATCTAACATGGATAAAAATTTTACCAACGTAATTTATTTTTAAGTATCATATATTTATATACATTTTATATAAGTTTTAATGTTGTACTGATAAAATGGGCGATGTTAAATTTAATAGTACTAGTTCACGTATGAAGAGAACTACATATGATGAAGATAGAGTTTTTAAAGACGAACCACCTTTCAAATCGCAACGTATATATCAGCAAAATGACGATCAATATTTGCAAGACCAAAATGATACTCAGTTTGAAAGCTCTGAAATTACTGAACACAATTATAAAAGAATTTCAGCAACAACTGTTTATAAAAAACTACAGGTATTAGAAATTAGGGATAAAATATTACGTGCATCTACTACGTTACCAACTAAAGATATTAATCTTGATGAAATCAAACCAATGGTAGGTACTTGTCAAGATATGTGCCCAGAAAAAGAACGTCTACTACGTATACATGGTAATATGGTCTCACCGTTTGAATGCAAAATGACTGAAACAAAATTAGAACCAGTTTTTGAATTAATGGTAAAACAATATGCTAGAAGTTCTGCTGATCAAGCTAATCCATTATCTCAAGAATTGAGACCGACATCTATACTTGTGAAAACTATGCATTATATGCTTAAAAATGTAATATATCCAATTGAATCTAACATTGAACAAGATTTGGCTGGTTGGTATGATTTTTGTTGGGATCGGTTGCGTGCAATACGAAAAGATATTGTTCAACAAAATTTACAAAACTCTGAAGTTGTGACAATATTAGAACAAATTGGCCGTTTTCATATTGCTTGTTATGATTTATTGCTTGGTTATACAGGCTTTGATATCAAGTTAAACACAGAAAACCTAAACAATTGCATTCAAATGTTGATGCCTATGTATAGAGAATCAGAACAACCATGTCCAAATGAACCAGAATTTGTGTCGTATGAGTTGCTTATGCATTTAGGAAACCCACAATTTCATACAGCATATGATTTATTACCAATTCATATAAAACAAACACCACAAGTGAGATTCTGTATTAAAGCTCATACAACCTATTTACAATCAAGTGATTGTAAGGAGTTCTTCAGTTTACTTAGAAGTACGACTTTTATGAATTGTTGTATATTGCAAAGAGTTATTCCAGATATTAGATATAATAATATAAAAATGATAAATATGTCATATACTACTGTGAAAAGAGTTTATAAGTTTGAATTGGATCTTTTTATGGAAAAATTATGTTTTGATGATAAACAATACGCTCAAGAGTTTTTTTCTGATATTCAGTTACAGTTTAATGAAACACATGTGGATCTTTCGCGTAATATAGCTATACGTCCACCTGAGCTTAGAAGACAAAAGCAAGAATCCATAATCTCTGAGAAAAGACAAAATTTAACCTACTTAATATCTAGAATAGAAAACATGCCTGATGTCATAATAAGCCCAGTTCATTCAAGCTTTGATAGCAATAATCGTTTTTATGATCATGCTAATGATGAAGTAAACAAAGATTTGGATGCTGAAATATCAGATTCTGAGATGGTAATAGACACTTTTTCTCCATCAAATTCAAAAGATGACAATACAAACCAACAATTATTATCAACTACTCCAATACAAACTCCAGTTATAGAGATACCTACATTTACATTTACTTTACCTAAGTTTTCATTACCTACACAAGTTCAAAAACCATTTATCAATTTTGAATGGAACCCGCCCCCAAAATTATCTACTTTCCAAGATATTTTAACCTCAGATAAATCAGATCTATCATCAAGTTTACCTGGAACAAGCAACTTAACAAGTCTTCCAGTACCAATCGCTCAAGATGTATTTATAAAACCTCCATCTCCAAGTCCTATAAATATAAGCCCTATTCAGCAATCACATCCTCAAATTAATTTGAATAAAAAACCAGATGTTACACAATTAATAGAACACCAAACTAATCTTACCAAAAAATATTTTGAAAAATGGCAGGATTTTGTTAATCTTAAGAAATCTATGTATATTGAAGAGATGTTTGCGCATGGTGATTTATTTCATTCAGAGTGTATTTCGTCATTATCTTCATCTCCATCATCAACAAAATCTCTAAGTTTTGTGGATGAAGTTGTTGAAATAATACAAGAAGAACCAAAAGAATGGTTAAATAAACAGTACATTTTAGCAGAAAAATATTTCTTTATTTGGCTACGAAAAGTTCTACGTAGAAGAAGAAAAATTGAAATTGATCCTGTGTGCAGTATGCCATGGTCAGTATTTATGCAAGTACATGGCACACCAAAAGAGACATTCTCAAGTACAAATAGAAATTTAAAGTCCAAGAGACAATTTAAAACTCCATTTGATTCATTAAATAGCAATAATTCTACAGAATATGATATTAGTGTTCAAATTGCTAATATATTTGTTAAAAATGTAAAAGAAATAAAAAAAGACGAATCTGTTGGAAAAAAGATATTTTGGAAACTGGCAATTAATTATGGAGATACGCCAGAACCCTACTGTATAGAAAAAAAGGTGTTGACTATTATTTATGGTAAATTAGGATTTAGTAACAATCAAATACAGACAATTTATACTGATTATAATGCATATTTCATAAAAACAGTGCATAGTTGTATTGGGCAATTCGACTGGACAAACAACGGTTTGAACGCAGCTCTTATCTTCACAAATACGGATAAAGAAGATGTAGAAACGTTGTTTAAACGTGTAGATTTAATTTTGCAGTCAACTCCAACAGCTATACCCTTAGTCATGATATTTTCTTCTAAATCAGATAAAAATAGTATTAAACATTATGAATATGTTTTAGATGGGTACAAGGAAAACGAATACATAAATAACTACTCTGTTTACATATGGGAAGGACCAAAAACCATTTTAGAATCCATTGAATTTTTTTCCAAACATTTTGTAGACTTAGCCCCTGGTATACGTGTAGAAAAATTATATTATAATTTACTCAATTTTTCTCAACATTTCTTTGTAAAAGTACGTAGTTTATTATCTGAAGATAATCCAAATATTATTATTGAAAAATACAATCAATGCTTGGATGCTTATATGAAAAGGTTGGGTAGAAATAATCAAATATTAACAGACTTGGCACCTGATTTGGTTCCATATTACACTCAAAATCCAGATGAGTTTTCAAAAGAATATTCAAACTTTAATCTAAAATATTTTGAAGATTTATTAAGTATTGCACATTTATTGCCATATGAATCATGGCCGCCTAAAAATGTTGACGATTTAATGGATTATGTAAAAAATATGTGCAAACTTTCAAACCGTAGATCTTGGTGTTTAGACATATTACAAATGCTCCAATTGTATAGACAAGCTGATTTGGATTACTGTTTATTAAATGCTAGTTGGTATGAACCAATTGAAATGTGGATTGAAGGTACATTAGAAAAGTGTTCTATTGCACAGAATGACTTCACTGTATTTTACAATGGTGACCCGATCAATGATGTATTGAATATGATTTTTTCAGATTAACAACAAATGTATTAAATTTTTATTATTTAAAAACATCCTATACTATTGTTAATTGATATTTTTTTATAACTAATATAAATAAGTACTCCTTTATTTATATGTATGTGTTTGTAAATAGCTAGTATTAAATATTAAGATATGTATTATTATATGTATTTTTGTAAATATAAAGTAGTTAATTTAAATTATATTTATTGTTTAAGATAACAAAGGTGTTTTTTGCTAAACTATAGATTTATATTAATTTTATCTTTATTTAAGTTGCAACATTAAAATATTTTTTTACAACTAGAGATGTAAATTATGATTAATTCATATCCTAAATGTTGAGGTAGCATAATATATAAAAAGTAAAAGTTTTTTAGTACTTAAAATAATTTACTATAATAATTAGTAGGGCCCAGATTTATATGCATTTGCATGTTTTTCTTGAATAGTCTAAAAAATAACTAGGTAAGCTTCAAGTTTGATTTGTAGTAAATTGATCTGAAATATAAAGTTTTATTTTGCATATTTTGTCATTTTTTGACATGTACTGCATATTCTGTATTATATGATTTTTTATTGCATGTATACAGTTTTTAAATGCATAATATGTAATATTTTACTTATTTTAATTAAAGTAACGTATTTATAGTTCATGTAATTGGACAAAGTTATTTTGTTTTCTTATCTGAGACCTATTGAGACAAGTAGTAATTTGTTATTGAGTAGATTTTAGTGAATCATACATTAGTCGTGTTTACTGTAATCTGAGTGTGCGCAACTTTCATTCAATTTTATTTATTTATATTTAATAAAAATAAAAGACTTTTTTTAATAAATTTTTTTGCATATTTTTTATTTTATAGGATATATTTCTATAAAATAATAGCATAAATGCATATTTTTGAAGTTTTTAAAGCATATAAATCTAGGCCCTAATAATTACTTACTAATAAATCAACAAGATTTATTACAATTTTTAATTTTTATACATGATTTTATTCATGGTTATTTTTGTTGTTCAAGTTGCTGTATTTTTTATATTCTTAATATGCATATTATATTATAGTAATAGCCAATTTTTTACTACCAACATTTGGCAATCAATTTTTAAAAAATAAATGTATGTCCCTATAAACATTATTCTTAGGTGTAATGTTTTGAAAAAATTTAAAAATATTTTTAACATCAAATATTTATTTTGTTAGTTTTTAATATTTAATTAACTTTTAAGCATTTGAAGTATACTTCAATCTTTCTAATCATAAATTGTAAAAAATAAACTTTTACAACTGCATATTGACACAATTGTTAAATTTTTTTTTATTAAATGTCATTGTAAGATTGAACAATGAAAAAATATATTATTTTTAAATGCGATTACAATTTTGATTAACGTGTCAGCCTTAGTATACATGCTATTGGTTTACTATTTCTGCCGTATTACTAGAATATTAAAAATGTATTTTATATTATTTTATACTATTTATATTTAAAAAAAAAAAATAAAAAATTTAAAGAAAAAAGGTAAGTTTAAAATTTTTTGATAATGCTTACAAATAAAAGTACATTATATTTATTACTTGTACTTAATTATAAATTGTAAAAATATATATTTCTAAACAAATTCATTATTATTATTTTAATTAGTATTTATAACTATGAGTCTGAATTGTAAATGCTGTACAACATATTATTAATGCATTAATTATTATGAAAGATATATAAACTAAATTATTGGTAGAAAACAATGTGGTGACTATATTTATTTATTATTAGGGTCCATGTGTGTCATATATGATTATAAAAATGATTTACATGTAAAGGTTATGGACATAAATGCATACAAAAATTGTGTTACTTACTTTGAACTGGTGAATTTGAGTTAGGTGATATAGCAATCTAAATGTGAACTAATTTGACATGTATATTTTTACTCATTGTAATACATAGCTTTCTCAACACATTTGAATTGGGTAGGTACTACCAATAAATTCAGTTTTGAAACTTTTACTTTACATTTTTCACATTTTTTCGGTCTTATGGCCATTATATATATTTTCCTATTGGGTATTTTTAATACTTTGTGTTGTTTTTTTTTTATACATATATGATATATAAATTATTTTTTAATTTCTGTTGCTGTGTAGTTATACATTACGCGTAAAATATACTTCTATTTTTTGGAACAATTTTTAAATTTTATAACTTATAATATTGAATACCTCTTTATTTATTCAATTTAGATACTTACCTAATTTAATATCTGTCGGTCTCTATCTAAATAACAATATTATACATATGATATAATAATATTACAGCTTTCTAAGCTATAAAATTTTAATGATAAAAAAATAGTTTTTTCTTTACAATAATACCATACTTTATTGGTTAACAAAATTAAATCAATTAAATATTAAAAATAATTAATAAAATAAATCTATGCATTTGATTGACAACCACTATTACATTTATGTGTAGTCTTAGATAAGTACAATAGTAAAAACATCTAGTGGATAAAATATGTAAAACGATTGATTAAGGTAAATTTCAGAGGTTCTTTTGGTAATATCTAATTTTTAAAATAACTTAATTTTTTGGTTTTTAATAAAAGCCAAAGGTTCCTATTATTATTTACAATAAAAAAATACATATACTTCAACAATTAATAATTATATATATAATGTACAATAAAATGTACAAAGTATATTAATTTAATGCCATGTCGAGAGAATATTCATAAATACATAATTCATATTTAATAATATAAATAACTTAATTTTTTGAGTCTAATATAAAATTATTAAACTGTCTAACTATAAAATTAGTTGATTGCTGCCATGCTTGACTATAGAAATAAAATTTATTAATACCATAGGTATCAGACATCAGTGTATAGAAATCAATAACCATAAAGAATTAATGATAAATAATAAACAATATTATGTCAAACAATATTAATACTCTTATACAACTCATACTTAATTTTCAAAGTGAAAGTATCAATCACAAATGATTGATAAGTACAGTAAAAGTTCCTATTTAGGTACTTTAGTCCTTAAACTAATAAAAGTATAAATAATTCTTTTTTGATACTGTAACACTGTTACAGTATGTATTTTTTTTTTCATGAGTGAAATGTATTAAAAACAATTACGTAATTTTGTTAAGTCTTGTTTTTAAAAGCTACGAGAACGTCTTACAATTGTAATTACTAATTAGTAGGTTTTTTTTTATTAGTGGTTAGTAGATGTTATTAAAATATAGTATTCTTGATCTTGAGTTTGTACAAATAAATAAGAAAACTTATTATTGACCCAAATTGTTCAATTATCTATAAATTGTCATAAAAAAATAATAATTGCAAATTCAAATTCAAAAATATTTTGTATTACACTATTGGTATCTTATATGATTATGACTATAAAATATATATTATGTTTATTTTTCACGTTTAAATTACTTACTCGTTTTTTCTTTTTATTACGTTTTTAAATTATTGTTACGATAAATGTCATACTTGTAATACCTACATAGGTAATAGATATTTACATTCTATTCTCGATGTAGGGTAGGTATTTCTTTACTCTTTAGATAAATGATAGGCATTTAAATTAGTTACCTGCGTTAGATTACTTATAATAACATATTATTAAATTAATGGCTTTACCGATTTTGGTCATTAATAATTAAGGTTTTAAAATTTAATGAAATCAATTTTTTTGAAATGTTTCATTTCAATGAAGAAAAAAAAATCATCTAAAAGCTTATAGTCTTGTCAACTTGCAGCTTGCAAGTGAACATTTTAAAAGTTGGTTTATTATATGAAACAAAGAATATATGTAAAATATTTACATATATATATAACCATCTATTAGCGAATACGTTTAAAACGAAGAAAAAATGTCTTTCAATACTTTAAATTCAGAACCGACAGAACCCCATAAATAATATTTTGTTATTGCGCCTTGTCGATCAAACAAATAAGACGTACCTATTCGAGCGTCTTGCCTCCACACCGAGGGGCGTGTACGAACAACAACAGACGTAACATTCCGTTGAACGAAACTGATAAAACGAAAAAAAAAAAACCACCTTGCGCATTGTTTCCGAACACCGTCAGGCGGGCGTGTTCTGAGTGGCGGTGATAACACTGTTGTAAACATTTTCCCGTCGTATTCCTTTCATTGGTTCAAACGATTTCCTACTAACGCCACCTAAATTTTTTTGTTTTTTTACAAACCGTCGCTCGGTTTCGATATTTTACACTCCACGTTCTTGGGAAATCGCGATGAACGGCAATAAGCCATCGTAGTGAACCAGCAGCGAACGAGGCGCACTGCGCGTGTGGTTTATTTATTTCTTCGCTTTTCAAAATGATCAAGTCCAGCTATCTGTGCGTTTTTGCCGTTTTGTGGTGTTCGATACCGTCGATTCGGTCGCAACTCAACGACGTGGAAACCGAATGGCATTGTCCGCAGTACTGGGTCCAGTACGGAAACTCCTGTTACAAGTTTGTAAAGTCGCCGTTCCGACCGAGAAGTGAAGCTCACAGAAACTGTCTTGTATGTATTGTCGAAAACAAATGCGTTTGTTTAGAATCATGATTTGTTTTCGTTTTTATTCATCAAATACAGTATTTATTGTTAGTTACAAGTTGCACTGTGTGCCACGACGGTACATTACCGCGTTGGGTATAAATTATAAATTCATTCTACAAATGCCATATTTGTACATTATTGGTTGTTTAACAATATCTCCTTTCAAAAATTATTTCAACTTTTTTAATTACAATATTAAACAAGAATTATTTAAGTTAAAATACATCTGCCCAGTACTCGGGAAGTGTGTCTAGTATAAATAAGGCAGAGATATAGGTAGTTTTATTTATGTTAATAATATTTTTAATTTATTCATAATAATCTTCCTTCTCAGTTGCGTAAAAAGTGATGCCTTTAAAGTTTATTGTAGAACTATTAAAGACAAAATTGTACATACAAACCATGATGTCCGGATTTGTGAATCATAATTTTGTTGATTAGTTTTCTCTCATTTATTATTCAGTTTTTTCATCATATTTTAGCTCTTCATTTTCTTTATTTTTGTTTTTTAATAGGCACTTCTCAAACATGTTATCAGTTGTTGTCTATTTTTCCCTAAAAAAGAGACAAGTCGATTTCCCTAATTTAAACTTTGCTCATTCATTTTGTGTCGTTTTGAAAAATAACCTACTGCATCCTAACACAACTTGTACTATTCAATTACAGTAAGGTTGCTTGATCTTTCCAACGTTCTGTTAGATATACTGGAACTTAATGAATCCAATAGCATACCAGTTCAATTATTTCTGTTAGTGTTGTTTTAAATACTATTTAGATCGGTGTATGAAAAAAAACTTATAGCACTTATGATATTTATTGAAAAATTTGACAGCCTTTGTTTTATGCATCTCAATGTAATTTTTCTTTTAAATGTTCCATCAGGATTTATTTTCTTATTTTTCTTGTAATTTCTATCAAATTGTTTTCTTAGTTTTGAGGTAATAGTTATAAGTATACTTCTTAAATAATTGATATGTGTTGCTTTGTCATAAATAATATTTTGATAAAAACATCTAATTATATAATTACAGTTCATTATAAAAAATGTAGAATAATTATTAATTAATACAGTTATGTAAAAATTTTAAAATGATACATGTTCAACATATTATAAAAGTGGTAACTATTTAAAATTAAATAATTTTAATCGCTGTATATTTCCAATTCTCTTAATTAATTAATTTTATCTTATATTAACTTGTTTATGAAAGTAAATAGGTATATTGTACATTCATACATATTTATTGATTTCAAGATTTCTAGTAAATTGTTTATTTTGGAATATTATGTAGGTACTAAATTGTAGCTTCCTTTTTCATAATTACAATACCAAACCCTGGTTTACTAATTTTAGGACTAAAAAGGAATCTTAAAAAAAATTGAATTTTTACCTATCATTGAGTTAGATTTTCTATTATTATTTAATTGTATTTAATATGCTTAAAATGGGTTTTTTACTTAAAAGTTATGATTAATATTGTATAATAATATTAATACTTGAAAATATCCAAGGAATTTTTGTATAATTTTTTATATAATTTATTAAATTATTTGTTTTATTCTTAAACAACTAATCTTGATCCTATTTTTTTTCTAGGCTTTTGGAGCTGATTTAGCTAGTGTTAATACTTTAGATGAACATGGTTTTCTCATTAATCAACTCTTGCAACAGGACCCACAACATAGACAGTGGTATGTAGGTGGTAAGCAAACAAGCCCTGGAGTGTGGGTGAATGATGTAGAAAACAATATTCCACTTATTGATGTTGAAAGTGCACTATTGCCTGAACAACATACAACATTAAACAAAGATTATATTGCATACACGTAAGTCACTTAAATATATCTTGAAAAAATTATATATAAGTTTGTATGATAAATACTTTAAAAAATTATTAATATAAATAATCAAATTCAATTTATAATAATGTGTTCTATTAAATTAATACAAATATTATTCTTTTCAGGTATTCAGTTCAATTACAAAAATGGGGATTTGAAAAAGTTCCAGGAGACCGGTATTTGCTTTATATTTGTGAAATACCTCTTAATAAACAACATTTAATAGTTGAAGAACGTTCTTATAAGTATGGCTATAATATTGACGATCAGCAAAAAGTGCCTCGAGGTCCTTACTTTATTAAAGAACCTACAGATGTAGTTTTTGATAGTTCTAGAATATCAATTACTAATGATGTAGCTTTGAGGTATGTTTACACGATAATAAAAAATTGATATTGTTATTAATTATACGAATATAAATATAAATTAGCTTATTTAAGCATGAATATTTTAATTATTTATTATTTTATTATATTTAAATATTTATGTATTATGTATTGTTAAAACAAATATTTTAGTTGTGTTGCTGGAGGTTATCCAACACCAACATATGAGTGGTTTAAAGAAGATTATGATAATCAGGATCAATTATTATCTACAAAAATTGATCCACTAAGTAATAAGAGATTCACATTAAGTGGTGGAACTCTTATTATTTATGCTCCTAAAAGGGTAAAAATTAATAATATTATTTGTATATTTTAAATGGTAATCAAGGTAATATAAACAAATAATATTGGTTTTAATAGGATGAAGACAGAGGTCGATATCATTGTAAAGCATCAAATATGTTTGGTTCTGTAATTTCTGAAAGCATACAACTTTCATTTGGATTTATTGGTGAATTTAATTTACAACGTCCTCTTGAACGTGGTAATAAGAATTGGGGCAAAACAATATTTTGTGATCCTCCTCAATATTTCCCTGGTGAGAAAAAAAAAAAAAATAAAATTTGTAATTTTATTATTTTTTTTTATTTACTATTAATATTAAATAAATTGTATCTATTAATTTTGACTGTTTTTAGAGGTGAGATATTATTGGGTCAGAGAATCGTTTCCTAACTTGGTTCAAGAAGATCGGAGAGTATTTGTCTCATATAATGGGTACTTATATTTTTCCTCTTTGGAAGAAAGTGATGCTGGAAATTATAGTTGTAATGTGCAAAGTGAAGTTTCAAATACCGGCAAGAATGGACCCTTATTCCCGTTACATGTAGTAACACATTGTATGTACTATATTTCTTTAATTTATATTAATATGTTTATTAACTTATTTATCACTGTTATTTTTTTTTTTTAGCTGACTATCAACAACTTATATTACCCAATAGCTTTCCTAAAGCTTTTCCAGAAGCACCTATTGCTGGCCAAGAAGTTAGACTTGAATGTGTTGCATTTGCATAGTAAGATTATTATTCTATCTTGTCTTTTTTTTTATCCTTAAGAAATTAAGTTATTTTTTGAATAATTATTAATATATATTTTCATTCTATCATAGTCTGTTACATAATATATAATGTATATTATACTCGGTACTTTTAAACTAAAATTAATTTAAATATACTCCATTATTAAATTACTAAATGATTTTTTTTCTAATAAATAATAATTACTATTGATTACTGTTACTTTTAGTCCTGTACCTTCATATAATTGGACAAGAAAAGGTTCTCCTTTACCTAAAGGCTCTTATTTGACAAGTTACAATCGTGTATTGATAATTCCTGAAGTTCAAGTAGAAGATCAAGGAGAATATAATTGTCATGTTTTTAATGATCGGGATAGTACAGAAAAAAGTCTTATTCTGACAATACAAGGTAATTACAAATTGTTTTTACAGTTAACAGTTTTTACCAAATAACTTGATAAACCATTTTTGTGATTCTACGCTTTAATTTATCATTAAAGGATTGATGTCTTACAATTTATTTAGATATATTTAACTACCAGCAATTGTTTTAAATTAAGTTTTCTCTTTATTATACAAATATAAACTATTGGTATACATAATTTTAAGTTTATAGATGATTGAGAGTATTTATAACAGCCGTTGCTTTTTAAGTATTTTTTAAAAATATTTTTGGGTGTTTATTGTACTAAATGCGTGTATTTGATGTTATAGTTATTATATTATAAACCATATATTCTTTTAGCTGAACCGAATTTCACAATTCCATTGGAAGATAAACACATGGATCACCAATCAGATTTGACATGGACATGTGAAGCTTTTGGTGTTCCAGATGTAACATATAAGTGGTTTAAAAATGGTGAACCACTAGAAATCGACAAACTATTACCTGATGACCAAAAACGGTATTTGATACAGGACAATGTATTAAGTATAAAATATTTAGAAAATGAAAAAGATTCAGGAATGTATCAATGTCAAGCTCGCAATACTTTAAAAACCCGTTACTCATCTGCACAATTAAGAGTGCTTTGTAAGTTAATTCAATTTTTTAATGTTTTTAATTCATTATTGTGAAAAATTCATGATATGATTTTCCTTTTATAGCCTTGCGCCCATCATTTAAAAAGAAACCTTTGGAGCCTGAAATATACGGTGCCGAAGGCAAAAATGTAACAATTAAATGTAATCCTGAAGCTGCACCTAGACCTAAATTTACATGGAAAAAAGATGGATATATAATAGGTTAGTTGCTATGCTTTATTATTTTCAAATAAATTAATGAATAGCTAATATATTGATTGCTATGCGTCCACCAGTGTCCACATACCATTAGGATATTACATTATTTTCACAGATGTTGGTGGTTGCACCTTCTTATTATCTATGTGCTATGCGTCTGAGATAAATGAATACGGTTTTAAATTATTAACTTTTCTATGGCGCTTCTATAATATATTAAAAAAAAAAAGCACAATGGCATAGTGGGAATAATTAATATTTTTTTAATGTTTATTTTCAAATGTTTTTTTCTAATAAAATAGTATACAATAAATAGAAATAACATACAAAAATATGTTTGGCATGTCGATAACACATATTGTGTGACTGCTGACGGTTACATGGAAGTGAATGTGTTAAGTTATTTATAAAAAAAATGAATTGATTTCAGTATTTTTTTTTCATCTAGCTCATATCTTAAATTACAAGTCGAGACTAATTTATTTTTTTACTATTTGGACATAAAGGTATTTAAATACAATTGTATGATATTTCTTTGTATTTGATCAATTAAAAAATTGTTTTACTACCTTGAAATGTTTTAAACGCCGCTTTTATTAACTGTATTTATATTTATATACAAAACACATATTAATATATATTTATATGTTTTATACATATTTTATTTATGATATCCTTTTCATTTTTGTATAGGGTCTGGGGGAAGGCGTCGCATACTAGAAAATGGAAATTTAATAATAAACCCAATTGGGAGAGATGATGAAGGCATGTACATATGTATTGCTGAAAATGTGTACGGAACTGCAGAAAGTCATGGAAAACTTATTGTTATGCGTAAGTTAATGTTTGTTAAGTAATTATATCATAATATTTTTATTTTACATTTTTTATTTATTATACTTTATTGTAGGTGGCCCTGTATTCATTGAACAACTAAGTCCCCAAATTAGATCAATTGTTAAACACGATTTACTATTACGTTGCCAAGCTATTTCAGATGAACTCTTAGACATTGCATATGTTTGGACTCACAACAATATGCCATTAGTTAATTCTAATGCTGAACTTACTGGACATATTGTAAGTATTAGTTTTTTAAATCATCTCAAATTTTAAATTATTTGAGTTAATTTATTTTTTATTATTATTTTGTTTATGCTAATATTTTATATTATATCAATTTTAAAAATTTTCATCTTCCTATCAAAAGTCAATAAATAAATTTATTGCTGTTATTTTCATTGTGTGTTAATTTTTGTTGCTATTTGTTTTGTATGTAAAAATGAATAAAAATGTATCAACTATCATTGCATAGGTGGTGGTAGAATTGGAAGTTAAATTCTCTTCATAACACAGATAATTCTAGTGATATCACAATTTCGCTTAGGTATAAAGTGTTTTTATCATTACAAAATGATGATTTTTGCACCTTTATATAATATCAGTCTTTAAAATTTTAATTTAATGATTCTGAAAAAATGACGTGAAATATTGTTATATACAACTATATAGTGTGTGATGCTGGCATTCGACTAACTGTGTTATAGTTACTTATTAAAGTACTACAACCATTGATGGGTTAAAAAATATTTGTTAGTTGTTATATTATGGGAAATTCTCAAATACTATTGCTTGTTTGTATCTATTTTAAAAATCAATCCAATGATTAAATATTTATCATGAATGTATTTTTCTAAATTTTTATTGAGTTATATAGTTGAAGTTTTTAAGTTATCAATGTTGTTTTTCTTCAAATACTTATAGTAGAATATAGTGATATCTCCCTTAATAGATACCTTTAAAAACTGGACATTTTTTTTTTGAGTACTAACTACAAAGTTTCCATAGATTGAGCCCTTTTTTAAATAATAGAAATATTTTAGGGACCAAGAATGTTCAGTATTCAAAGGTTTCACTGTATTATATTATTTTCAAAAAAAATTAATACTTTAGAGATCACAGTTGTGTTATTGCGAATGCTGAATTATTTGGGTAGAATAATCTTCTTTTATTTTTATCTAATTTACACTTAATATTTTGTTGAGTTGAACAACTATCTTCTATGGTGTCAATAGTAATTATTAGTATGTTTTGTAATATTACAATAGTTTGAATTAATTTTATGTAATAAATATGACATGTTTAAAGATTTAAAAGTCAAAACATTAAAATTTGTTACTTAAATACAATAGTTGAAATTTATAAGTCTTTACTAAATTTTAATTTTTATATACCTAATGTATTTAAGTAAATTGAAAAATTTATATCAAAAATTATCAAGCATACATTATACCTTTGCATTTAATTTATTTTTATTTGTATTAAATAATTAATAATTTAATGTTAAAGAGCATAAATAGTGGAGAGCTTTACATTCATAACATAACATTGGAAGATTCTGGTGAATACAAATGTTTTGTACATAGTGTTGTTGGGGAAATATCATCAACAACTACTTTATTTGTTGATGGACCTCCTGGACCTCCAGGTAATATAATATTTTTATCTAAACATTTCAATGCAATATGTTTATGTACAATGCAGTTACAGTTTATTTAATTATATTTTGTATAGGTGGGCTACAAGTTGAAGTCCTAAAGACATCTGCCAAACTTCAATGGTCTGATGGTGCATCGAACGGGCGTCCAATTACACATTATATAGTAAGCGCCCGTTCACAATGGAACAGTACTTGGCATACAATTGCCGCAGGTAATTTTTATTTTATAAGTTCATGATTTACCTAACTTAAAAATATTATTAAACATTACAGATTTTATAGTCAAGGAAGTTGATAGGTATAATGGGCGTAAAGAAGCATTTTTAGAAAATGTTTTGCTACCCTGGTCTAAGTATGAATTTAAAATGGTAGCAGGAAATGAACTTGGCTTTGGTGAAGAATCTTTACCGTCGCCTCAAGTTAATACACCAGCTGATCGCCCATATAAAGCACCTACAAATATCACTGGAGGTGATGGCAAAATTGGAGATTTAACAATTGTGTGGAAAGTAAGTTAATGGTACTTTATTTTCTTTAAATTGGTCTAAATATATTTATTTATAACATTTAGCAACTACCTCCTCAAGATCAAAATGGACCAGGTATCTATTATAAGGTATTTTGGAGACGTTTGGATCATGATACAGATTTTCAGTATGAGACATTGCAAGAGAGTGGCAATATAGGAATGGCAGTAGTACACATAAAGCCAGAATATTATTATACTAAGTATGAAGTCAAAGTTCAAGTAAGTCTTTTACTTTTTTTTTATCAAAATATTTTCTATTTATAAAATACATTTTGTGTATTTACAGCCTTTTAATTCATTTGGTGCTGGTCCTATATCAGATCCTAAAGTGATATACAGTGCAGAAGATATGCCACAAGTATCTCCTCAGCAGGTGTTTGCTATTTCTTACAACTCGACTGCCATTAATGTAAGTTGGGTACCGATTGATCAATCACGGGAAATGTTACGTGGAAAATTAATTGGTCATCGAGTGAGTATATTTCATAATATATTTAATATAATTCATATTTCATTATACTCTGTGCCATAAGAGGCCACAACCAGTGGTGAACAAGACAATATGTTGTATCTGCGCATCATCCAGCACCTATTTCATGACAATAAATGTGTGCTTGGGGAAGAGAATTTTATTAATTATATGTGTGGCAAAGTTACAGTCTTTCACGACCCATACTATAACTGTGTTTTTTGATACAAAATATGTTATTAAAGTTTTTCATAGTAACATAAACATTTTATGTATTCTCTAGTTAAAATATTGGAAAAAAGATAAGAATGAAAAAGAAGAAGATGCTGTATATTATTTAAGTAGATATGTTAGACCTTGGGCACTTATTGTTGGATTACAACCAGATACAGAATATTACGTAAAAGTAATGGCTTTTAATTCAGCTGGAGAAGGTCCGGAGAGTGAGCGATATATTGGTAAGATTTTAAATCTTATAAATGTTATTAGGGAAATTTATATTTTTCAATTTTTGTAAACTATTAATTTTGAATATTATTTGATTGATTATCACCTTTATACTGATAAAGTAGTAATCTATTTGTATATTTTTTTCTGCATTGTTGTTTGTTAGTCTATGATTATTAGAACCGTACAGCATTTTTTCTGTAAGACACATTATTAACAATTTAATTAAAGATAAATAATTGTTTAAAGTATTGTTTGATAAAAATGGAATCAAATAATAAATTAATTTATATCTTATAAGTATGAGTCATTATACAAAAAAATGACTAAAATTATAAAACATTCATTTCATAGAACGAACATACAGAAAAGCTCCTCAAAAACCACCATCATCTGTCATAATTAATGGCATAAATCCTGGTACCATTCATGTAACTTGGCGATATGTACAACCAACACTTGAAGAAGAACCAATCAAAGGCTATAAGGTTTGTATATCAATAAACCAATGTAATTAATATAATTTTTGATTAACATATGAATTGATAGGTGCGGGTATGGGAAAATGATCAAGATATGAGTACTGCTAATGATACGATTATTGAAATTGAAAACAAATTAGAAGCATATATTTCTAACCTAACACCTGGTAAAGTTTACAAACTTCGAGTATTGGCATATTCTAATGGAGGAGATGGGCGGATGTCATCACCTATTAACACTTTCCAAATGGGTAAGCTTTAGTTAAATAATATATTTATCTCTAAATTTATATATATATACATAATTTAATTTCTTATTATACAAACTGTGTGATAAATTTAATTGTTTCTATTGTTAATTAATCAATACATAGCCTGAAATATGTAGACAGCGTCAAATTCTCTATTTCTTTGTGTAATATTTAATTTACAATTTCTATTAGTTATGTGTAATGCTCCAATTTTTTTATATACCTTTCTAGGTGCATTATATAATATTAGCATAACTAGTATGTTAAAAATTTTAGGACCGAGTTCAGTTATTATCATATTTCTCTTTAAAAATGTACACACACATAATACATATAGTTATAGAGAAAAAAATAATTTGATTTTTCCAATCAAATTTTCATAGCAATAATAATCAGCAGTAATCTACTGTTTTTTATGTATTACTTCATGTATTATGTACCTATAATTCATTAAATAGCCGATAGGTACTAAAATACCAAACCATTTGTTTACATAATTGTGGTTTAATATTACAAATATATAATTACAGGAAGTTTTACTTAATAGTGAAAGTAAATTACTTATGTGTAGCATATGATATAAATAAATAAAAATATTTATGTATATGCTGAACAATACAAGTTTATTCTAGTTATCACGATATGTAAGTAACATAACTTTGTGTTAATGAAATAAATTAATTTCGCATGCGGGATAATTGTGTACTGTTACCTAGAATATTGTTCAACTTAAATTTTTTGCATGCATTTTATTCGAAATTAAGGAAAGTGTTATTTAATTTTCTATACAATCATTCAAGGTTTTTATTTAATGTACGTATGATTTATTTCATTTTTATCTGAAGTTTGTTGCAATTAACTATTACTTTAAGTTCTGTACTATGTAAAAACAACATATATCTATTTTTTGTAATTTTGTTGTTCACTTATTTTACAACGTACCTAATCAAATTGGTTGATAATGATGAATGCATATTTTGTTAGAAACGTAAATTGCGAACCTATGATGGATAAATCTTAAACCGTTGTTGATTTTAATTTTTAGGTACATATTTTTATTTTTCATCAATTGAAAAACTATTTATAATTTTCGATTTGCATCATTGCCGACTGTATTCTCGAGTATTTTGATACTCAACAGTTTCACCTTTTACGTAGGGCTTTACACGTTAAGTTCGAGTAATTCGACCGCACAAGATTGTCTTATCTGTAGCGACTGTAGCTATTAATTGTAACGATTATTATTAAAAGAAGCCACACCTTCATGTGATGTTTTTATCTAAATACGTAAACATCAATGTTTATACGTCGCTATGTTGATCTTAAATGATATTTTTTTATATTTAAGCAAGCTATGTGCCTTTTTAAATCGCAATATTTCATATTTCACGTATACATAACTCATAAGTCATAAGCTATTACCCGTTTAAAATTAATAAAATATCATTAAAAATAAAATTCACGACGCATACAAATAGAAAGGTTCTTATTTTAAAATGTAATAAAAGATTAACTTACTTTAATATTAGTTCTAACATAAAATTGGTTGTGTTGAATGTAAATTTGTTATGTGTTTGTTCATTTATCTAGTAGATTACCACGGTTGTACTTAAGTTTGTACGTTAGACTAAGACAAATTATGCGAATGTGACATTTCCTCAAACACGCTTTGTAATCGTCACTGTCAAATCACCAATAATCATAATGTACCATCAACATTAGTTTAATCAAATTGTTAACAATCATTTAATTGTTCGCAATTTGTATAGAATCATAAAATGGTGGCTAATATTATTTGTGATATAATACATACTATAGTCTATATATGTAAATGATTTGGAAATAAAATTTAGTGAGGAAATCATAAAGTTAAAATAAAAATATATTTTTAACGAAACAAAAAAATACGAAAACATCTCAATAATGAGTACTTAAATGCAACATTCTCTAATATTGAAATCTGAGACTATGTATATATACGTAATATATATAAATATTTATCAAATGTGAATGTCTTGATCTAATATAAGTAAAAAAGGTATTTTTCTGTTTAAAAAAGAGTCAACGCCGATTTATATTCATTATCATTTATTATTAGTTCTATTAAAATTATACCTATATGTTGAAGTTTCTTGGAATGTAAATTGAACAAGTCTAATTTTTATTTAACTTATTTAATCATTTGTTAATTTATTTACTTTTTTTTAGTAGTTACTTAATTTAAAATACAAAAGTAATTAAAACATGTATAAATAATTTTTGCAGTTAAATAATGTGTTAGGTACTTGATTAATTTTGAGAATTTATAATTTTGGAACAGGTTTTAAATGTTTGTAATATTTAAGTCTTCTCTAGAAATTATATCACATGTTATGTACGTACTCATGATGAATAGGGACACGAAATATGATTGTATCAGGGCCCCAATGATGGTAGCACAGCACTGCGTAAAATAATAACAACCTTAGGCCTTAGCTATTCACGTTTGGATATTTATTGCACTTATTCATTCACAATTAAAAATGTTATATTAAATCACATTTTTTGAACATAATTTAAACACAATATATGTGTAAAATAATATATTTTTTCTAAAAATAGAATAATTGAATCCACTATTTTAAAAATGATTTCACAATATGCGAAGAACTAAGATATTATTTTTCAACTCCCGATTACAAAACTGTAAAAATTTAAAAGTAAGAAAAACAATTATATTTTAATACTAAACCCAAACCGAGTAGGCTAAATGGTTAATTTTGTTAACCGTACGTAGGTTTTTAGCCGTTGACCATCGTTAATTATAGAGTATAAATAAATTAATTATATTAGTAATTCGTAGATTGTTGTGCGCTACCTAATTAATAATACATATTATTAAGACATTCTAAAAAGTTATTAAAATACTATGTATGTGGTATGTATCTGTATAAATGACTGGACTTTTTTAATATTATTTCTATTTTTTATATCCAATATAATCGTAATAATATGCTTTAAGATAATATAATATGCTATTATTATATAATTAAAAATAAATTAATATATTCAATATTATTTTAATTTTAAAATAATATCCATGTACATTATATTTTGTACTAATTTTAAAAAAGTACTTGAAAGTTATACAATATCAGCATAATTTACGTATAGTATATAATGTAAACAAAATATATAAATATTAAAAACCTGAAAGTAATTTGAATGAGACAGGTATATATTATATAGTAAAATTATTAAATACATGCAACAGTTTTTTTTTTACAAAAAGTTGATATTATGATTTATAAATTTGAAACAGCAATAATGTAAACTAAAATATTTATGATATTTATATATGTTATAAAATATTTATAAGTAGTAAATCTATGTTAGTGTATAATAATATGTTTTCAGACAAAACTATTGCGTGTGCGTGTAACTATGAATTATGATAAATACTTTAATGTATGTAACGTTTAATAACGATTTAATATTATTACAAATCTAATAAAAATATGGATGTTTTTATGGAAAACATAGAATCACACATAATTCAGAAATGTTTACTTGACGCGTAATTTCATTGAAAATTAATTTTTCATGTATTAAATAATTTGGAAAAATATTTATTCTTTTTAACGGTACTCCGCTCCTATTTTTTTTTTTACCTTATTAAAAACACGAAGTGATAACTCATGCTACTAGAATATTAATTATAATTACACTTAATATTTTAATATCTCAATAATTGTGATTTTCCAAAACTCTAGAACCATTATTCGAGTAGAACAACAATCGTTTTCTAAATTGATCATAATATGGATGTCACAATGTCCTATTTAAATCACTAGTATATACACGAAAAACGTATTGGTACCAACGTTTTATTTGTATATACATATCTAAAAACACTATTTAATCATTGCGATATATTCGCGATTGCTAGTTTTTACTTAAATATTTAATATTCAATTTCAATTTGTGGGCTTGTCTTTCGTCCAAATTGAATGACGTACGCTTGTTGTGATCATTATGTATTATGTTTTGTGCGATTTAATTGTTTTGTTTTGCATTAATCCTGGCATTATTCCTGATCAGAATGTCTTATTTTATATTGTCAAACTTTTGTTTAAAATGTTTGTGTGTGTTTTTTTTTCAGGTAATCCCAATCTGTACTTGACCAACAATGCGAGCAGAAACTCGGCAGTCTGTCTGTCGATCGTGTTGCTATTGAGGTTGTACGGCATCATTTAAAATTAATAGATCTTAAACATAATGCGCACGCGCACATGTAATAATCTAAATTATTATATTTTTTTAACACATTTTTTACTATTTTAAACGTATAGTTTTAAGTTAACGACAATAATTCGCCTCGAATGTGATCAACTTTTGTGATTATGGTCAATATACCATAATGGATTATATATATATATATATATATATATATTTATAAGAATATAAACCTGTAACGGTAAACTCAATACAATTTTTCAAACAAGTAAAATATCAAAACATATATGATTTTGGTGTATGTAATGTGCCGCATTATATACTGGAATGTATATGCAGAAACAGTGCCTTAAAATATTATTAATAATATTATAATACGCATGAATCAAAAACTCTCGTCTGTGTTCAAAATATTATTGACAGCCATTATTTAATTTAATGTAATTGTGATTTAATACTATTCTATAGCGATAAGTATGATTTTTAATATAAATACTGCAAAATTTTCGTGTAATTATAATTTTCAACGTTGTAAAAATAATTGCTTAAAATGTTTCAATTGTAAACTATTTAAATGCACGCCCGGATGCAAGATAATACAGCAGTGGTTCTTAACCTTTTTTTGTTTACGATATGCTTTAGTGTTTTATAAAAAAAATTTCAGAACACTACATATCATAATGGCGTATTTGAATGATTTATATTTTCAATAATTTTGTTGTACATCTTAGGCCAGTTTACAAAACACTTGTTTTGTGGCACACTGTTTGAGAATCACTGTGAATCACAGTAGTACAGTATAAAATAATTAGTTTTTAGTGATTATAGTATTCATACCTACAAGTTGTTTTCAGATAATGAATTTCGAACGAAAATTTCCTAGTATAAAAATGAATCCATTCTAATATTACGTACATGAAGCCTATATAATGGCCTCAAGTAATTAAAATGTAGCTAAATATCAATACAAAAAATAATCAAACATTAATTTACTTTTTTATCATTACCTAGATAAAATGTAAAAGAGCTATTTAAAACAGATTTTTACTAAAGTCTAAAATATATTATATGTTACTAACAAAAAAGTCTTTTAATATTCAATTAAAAATAATATTAAAAATTATCTAATGTTGTATGACACATCAATAATGATTAATCGATTTATAGTAGTACCTACTTATGAAAAACATTCATAATTCCTATGTATACAGCAATAGCAATTCTACGTATTATATATCTCTGTATTTTGATTTATAATGAATTTTTATTTTGGAAGTTTAAAAATGGATTGATTTTTATAATGGGGATTTTTTTCCAAATACCTCTGACAATACGTTTGACATGTAAAAAAAAATAAATATTTAAACATAAAGTAACTATAGACATATATAAATAATCTTAATAAATAATCAATTTACTCAAACAACTTACAACATTGATTTTTTTTCATAATGTATATTATTTTATTTTTGTACTTGCGTTTATGAAAAATAAGTTAGTTTTCACAATTTCTTTTTTTTTTTTTTTAGGTTTATTTATATTTTATATTTTATATTAATCGCTTTTATGTTTTTTATTCATTATTTTTATGTATACATTTTTATTATATTTTATACTATGCTATATGCTTATTTTAATTTAAGTACATCTATACCGTCCATACTATCTAGTGATATTTATTAGTGCACAATAATGACGTACCTATTAAATTAGTTTAGAATTTTATTTATAACTAATAACAAACATAGTTATGTAGTGCTTAAAATAACAATAATGTCACTAAATACCATTTTATACTTTTGAATCTTTATGACTTTATTGGCAATGTGTAACGTCCACTTATTTTTTGTTTAAATATATTATTAAAGGCAATCACAATATATACATGTATTTATTTATTTTACAATATTATCATTTCTTATAATCTTCTAGACGCTTACTGCGTTTGGGAAATTTGTACGGCATTATTCAACCAACTCATGAAGTTGCCATCACACCTGGAAAACATGAGAAACTTGGTAAATGTTAGGTGAATTTCACTAGTCTGGAAAGTCGTGAAAAATCAAAAGATTTTCATTATTTTCAGAATAAAATTCTCGAGTTTCCAAAATCAGTGCATTAGTGAAATAAATGAAGTAAGTTCATCCGCCAATAAAAAAAAACAATTTTTTATTCATTATGTTATTATATAATTTTTTCGTGATGTTTATCCATCTAAGTTTTTGAATAAAATAAATGATTTATTTAAATTGAAGTTTTATATTAAAAAAAAAAAAAAAAAGATTGTAGTTTTGTATTTAATATTACAATGATGCGAGTTTATCATTATTAATTATCTAGTAGGTATGTATAATAAATATGCAATTTAATAAAAACATTTTAGTAATTTAAACTCATTTCAAACTATCTGTTGAAATTATAATATTAATAATAATAAATTTATTAAGTATATATATTATATTATATATTAGATAAACGTAGTCTTGGCTGAAAATATGTATTTTTAAATTTAAGTCATTTTAAGATTTTTTTTAAAAAATTGACTTCTCTTAGTATAAAAAAAATTAAGAAATAATTGTTAAACTTGAAAATTGTGGTAACCATAGAATATTAACCGAAAATTATATTATACATATTGTAAACTTTGTAAATTTTTCAAACGTAATACTGACAATATAATATTTTGACTACGTCTTGTATTTTTAATTTTTTTTTTTTTTTTTGACTAAAACTTTTTAATATAATTAATGAAATATTAAATTGAACAAGAATTGTACTTTAGAGCAGTGATTTTAAATAGGTAGTAATATACAGATGACAAAATGCTACGTATCTTGGTAGGTATAATTAGAACAAGATTAGAGGTTAATCAGATTAGATAATACAACCTTTTAAATTTTAAACATTTTATTAGCAGTAACAATTGATAACCATTTTACCACTATAATTAAACGTCGAAAAATTAAATATTTTTAAACTTTACGGTAATATCTAGATCGGGTTACATACTTATGCGGTATATTAAAAAGATAACCATAGTATTGCAGCATTCAGCTTATTAAAACACTGGGTTTTTAATATGAAGTATTACTCGTAAATTATGAATGGACTGCACAATAATAGAGTATAATAGTACCTGTTTTAGTCATTAGTGGTAGGTATATGAGTGGTACGCGTAAAGAAAGCTCTGCTTTAAAGAATTAGATGGACTTCCTAAGTTTAAAAACTATTAATGCCTTTTTGAGGTAAATTTTACTTTAGTTATTATTTATTATAAAAAAATATATCGTATTTTTGTACTACAATTTTTTATTAAAAATGTAATACAATTGTCCTTATAATTATTTCTCATAAAAAACTACAATATCTAAAACAAAAAATATTGTACTGTGATAATAATTAAAAAATAAATGGTTGTAATATCAATATAAAATATAAATATGTAATGAAAATAAATATACATAGTTAATAGTTAGTAAAATGAGCTGACAGTGGCTGTTTCAAATGAAGGATTAATTAATGATTTATCATTGAATTTAAATTTAACACGTCCATTACAATAACGTAATCGATTACGAGAAATACTTGACACCTAGTGTACAGTTGAGTGGTCATCTACTTTCCAACTTTTAATTTTAATTTTAAGACAAAATCTATTTTGATTATTAATTATTGAACGTTATTTACGTTCAGCTTAAATCGCAGAATTATATTTATGATAGCACTTTATTATGGTTATGAAACTAGGCATAAATGACTAGCAGACAGTCGAAGCATATTGGAAAGGTTAGTATATCGATAAAATATTAACCTTTTCACAAAAAAAAATAAATTATCTTTAAGAAGTGCAGAGCAGGTAACTGTATTATGTTTTAATTATACTTAATATTAAATAATGCATTAAATATTATAAATATTTTTAATTTAAATAAATAATTTATTAGGGTGATTGAAATTTTAATTTTGACTTAAATATAAATCATGATAAAAGACGTTAGCTTTTACATATGTGTACCTAATCATAATCAGTTTGCCAAAAGACATAAGATATGATAACAGTTATTCGTATACTTAATACTGTGTAAAAGATACACAAAATTAAATTAATTTTAATATATGCAACAGGTTTCATAATAGATTAATATCCAGGAGTATTGAAAAATACATAGGATTAGTAAGTTAATTTCTAATAAAAAATGTATTGCCGAAACAGAAAAAGATTTAGAGGTACTGTTTACGAAACCAAGTGTAGATTTGGTCAAAGTTTGCGAGATTGATGAAGAAATTTAAGTCGACAAGGAACCTAATAAAACTTTACTAACACGATAATTCTAAAAATTAGAAATTGTCGGAGAAACCAAATATGTCGAAATAAAAGATTTAGGAAATGATTAATGTTAGACATAAACAATTAGGCAACATTGAGAAGAATCTCATAATTGAACAGCAAAAACGAGTCAGAATATGGAAAGCAATGTTAATCAATCACCATAATTGGATAATCAGATATAATTAGAATAATTTAATAATTTGATTAGATTAAAGTAGTTGATCCTACACATTACCTATACTGGTTAATTGTGGATGCAAGAATGTTCAACTTTTTATTCGCGCGAAGCGACTCACCTTCAGCTAAAAACTATTTTATATTGACAATAATTTTAAATTATAAAATTGATACCTACACATCAATACCGTCAAGTACCTACTAAAATAGTATAGCAACTTTTTTTGAATAGTGGACAATAATTAATAAGACTGATGCATATATCGATTCAAAAATGAATAGTTTTACTCGAGATGTCACTATAGCCGTTCATAAATAAATAACATACATTTTTTTTTGTCATGATATATTATAAAGATAATATATATATATCTGTAGTACCTAAAAATTAGTATTTAGTATAATTAAATAGGTTATAATTTTTGTTATTTTTAAATTGACGAATAACATTGTGATTATATTTAGTTACGAGTATAAAGCAATAAAGGGGAAAAAATAAAAATATCGCACAGTTGGCCAACATTTTCAGATTGCTTATATTCTCGAGATTTATCAAACATCGTCTTTAAAAGTTCCAACTACAAAAATAAATTGGGGTTTAACCAAACCGACAGTAGTCACTAGTCAATGAAACTTTGGATTTAGCAGTAAATCCTGGATTTTACCGGTATTCATACTTTTACCAGTCTTACCGTAACTCATATAATTTATATATATATTCCAACTTTGTACAAGACATTAACCGTACCTCTTCTTCCGCCTGTGGTAGTAATATATATTATATATGGTATTGTACGTTGTCTATCACATTATATTTTAACATATATCTACTAACGATGCGTTTAACCGCATGTGCAAGACAAACTTAAAGTTCACATTGTTCCTTTTTTGTTTTAGCAGTGGCCTCAATAGTGGCATACATAAATGAAACAAAAGACGTCATTGATCGCCAAATCGGCTAGGTTTTATTTAACTAAATAATGCACAATGTACACATCATCGGCACACATATGTGTAGATGGAAACATATGTTTTTTTTGATTTTATTCATCGAGTTCCCCGAAAAATGTATAAAAATAATAATAGTAAAAAACCGTATCGAATAAATCATTTTCTGTAGGATAAAGGAAACTCCCCTTCCACAATATAAACGGATCGAACCGCCGATTAAAAATAATAATAATAATAATAATAATAATAAAAAAAAAACAACCAAATCAACACTGCGGTGCTGCACCATCGTGCGGCGGCTTTCTCGGTGTAACAGGGTTCGGTCGCGCGGCTTCACACGGATAATAATATTCGGCCACCCCACCCCCGCCCCCGCATCGACCATCACATAATACATATAATTTGGTCGCACACTACACACACACACACACAAATGTTGAAATATTGAATATATGTGTGTATGTGTGTGTGTCTGTGCATATTGGCGCCACCTCCTCCGACGGCGGCGGTGCCTATTTATACTTATACACACACCTGTACGATTGCATTCATATATCATGCACATAATATTATTATTATTATTATTATTAATAGTATTGTACGCGCCGTCTTTTTTCAACTCACAAAGAAAACGACAATATTTTACGCGTATTATTATTACCATCAACGTCTTATATGTTTATATGTATATATATATATATATATATATATATATATATTTACTTATTATATTTACAGCCATCATACAGAGGTACCTACTACGCCGCTGCAAATTCGCGGGGACCGAGTGCGCGCACGCGAAAAAAATAAAAAAAATCACACGGCGTGCGCACACATTCACCGTAGTAGACCAGTCCGTCTTGTCATATAATAATAATAATAATAATGATAATCATTATTATTATACCTAAGTCCTAAATTATAATATATTCGTTTCGTTTTGTGTTTCCCGCATATAGCACATTATTGTATTTCTATACGACCTGCGTCATGTTATTGTTGTGTGTGGTGTAATTCATTCGACGACGACGGATGCACGACGGACGGTGGTCTAAAACAATACAGTAATAATATATGTTATTAATATCAATGTAAAAAAAAATTTATATATTTTTAGAAAAAGGCAATCGTGCTATATTGGCTGTCACAATATGTTTAATCATATTTTGTATATCACACTTTGTTATTAATAATTATTATATATACCAGGAGCGGCCAACATGAATAGATTCGCGGGCCACGTTGATAAATATCAAGAGCCACAATGTTTATAGACACATTTTATATAATTTGATAATTTTTTATAAGCTAATATTAAAAAATTATAATTCATAGTAATTACAAGTAAATTTTGATTTTATAAATGTAAGACGCGAGCCACATGTGGCTCGCAAGCCCCAAGTTGGCCACCTATGACTTATGATATATACTGTAAATGCGATGCACTTATAACCTAATCTAGTGTCTACATAATTTAAAATTACAAGTAAAAATTTTACATATACTAATATACTTGTCTGATATGCAACTTGCCAATAATGTTGGAATTTGGAGATCGTCGTTTTTTTATTTTTTTTATTCATAGAAATATCCCTTGAAATCATGCAGCTACTGAAAATAGTTCATACAGTTTTTTGATAACATTTTTTTACATTTTTAGTTAAGATGAAAATTTTTTCTAAGCGATTTCAATAAATATACTAAAATAATAATAATAATTATTATAACATAAAATATATTTTTACTGGCTTATTATATGTTATATTAATTTGTCCAATCCTCACAAATCACTGGGATTTTAGATATTTTGTTTTTGTACCTTGCTTCACATTCAGTTAGTGCAATATATTTATATGTTAGATGGAGAATTATTTTATTATACGATTACCATCTTAACGTATATCTGTATAGGTAATGAGCAAAATGTTGTTGCGGTGGTTAAAGTCTTAAGTCGCTGTATTCTTGGGGTGTATGTCAGCTTTTTTGTTACTTTTGAATGATGACTGACTCGATACATGTATATTGTAGATATCGTTCAAGAAGTGTTTTTTTTAGAAATTCAACTCTTAAGAAATGGAATGTGGTGACAAAATATCATAAATGAAAAATAATATTTTTATAGTCAGATTTACTTGAATCTTTGTATTAATGCCTTTTAACATAATTAATGAAGTATACTCAACTTTAATTGGTTTTTTACTCGCAATAAAAAAAAAACTACTGAAAATTTGATCAATCAAGTTATTACATCTCCTCGTAAGAATTTTTTTCTTTACTTTATTCCGTGGAAAGTGCATTTTTATCTAGTTTTTGTAGTAATGTCTTCAATATTGGTATACTAACCGTAAACAGCAATTATTACGCAATTAGTAATATTATTATTATATAGTTTTTTTTTTCTATTGATAAAAAGAAAATTACAATCTATAGTGTAGTTATACAATAAGCAATATTTTGATAAATATAAATAACAATAATGACATGAAAACTTGAATAGGAGGAAGCTCACACCTACAATATTACTATTATTACTTACATAGTTAGACACAACAAATGGAGCAGCATATGCGCGTAGGCAGGTAAAATTGGTATTCGTGATAGGTACCTATAGTATTTAGAAAAATTAGTGTTCGAAATATATTATTCAGGTCTATGGACACTTTATGATAATAAACTAATGTATTATTCGTATGATGTAAAATCGAATACTATTAAAATGTTTACAATATTATTCGTTCGTACACATACTTATAAAGGGGATGCCGAATATTTTCTAGAGCGGACACGAGTTTGTACGCGCGTGTACATGTATACATATGAGTATGTATTATGCAGTACCTATCTATTAAAAACGGTGTCGAAATTGTTACCGTCCGCTACACACATGATATTCGACTAAAAGAGATGTCTGTTTTATTACTCATATTAACATATTACATATATGTGTAGGTACATAATTGAAGGTTGGGAATTATTCAAAACGGCCCTGTTATGTCCTTATACGTATATATATATATATATATATATATATATACATTTATAAGTATACAACTATACAAGTATCCGGCGACCTGAGTTGAATGAAAAACAATACTCATTCAAAAGATGAAAAAATAATTTTTGTAGTACTTATTCGAGGTATACAGCATTTAGACACTTAAAACATTATCAAATCATGCGTATGAATATTACTATAACATGTCTCTTCGGCTTCGTGTAGAGATTACACGATTGTTCATAATTGTTACATCATAGTTTATGTTAAATTAAAAATAGATAAATATATATTAGGTATATGTAAATACATTAAAATATAATATAGACTAGAGACCTATATTCACTTAATATTATTATACACAACATGAATATACACTATACAGGATTATACTCTTAATAGTTGACTCTTTTTGTTAAGAAAAGAATATTAAGGTTTGTGAATACATGTTTAATTTAAAAAAACTAATATTTTTTTATTGTTGACGACATTTAAATATTGTTATTTATTAAAATACAATAATATATAATAATTTTCATTTCATTTTTCAAAGCAAGATGTTTATTTTTTGTAAATGACAACACAGTATTTTATTAATTATAAGTAGGCGCTTAATTAATATTTATAGACGAGTGGCGTTGCCCTCAAAATAATAGTCAACTATACAAAGAATATCTACATGCTCTATTCGTACAAAGTCTAATTACTTATATTTGATATAAAATAGTTGTTGGAAATTCGATTTCTATACATCGAAATATATTAAAAAAATATTTTGTTCCGGAATAGTTAATTAAATATGTAATGAATAATGATGTTAATAGTTTTTGAATTGATGAGTGGTTACCATTGAAATAATCACGTAGTATATAAATATATAATTTTATTATGAATACGGTATGGTAATATGGTATGTTATGTATGTAAGTTTCGGGGAAAATATAATATGATAAAATGTAGACATATTCAAATAGATAATAGAGAATTTTTTTTATATTTTTTCACTCCAGGAATAGGAACCGAACTTAGCTGAACTTAGTACATTTTAAAAGAAACTTTCTAAATAAAATATAACAAATAATTATAAAGAATAATTTATAGTGTGTTGACGTATTAAATATTTATATTCTATATGAATATTATGTATAAAAATATAAAAATATAAACACAATTTATATTGTAAAAGATCGCACTGCCATATTAAGCCAAAAAGGGCTATCTCAAATTTTAATTAGAATCATTTTATTATTTAATAAATGTATTTATATAGTAGTTTTGAATCAAGATACTAAATATTAAAATCTCATATTTCCAAACATTTTTAAAATATTAGTTTTATAAGTATATCTAAGAATTTTTATAAAATAATGTGTAATAAATAATTATATACATATAGTACTTAAGAAATACTACAGCATAATAATATCGTGTATTTTTATTGATAATTTATAATATTATCAACTTATAGTTGATCATTTATCTAATATTGGTTTTTTTTTTCACAATCTAATGATAATTAGATGTTTTCCCAGGCTTTTCATATCTCAACGAAATTCATTAAATATTGTTCTTACTATTACAGCATCACATTATTTATTTAATGACAAAATTATACTATATTCATGATATTTTAGATCAAAAATACATGTACAACATATAATTTAGTCTGGTTTTATCAATGTAAAGATTATGATAACTGGAGACTTTTTTAATTCAATGTTCAATGTTCAATACAGAAATATTTACGAGAAAAATTAAATTTAAAGAAATTTTTTGATTTCTGAAAGTTAAATGTGTGTTTTCTGTGTGTATATACGATAAGTAGTTTAAAAAAATGTTTAGAATTTTAACTTTCAGAGTGGTTTATGATAGAAAATTGGATCTGATTTTTATTTAAGAGAGGTACTTTTTAAAATAACTGGAAAAAATAAATAAAATTAAGGAAAAATAAAAATTTTCAGCAAAATCAATTTTATTTTATGGTGTAAGTCAAACATGAATAACCGTAGATATTTGAAATTTTGACCAAACGTCATTATTAGAAATTACTGTGTATGGTATAATTTTAAAAATATTTTGACTCTTTTTGAGATTTATAAGCAACATTTTATTTTTAGTTTTTTTCTATAAAATATGCTAAAACTTATTTCACTGGTGAAAATGCATACAAATTAAATATGAGGTTCTTCATAAATTGTTCATTTATCTATTAAAAACTATTTAAAAATGAAAATAAATAATTACAATAGTTTGTTAATAATAATATACCTTCTTTCAATAAGAAATAGGAATCTAATGGAATTGCCAGTTTTTAACAAAATGTTATAATACATACAATATATTTAGTATTATTTTAATAACCTACTTAAGATAAGATTTGCAAATAATGACAATTGATTATTTTTTTTGGAGTAAATCGTGAATGTATTGCTATTAAGTGAATATTGTAGTTTGTACAAATGACCAGTGGCCATTTCCTGTTATTAACATACAATATTTATTATATGTTTCCGTTGGGAAGAACGGAGTATTAAATTCTTGTCCTTATGAAAAAAATGTGTCCATTATATTGACACATTTTGTATACAAAATATGTCTACGTTGGAAGTATTTTGTGAATAATAATAATAATAATAATAATAATAATAATATATATATATATATATATATATAATATGATTTTAATATCCCATTATCGTTTGCTAAATTGTAAAGAACTAAATTCGATGGATGGAAGAATGACTATTTCCTGCCACTAACATGAAAGATTAATATTATTGTGTTTCCATCAAAAAGAATAACATTTATGTAGCTGCCGGGGTTACAATTATTAGACCTAATGGTTAAAATATCGACTACTTTGACCCTATAGCCCATACATATAAATAATACAATGTGATTCATTTATCATGCTCACCCTTTTTTCCTTTTTCATAATGAATTTATTTTAATTTTAATTTTAAAATTTTTAAGCACATATTTATACAATATTTTTAATTGCTTATATTTTTTTAATATTTAAAAAATATCCTGGGGCAATACAATCTTTTTTTTTTTACTTATGAAAATCAACTATTTAGATTTTGAGCAAAACGATGAATGTATTGATTTTACAATGATATGTGTTTTAATAATTTTCTAGTTATTTATAAACATTTACAATTTTTAGTTTTTTTAAAAATTTTTCAGTTATTGTCGATAAAAGATTTTTGGTCGGTCAAATAGCTTTAAAATTTAATGGAAGATTCCACATAAGACGAAGAATATTATTGACGAATAATTCAGAGTGATATACAACGTTTACGTATAAAAATATATTATAAATTTTGCGTTACGCAATTAAATTTAAAAAATAAGTAGATGAATCTTATGATATAACTTATGGTATATCATCATGAATCTATTTACATTGCTTCATAGTAATATTGACTTAAGAGTTAATAACATTAGTTTAATATGAAAAATATTATATGGAATAAGCTTACACGTACCTATTTGAGTTAATTATAATTTATATTTTAAATTTTATCGTGTCTCAATATTTCGATTTTTGTAGACACCCTTTGAAGGTTCTATAGACCGTAACGCAACGGTCTTGTCGTGTAGAATACAGCCTGTTTAACTACAGTCTTAAAATATGTATAACCGTTAAAATATTAACCGTTGATAATTAATAAATATTTATTATTGATTATTTTAAATACTGTATTTTGCATAATAAACAATCCGCTATAGGTATATATATATATATAATACATTTATATAATCAAGGAACATTAACTGCGTACTACCCCCCTATAATATATATTATAAACTATTTATGTACATTTATATATATATATATTATTTCAACTTCCTATCGTCTCATTAATAACATATATTTCATTAACGGTTTTAAAATTTGTAACGATGCGTTTCTAAATTTGCGATCTGATATGCCGATAAAATAATAAGATGCATATACATATCTACACTACGTATAACGTATTAAACGGCGGTCCGAAGACATACGTTGGTAAAAATGGTATAATAATGTATTACATTATATCGAATCGATATAGATCTATATTATTATACACATACTATTGTTGTATTTCATCATGTTATATAGCCCCGTCTCTAAATATATATATATATATATATATATATATGATGGGTGGTATACGGTGGTTGATAGTGTTCGATTTGAATTTCAAATTAAAACGAACGTATTGTTCTTGCGTGCAATATACACGGGGTAGTGATTATAATATGGCTTGCGGTGATGGTGTCCGGCTGGGTTATTCTCTCGAGACCGTTTGCGACGAACCGATTTTTCCTTTATCTAAAATAGTATGTATTGAATGGGCACTTACGGCCTATATACGAGTATATGTGTATGACCATCTGGTCAAATTCTGTTGTTACGACTCATTCGACGGTATAAGTTACATAAAAATTAGAATTATGGGTGATATTCTCCTGCACGCGTCTAACAGTGCGGGTGGCACCATCTCCGAGGGTGGGTAAGTATATATACGCAAACGTCTGTTCACCTTAAAATTTATCACTTTCACTGATAATTGTGTAAATAATGCTGTTTTGTTTTTTGTTTTGTGCATCCGATTGGTGTCTATCTAATAGTTATATGTAAAATTGTATTTGTTTTAGTAATATTATATTAAGTAATTTTGATTTTTTACTTGATTATTTTATCAGCTAAACACGATACATGTGGTAGTGTATATTATATTATTATGTTGGTAGGGGGGCCCGACCCTCCTAACAATTCTAGCCGACACGATTCATAATATACAAACTTCCCACGGGTTACTGAGATGATGTATAGTCTGTATATACAGTAATATTCCATATAGACCAAGCGATGGCCGACAGCTGTGTTAAAACCTCAAAGTTCCGCCACCGACACTGATGTGAAACGCTTTTACCTAATTATTAATCCGGAGGGTATAAAAAGCTATTGTTTGTTTATAATTATTATGTAAGTACTGCAATGTATTATAATAGGTAGTTATATTAAATCTACAATCGGTTCGGTCATCGCTTTGGCCCTTTTATTACATTTTCCGTCGATTGAGCGTTAACACTTTTTTTCGTGAAAACATTCATGAAACTGGCCGGGAGATTTTAGTTTATCAAGGTTAAATTTATGCAGGGGCGTCATTTCAGATTTTTTTCGAGTGTGCGAGGTTTCAAGCAGGCCATATAAAAATAGATATACGCGTATATGTACATTATCCTGCTTTCAATTATTTCCACATGTCATGGACCGAATCATTGCATCATTATAAAATAGTAAAAATCAATTTAAAAACTAAAATAAAAAGCTAGAAGAATGAATGCTGCAGCAGCAAATAAAAAAAGTAGATAATAATATCTACATTTGTAAATTGCCGTTTATTATACGTAAAGTTATACTTATAATTTAAATAAGTATTTATTTATTTTTATAATGTAAGTATGTAACAATGTAATCTGTATGTGAGTTTTTAATATTATTAGTTTATTATCGTTATAAATTATCAGTTATTATAATTAATAGATACTCTATCAGTTATAGTTATTACCATACGGCGTAAAATGCGATAAAAACAGTTAAAGAAATCATTTTTGGAACAATAATAAATACCATGATATATCCGGTTTACTTGATTAATTGATAGCGCTATATTTATTTGAAACCCATTGGTTTATCAATCTTAAGTTGTAATCATGATTGACAGTACCTATACAAATATTAAAAAATTTTAATATTAAAATTAAAACACAATTTAAGAAGATTGGATTTTGAGCATCGTCTTAGCAGGGTGTAGGCCAATTAGAACTATTTTAAAAATAAGGGGTGCAACCGTACACTCTGATCCCCAAATGACGCCTCTGGATTTACGTAATTATATATATAACTTATATCATGTCTATTTAAATACAATTTAGATTTTTTTGTTAATTTATTTGTTTATTTTAACTACCTTTAAAGTTATTTTATTTACATGGAAAAAATGACACAAAAACAAAAAATTAAAAATAGAAAATAAAAATAAGATTATTTAGTAAAAATAATTTTTGTTCAGTCTTGAGTTGAGTCCCTCCAGATTAGAAGGCCTATAGCAGTAAAAGAATTTGAACGTTTTGGAAGTACATTACAGGCTTGAGCACATGATGGATTGGTGGTAATTGAGTACATATTATATTCTATGACATACGTATATTATATGCTTTGGAGCTATTTTCAAATCATCTACAATAATTTTTTATGAGCAAATTTCGAGCAAAAAAACAAAAAAATAATCATTCTCTACACAAATAATACTATAGAAATTTTGTGTCGGACCGTAAAAGATTTCTAGTTGGATATCTGCATACTGTGTTTCAACAATCTTTAAATACGATGTCGAGCTCATTCATGAGCTTATTATAATCAACGATGTTTCAACATTTATAAGACGAATTTATAGACCCTAGTATTATATCTATGGAATTCACATTTATATTCATATTATAATAAATATAATATACGTATGTCGTATATTATTAAGTATACATAAAAACCTATCCCCGTACCATTCTAAATTGCTGTTGAGATAATACATAAATAAACGATTTTGTTTTTCAATTATTATTGCTTTTTTAAAAAAGCATTTTATATACGTGTAATACGTCATAATATTTCTATGTTAGATTGTACAATACGTGCCATGAGCCGTTGTTTTCCGCAATGAATATCGTTTTGTCGTCAAGACGATTCGATACGGGCGGGAAAAAAAATGAAATGAAACTATGCAATGAGAAATTTCCGATGCTGGGCAAAAGGCGTTTTGTATTTTTTGTTTTGTTTTGTTTTGTTTTTTTTTTTTTTATGTTTGCTTATCTCAACTGAATGGATTATACAAGAATAATATTGTTGTCCAACCACCGCGACAAAGCACATATACCTATTACGTATTATATATGCGGGTGGACGAATGCATTCGGTACCTACTTCTGTTGTAGGTATAACATCAATGACGCGCAGTTTTTTTTCTTTCAATAAGTCCATCGTCATCGGTATAATATCCTGACCGTTTTTATTTGATTATATTCCTAAATGACAAACATAATATAACGTTATTTGGTTTACACAATGTTTACGAAAAACACACGCATTGTAATACAAAGTTTATGATAATTAATAAATATTATAAACAAGGACTCTAAAACAGGGATGGAAAACTTATTGCACAATGGCGATATTTTTACAGCATGGAAAAATATTAATTTTTTTTATTGTTTAATCTTACGTTTAGTGAAAAAAAAACGTATTATTCAAAATCATTTATTATTTCTAAAAAATATAATTAACAATTATAATAATTTTAGAATTTGCTACTTACTAAATCATTTTTATTTAAAATAAAATTAGTTCATTATGAAATGTATTTAATTTTTTCATCAATATATTAGGTATAATACATGTATGAAAGTTTATTTCCCATAATGAACTACTTCGAATTAAAACTGTGGTATAATACATCATTGAACAAAATTAATAACGCTACTCGTTTTTCATTAAAACATCTAAAATTTATAAAATACAAGAATTATTTTTAAATAATTTCCCTTATTATTTTTAAAAATCCAACTTTATAAGAAAAACTGTTTATAGATACATACGAATATACATTTTTGGCATGTGAATTTATTAGTTGATTACGACATTTAACATTTTGCACGTAATCGATATATTTTTCCTAGGGTAATGCAGTATTTAACTGTTATAATAATACACAATATACATTTAAACTGCGTAGGTAACTCTAAATTGTGTTTTTCTGTAAATACCATAAAATTGGTAAAATAGATTCGTGGTATAGATAGATGATATCTTAAAATAAGTCAAAAATGTCTTGCGTATGGTAATATAATATACGTAAAAGATTTAAATTCCTTTAAATATATTTTTTTAATTATAACAAAATAATTTATATCGTTTAAATAATTCAAATTTAAAATTAAAATGGGTACAAAAAATAATTATTTTTATTTAAGGTTTTTTGATTTTTATATGAATTACTCATGAAAAATCTTCTTAATTTTAAAAATGTTAACTCATAAATAATTTTTTGCCGACATTTATAGGAAAAAATTAAAAAATATTTTATATCTATAAATAGCCTAAAAAGCTTAAAAAAAATTTAGAAAATTTTATCATGTAACGAAAATGATAACAAAACATTAAGTTATTTATTTTTAAGTTACATAAAAAAAAATTCTATATAAATGAGGCTGGGATAAAGTACATAATTATTTTATATATATATATTAAGTGTGTATAGCACATAAAATTACTTCTTACGTAGGTACCCATTAATGATAAAAAAATATAAGATGTGTGTTTGTATACGAAAAATATTTTCACCCTCACCCAACCCCTCACGCATGAGACTTGTCAAATTCCAGTAGCGGTTAGTTTGGGCAGTCTAGTGAAGTATACACACATACACACACACACACACACACACACACACACATATATATATATATAAGTATACATAATTAATTTTTAGTTTGAAATACCCAACATTTTTAGATTTAACTTTATAGTTATTAATTATTATTTTCTTATGTTCATAAGCTATAACAAATTCATTTTTATCAAAAAATATATTATACAAATAAATTGAGCGGGTCGTCAATAGAAGGGAAATGAGTACTCTTCAGGTTTGACCTATCCACCGTCACAGGATTTTTGTTTTCTTTGTTACCATCGCATAACATATTTATACATTCATACCCGTTTCCGTGAAGACAACTATTTAAAGGAAACGAATATGTGTGTCGTGTGTTAGAGGTCAGCCAGAGAGTTGTCTGAAAAGGTAAATGGTGTAAAATACCAACATGAATCTTCATAAAAATAAGAAAAAAAACGTTTTAATAAAATTAATATAAAAAAAGCCTACATAATAAATTACACAAACATAATGTATGCAAGTATTGTAACTTTACTAACTATACTCATATACTCTTATTTTTTTTAAAGTATATATGTATATAAATTACTTTACTACATATTTACCGTTGTCTCTTTACTATATTCTTTTATAAATCGTCAACTATTTGAGCTAGATTGAACAACAGTGTATATAAATAGTGTATTATAAATAGATGATATATTTATTATCGAACGAAGGTTATTACATTATTAGTGGTTAATCGTGAATGTAGGTATAAAGGTATAAAAACAAGTGCATCAAGCCACTGTATTAATTGAATGCGTTCGATTACGTATATATAATTGAAAAAGGGTTTGAAGAAATTTCAGTGGATTCAATGGTGTTAATCGTGATTTTAGAATGAGTGATTTGAAATGGGAAAGAGGAGCTATTTATTTTTCAGAAAAAATTATAATTGTAGTTCTAGTATATTATAGATTATTGATAATAAATTTTGCATACATTTTTAATTTATATGGATTTTAAAACATATTGGTTATTTATTATATAAATGAATACATAATAATATATAGGTAACATTTACAAAAATGGGACTAAAGTTTCTTAGAGGCTTAACATCCTCCTAGATCTACATTTGTGGCTTAATTTTTAGGGATTTATAATAATCCTCGCAGTATACGATATTTTTAAATAAAAATTGAAAAAGTGAAATCGTTGCATTTGGAATCTGCTAGTTTCAAATACTCACTTTACATAAAAAAAACTAAATTAGTTGTGTCCTACATAGTTATATAACTTGGAAACTCATACTACACAGTCTACATATACCTACACGAGAACCTCTTTTTAGCAAAATTAAAGATGGTTTAGAAATTTCGTTAAAAATAAATAATACTTTTTTTCATTAAAAAAACTATATGTGTTTAAAATTTATGCAAGCTTAATAATTTGTAGTATATATGTATAATGTTAATATATTAATCAAAATAAAAAAATCTGTTTAAATTATATTAAGTATGTAAATTATAATTGAACAACTTTTCTACCATTTTGACTTCAAAAATGCTCTCATTTATTTAAATAAATCTGGTTAACAAATGTGTACTTTATAAATATCTAACAATATAATAATTTTTAAATTTACTGTAATAACATAAAATTATTTTGTTAAATAAAAACGTTTTTGAATGAAAATATATGATTCCATAAAATATTCCATTATGCAAATATTTTCGTTAAATAGAAGTTTATTAAATTGAGGTTCACTGTATATTTAATACTAATTTAAAAATAATAAAATGTATGTAAATTATTATATAATAACTTTGAAGTACTGTTTTAAATCTTTTACAAATAATTTAAAATTTTTAAAAATATATGCTTATAAAATACTAAATAGGTATTTGGTAAAAGGAAAAGTTGTAAGAGCAGTTATTTGTTCAACAACAACTATTAGGTATAAATAATCGATTTTAGTTTTGACCACCAACATATAACTGAAAACGAAGGTAAATATGTATGCAATTTTTTAAGCCCATTCGTATTTTGAATAAATAGTGACTGGTCATCTTTTTAACCGAACAGAAAATGTAAGATATATATGTATGTATATATTTCTAGTTTTTTTTTTTTTTTTGAATTTAAATCAAAATGGTCAAAGTAAAATATCTGTCGCAGTCAATATTTTGATGATACTGACGAAATTCTATTTAAATATTGATTATATCTTAACAACATAAATGTATAAGTCATTTAAATTACAAATAAATAGACTGTTCTAATACTTTTTTTACTTAATTCATTTTTGTTTTGTTTTTTTTGTTCTTCTTAAAATTTTCTTTGACACGTATTATTCATATTTTATATACTTTTGCGTTTCTTATCAGTGTAATTATACTAAATTGTATGCAACATAAACATGTATATTATTATTGTAGTTATAGTGATAAATACCACAAACCTCCCACGTGAGTAAATAAAAGGCCAATTTTAGATATATAAAATACATTTTTCGAACGCATTTTTAAAATAACATAAGAACATATACAATAATGTATTTATTATAAATGATGAATATACCTACATTCAATAGTACTCTGATGGGATTGTGGTGAAATGTTGTTGAATTAAATTATTACCTGGTCTTTATCAAAAGATCGATTCACTTGATGTGCAGTGTTGTTATTGTTCTGTTGTAATTCAATAAAATACAATATTTTATATTTTCTCGTTAGTGGCCTTATACTAACACATGCTGCCCATTATAAATATATTTACGGTTTCTAGCTCGATATTCGTTTTTAAAAAATTCTAAAACACAATATAATTTATTATATTTATTATTATTTGTTATAATGACTTACATTAGAAAAGATTCGCAAATAATGACAATCAGTGATCGTTTTTTTGACTGAATGTATTGTCACGCTGTGAATATTATAGTTTGTACAAGTGTCGAATGATCCATTTCCTGCTATTAACGCTTAATCTTTATTATACGTTTCCGTTTGGAATATAGAATATAAAATGCATGCTATTATAGCAAAAATATGTTATTATATTAACACATGTTGGTGTACATTATTTATGTCTATACGTTTGAAATATTTTGTGAATATTGACAATATATAATATAATATGATACTAATATATCATTATCGTTTAGGAAATTATAAACAGAACCTAAATTCGACAGACGGACAAGTAACTATTTCCTGCCATTAACGTAAAAGATTAATATTATTGTATACCCATCAAGAGAATCATTTTAACGTGATAGTACCAACTACTGAGGTTATTAGATCTAATAATAGTTAAAATTTCAACTTCTGTACTATTTTATCTACCCGTAGGTATACATAATACAGAGTGATTGACCAAACATACTCACTTTTTTTTTCTTTTAATAATACATTTATTCAAATAGTGATTTTTGACAATTTTAGGTATTACATAATAATTTCAATTTATATCATTTAAAAAATATACAACCAACTTTTTAGATTCCCAAAGTGTTTTTTTTATTCATTTTTCTTTTATCATTTTTTTGGAGCAGTAAAAATGTTTCCATTTTAAGCTTTTCGAGTATAGTAATAAATTGGTAGAAAATTTAATCTAGTTGAAACTTAGATCAAAAGCAAATATGAGCAATTGAAGTTTAAATTTTGATAATCTTATATTAACGATTTTTGATATCCTTAAAAAAAATATTAATCGTATAAACTTGAAAAATTCTATTAATGTAAGCTTAAACTTCCCTCTTTTAGTATTTCTTATATTCTTTTCAAGTACCTACATGAAAATAAACTTAAAAATAATTTAAAGAAATCTTGAATCTTGTTTTCATCAAATTCTTTGTATTAAAAAAAAAAAAGAGGAACTTTTGATAAAAAAAAAAAAAAAAATAATAATAATAATAATAATTACGAAAACAGTAAAATCGTTATACAGTTCTAAGTTCTAACAATAAAATTGTAAAAAAATATTTTTTATAATGACGTAGTGATTTTCAATATTAATGTTTATATTTTAGCGTCGATAAATAATACATTTTGTACGATAACATAAGATTCATCATTCGCCCCACCCGAGCTTATTCGTTAGTCGTCTGTCTATATTTATAGACAAATTTGTATCACATGACAATAATATGAGTAGGTATTAAATATTATGATGAATCGTTGTCACAGGTCAAGACGTTCAAATATTATTATTATTATTATTATTATACGTCGATATCGGATCGATATTGTTAGTGGGCAGTTTTTCGTCATACATATTTTTCAAAAACGGTATTAAATGACGCAGCGACAACGCCGTGGACATTGTATCACGCGGCTTAAGTCGAGTCGATATAGCTGCAGTGACTAGGTAGGTGGTAGGTATATATATTATATATTATAATATGAGCGCCCCCATACGGCCACATTATTATATATTATATATTATAATAAGGTATATACATTGTCTGTTCGAGGAGTATTAAACACATACCTATGCGTATATTGTAACCTATATATGTGTATACATACATATAATAATATATTATCTAATAATGAAGGAAAATGGACGGTTGAAAAACGTGTACGTACTCGCGTATCGTATGCATTATATATTATATTCAGATCGGACGAGAGATTCGAAATAGTTTCCAGGTCCTCGGCCGCCGTACACCTCCCCTCGTGGTAATAATATTATACGCGCATATACAAGTTTTGTACATACATGTATACTGTATTCATATAATGGCTTCATTTGTCTACCATCGTCGCCGTCCGAGTATTTAATATTTAATATTTCATATTACTATAGCTGACTATATGGCGTACACGTGATATTATAATATTATATTTTAGCTATTACTATTATATAGGTATATGGAGTGAGCGTGCGTCTTTGTAGTTTTTACGGAACCGCCCTGCCGCCGGAGTCTACGGGTGGCGAATACCGTGGTCGTGGTAGGTTTCATACACGTATATAAAAGATATATAATACACCTATGTGTGTGTGTGTGTTAGTGTAGCACAGGTATATCGGACCAGTCGCCGCCGCCATCGTCGTCGTCGTCGTCGTCGTCATCGTCGTCGTCCCCGGTGGTTACTGTATACTATATATATTATTGCCGAGGGAGTCGCTACGACTGCCGCCGAAATTCACGCTGGGCCCCACACAGGTTATATATGTATATATATATATATATATATATATCGGTATAGTCATATAGGTATAATTTCCATCAACAGCAGCAGCCGTCGCTGCCGCCGCCACAACCGGTCGCGAACGAGTACCGTGAGACGTCGAAATTCCGGTGCGGACGGACGGACGTCGGTTGTGGCGGAGGAGACGAGTTCCTCCTATACGCATATCGCTGCCGCACGAGCTCCATCGTCGACACCATCGCCGCAACCGATCTTCTCGTTTCGTCCACCGTTTTCGAATCGCATTCGTATTTCTTTTTTATCCTTTTCAGTAAAACACACACACACACACACACACACACTAGTATCCACGTGATTTTTTCTTATATTATTTATATATTATATAATTTAATTATGTTTACGTATTTATATACACTGCGTCTACTGCAGTTGTGGCGGCGCGGCTTGATTCAGTTCCGAGACAACTAAGATTATTGGCTCACATGTCCGTTTATCTTAAACAGACTTTTGATAGTCTTAATTCTATAACGATTAATGATATACAGTACTATAGATAAGGAACTAGAAAGTTCAGTACGCCAATATCAACTGTAGGCAACTGCATCCATCATATATTTCAATGAGACGACAGTATTGTCTCATTTGTGTATGTGTATGTAGTGTCAAGTTATAATAAGATCATGTAACGATGTCAAATCGTTTGTTTTTTTCTATCCTTTTTTTTTTTTGTTTATTTGTGCTTAAAATAAAAAAATTGCAATAAAATAAATTTATAGTATTGAGTTAAATTAAAGAATCGAAATTTCGAGTTGCGTTATCCAATGATCAAAATGTTGACACAAAAATTAAATTGCAACAGTAAAAAAAAAAAAAGTTGTGATCACACAGCAAGGGCTCCAAAAACGTGTATTTGAGTTTGTGGTGCTAGGGTAACGTTAGGTTAGGTCATCCCGAATAAAAAATTATTGACATGTAGGTCCGTTTGGAAAAGTTATGTTACGTTTGTAGAATAGCACATACACACGGATTTTAACGCCACATTGCTACAAGCGGATGCGCAACTTGCTAGATGAATGTTAGTAAGAACACTAAAAACTCTAGAATCTTCAAAATCAAAACTATTTCTTTAAAGCTCGACATTTTTACTAAAGACTATTAATCCCTTTTTTTCATTATCTATAAATAATCAAAAATCGTTATCGCGATGTTAATTGGATTTTAGTGGAAAATAAATTATTTTATATTATTTATAAATAATGTAATTATTGCTAACTATGTAATTTTTAAACTTTAAAACTTAGTTTCATGATATATTTTGTACTTTTGTAATTTTTTTTGACAAAACTTAATCAATCCGAAAAAAATAAAGTCTATAGGTACAAACATACCACCATTATAGGTAGTATGCTAGGTTTTCCAAAACTTTGATTATTTACAAAATTTTGATATCGGCCGGGTTTGCCAAACCTTGGTTTATACTATAATATAATATGTTCGATTAACCTAACACGTATTCAATATTTCCATGCTACATTTTACGACAAGTATATTATAAATGGTGAAAGCCGACATTCGAATGAATGGACATATGCGTTGTACTCGCGGTATTACCGGACGGCGGACTCGAACAGGCAGGACAATTCGACACCTGCAGGTGTATTATATAGTGTCCCTGAATGATGTCCGGTACAACAGGTAGGTATATACGCATAATGTACACGACGGCGTCCATAGAATATGAGGGCCGTTATACTGAAAACGCCATATTATATGGATCGACGGGGCCAACAGGCAAGGACACTCAAATATAAGAAGACAAATAACGTTATATAGGTACAGAAGTATGTATACGTACATTATATATATATATAGTAAAATTTACAATAGGTATAATATAATACAGCGTGGAGTCGAATGATGGCAAGTCGTATTATATCGCGTCCCTCAGGAAAATAATTTCTCGGACCTCGACGTGTAGCAGCTGTATAGAGCGTCGCGACGATTTTGGCCGTTCCTCTAACCGTGTTCATTGGTGTAGCGAGCGGACATACAGCGTGTACATAAATTATAATATTGTATAGACAACGTCGGTTAAATGTATGGTTTTTTGATATATTTTATGTATATCATGCATGTAGCCGGTGATCCAAGTACACGTAACCGTTTGTCATAGAATCTATAGTTCGATTAGGCGAATAAAACTCGACTGCGGCAGTGTATGTTACAAATTAATAGAACGCTAAACCATTTGTGTTATCCTATAACAATACTTACACAATGGCTAATAATTTTGATGAGGTTCATGTATTCAATTTAACGATCTAGTACATATACGAGTATTTGTTGTACTCGATAAAGTCTTCATTTGTAATATTTTTATCCTTTATAGCTGACTCCAAACAACAAAACAATTTAGATTGTCCCGTCTGAGATGGGAAATTGAGATTTTTATTACTATTTTACTTCATGTGGACGTGTAAGATTATATACCCACGTGTGTTGCTATATAAAACGCATAACATACATTTTGTGTTACTCTGTAATTCTTAACATCACAATGAAATAACTGGCTCATTTTAAAACAAAAATATAAAAATAATTAAATAATGAGCAGTTTAAATTTCACCAACGAATTACAATATTATAAAATACACATAACATGGTTTAAAATTAAAATATTTAAAAATTCTACGTAGTGCCATAAATAATAGTAATCTTACTTTAAAATTGTAAAATAGATCGATTTACTGAAGTATTAAAAATAACAGAAATAGATGGGTTATTCTAAGTGTAAAATTTGCTATGTTGGGCGTTCGTAAAACGGAAACAACACATGTGGGCAGAAGGATATATAAATATATGTATTATAATATGTCCTCTTATTTTGAATTTGAGCTGTGTATGCTGTGTATTCATTGTTCAGATTCTGTTTCCAACACATTATTTTCGAGGGTTCACATTTAAGGACCGGTTTATCCTTAAAAATAAGACTATCGTCTCTGGTGGTAGTAGTTGAACTATATTTTTATAACCGGTAATCGAGCAGAGGCCGAGAGAATTCGATTCTTTCTCGCGTTCGACCGGCGTAAAACGATGACCATACCTATATACATATAATATATATTATGTCTTAGGTATTTATTTATTTTCAATAATTTTATTAAAATTTTAACCTATTAAAATTTAGATCAGGATTCCATTTAATAAACTAAAATACATGCAAAAAACAAATTTTAATAGTTTTTTGGATTTTGTAATCTTATTTCAAAACAATAAATTAAATTACGAGTAAAAAACGTGATATATATTTTTTTAAATACTTAAATGTAATCAATATATACATATTAATTTTATAATAAAACTGTATTTTTAACAATTTATCATTGTCCGTAAAATAAGTAACGAAAAAAGGTAAAACTTAAATACGATTTCCAGTTATCATAGACCACAGTAAATAACTAAGACTACATATTTTTATAATAGTGTTAAAAGAGTCAACAAATGTTGATAGGAGTCCACATTATAGACATTAGACGTTAATGCTTAAACTACGTGTTCATTTCTTACACTGTATAATTATAATGCAGTGTAAAATTTGTGGTAGATATTACGTACCTATATCACATTAATTTTTTAATTTAATAATAGTAATTATTTATTTTAGTTGACTATTATCAACTTATTTAATATTGAGTAATAAGTTATTATTATAATATATTATTAGGTACCTATTTTATTATTTAAGTATTAGCAAATACGTAAACGTATATAGGTTGACTAGCAACCCAAACGTGATGATAATTTTAGTTGAAAAAATTAATTTGAATATAGTTGTACTATTAAAATGAAAATTTATCGGAATCAATTCACATGTATACCTTTAGAGCTTATGAGCTTATATGGAAAACAATTTAATAATAATTTTATTTATAGCAATTTTTTTGAGTTTTTAGATTGCCTCATATGAATCTTATTTTTAGGTAAAAAAACAACAACGGCATCCTCTACATGAATACGGACAATATAGTTGTACTTTAGCTTCCCGTTATGTTGATCACCACTCGCCGACGCTGTCAACATTTCTACTGTAGCAGATAACCATATTATATATATAATAAGTGCGTTCGAATCGTTTATAGCACTATGTATTACGCATGATGCACATTAATAATTTATTAATTACTTGATATATCGTTGCCTAGGCAGTTGTATATTTATAATATGTATTGGAATGTCAACAAACGGCCGGGATCGCGGGTTTCCACAGACGATTCGAGTGGAAATCTAAAAATTGTTTAATAGGTACACGAGTATGACGGTATTAGTTTACAAACACGACTACAACGACTACGACGACGACGAACACAACGAACAAGAAACGACGCGATTCCGGCCGATACGACACCATAACGTGACGACACCGACGATGACAGAAATCAATTCAGACGACAGCCTGTATAAGTTAATGGTCAACAAAGGGACAAAATTGCTGCCGTGTGCCGAAGGTACGACGAGGAAGACGAAAAAGTGTACTACGGCGACGTGCATTCGAGCCAATAAAGGCGATCGGTGTAGCGGCACTGTAGACACAGCCGTTGCGGGAGCTACGTGCAGCGATTTAGTGCAGAAGACGTGCCGGTCGGCGCCGTCGCATCACCACAGAGGCTCGACTTGCAACAGGACTACCATCGAATGTCGCGGTGAATGCACCCAGACCACAAAATACGGGGCCAACGACAACCAGCAATGTTCCAGCACAAGAAACTACAGAGCCAACGATGGCCAATGCACGAGAACCGGAAACTGCAGGGCCAACGACGGCCAATGTACAAGCACTGGGAACTACAGGGCCAACGATGGCCAATGCACGAGTATCGGAAAGCACGGGGCTAACGATAAGCTGCAATGCATCGGAACTAGAAGCTATGGGGCCAACGGCAGTCGTCAATGCGCCGGAACCAGAAACCATAGTGCCGACGACGGCGGATGCAACGGATGTGGCTGCATCTCGGCAACAGCGGCGGTGGCGGCTGCAGCTGCAGCAGCGTGTCTAGGAAGCACGAATGCCTTCAGCCGCGACGGCAGTAACGACACTGTGATGTCAATGGTCTGCAGGTGGACCAGAGCCGCTGCGGACTGGACGTGGGATAAAACTTCGCACATATTCGTGGCCGCCGTGTCGTTCTTCCTCGGCATGTACGCCTACGACTGGTGTCTGTGCACGTGCGAAGAGGTACTCGAGACGTGACGACAACGGCGGCTTATTAATATTATCGTGTCGTGTATAAATAGATATATGCCACATATGTCATAGATGTATGCCACCACCGATCGTTGCGGAAAATCGGTCCGCGGACGACTTATAATAATATTATTATATTATATACACTCGTACACATGACACGACACGTATAATTAAGCATATATGATTATATGGCTGAGGAAATCAGTCCGAGAAATATTCATCTTTTAATCGGCATCGCAAAGTTTACAATTAATTATTGTTACAAACGCATACAGACGACGTGTCGAAGTTCCAACGCGTTTGTCGATATCAACTATACAATATGATATAATACGCTAATTTAATCGTATATTCTATTATTGTACAGTGTTATAAGTATGCGTTTGTAAAATCGTCTAATTGGCCGACCGAAATACTGCGGCTGAATCTTCACAGCAGATTTTTATTCTTATTGTTTTTTTTTTTCATTCGTTTAGTTGTTGTCTTGTAGAAAATAAAAAAAGCTCAGCTTAGATATCGTTCAGCACTATATTATCATCTACTGAAATGTATACATTCTTCTCATATTAACTTATATATTAGACATATGTAGATAAAGAATGATTATAAACTTGAATCGTAGAATCAACGTTTATATATTATTTCATCATTTCATTTGTAGGTAATCGTCGAACGTGGCGATTTTTACGTTAAATCGATTTGCAGATGATCTAATGAGAATGTTATTATTCACTTGCATATATATTGTTACGACGAAGTAAGGTTAAGGAGGTATATCAAAAATTGTCAAAAATATAGCGATGACAATATACTACCTTTCAGACCGAAGTTCTGTTGCCGATTCTTCTCCGTAAATGTATTAATTTTATTCGTATTGATTATTTCCCCTTGAAATTTAAATACGCTAAGTCGTTATCTTGTAGGAAGTAGAAAAAGTTCAATATTATACTTGGCTAGTGAAATTTTTACATTGCTACTTATTATTTGTGTATTATGTAGTAGCAACTACAGGTTACAACAATACCAGTTGTATATTATAATGTACATCATGGGCGTCATTTAGGGGATCAGGGTATGCGATTGCAAAATAGTTCTAATTGTCCTGCACCCTGCTAAGATAATGCTTAAAATTCAATCTTCTTAAATTGTATTTTAATTTTTATATTGACATTTATCAATATTTGTATAAGTACTATCAATCATGATTACAACTTTAGATTACATTTGTTTTAAATAAATATAGCGCTATCAAATATCAATTAATCAAGTAACCCGGATATGTCATGGTATTTATTATTGTTTCAAAAATGATTTATTTCACTATTTTTATCGTATTTTACGCCACATTTTAATAACTGATAATTGATAACGATTATAAACTGATAATATTACAAAACCCATATACAGATTACATTGTTACATTGTAAAAATAAGTAAATACTTATTTAAATTATAAGTATAATAAACAGCAATTTATAAACGTAAATATTAACTACTTTTTTTTATTTGCTGCTGTTGCTGCATTTCTTCTAGCATTTTATATATCAATTATTAGTTTTCACTATTAAAGTAATAAATTATTTATTATATTTTAGTTTTTAAGTTGATTTTTACTATTTTAAATGAATGTAATGATTCGATCCATGACGTATGGAAATAATTGAAAGCAGGACATATACACGTATATCTATTTTCATATGGACTGTTGAAATTTCAAAATGGCTTGTTTGAAACCTTGCACACTCGAGATAACCTGAAATGACGCCCCTGATATACATGCCTAATACGAGATTGTTTTGTTAAAATATATTATATTCAATTGAATTTACAAATGTCCGTACATTAAACCGTAATTTAAATTTTTTATCGCTGAAACCACCTCTACTCAGTTTCATGAAAAAATGTCCACTAAAATTTTTATTATTTTTATTTCAAATGAACTGTACAATATATTTATTCGTATTGTTTCCCTGATATTATCTAAGCGTACGCAGAGATAGCTTATAAGTATAACTATGAATATTTTTGAATCTGGGTAATTCCAAAAGTTTAATTCTATTGAAACCTATAACTATGAATTATGTTAATTAATTAAAATTAAAAATTTTAAAAATTAAATCGTACAGGAAGTATATAATATTATGTATTATGACGTGTAGTCATAGTGGGTCAGTGGGTGTTTACTATTACTTATCTATTCCGCTTTAACAACAATAAGCTCTGATAAATCTACATAATTTATTTGTCACCATTATTCACCGTAGGAAAAACGTCGAATAGGACGTTAAAATTCATATTAATAAACGCAGTACCTATTGTCGTTTACACGTTGAGCTAGCCACTGTTTTAAGCGAAAACTACATGATGTAGGTATAGGTTTAAAATAGTATATATCTATGTAGTGTCTATCTACATACTATGATCAAACGTTAATAAGATCAAAACGCCCAATTCGAGACGAAACTGTTCGGTTTTCATCAAAAGTTTAGTGGCGTGCGTTTATCTTGCCCGTGAAACGTTTATCGACGTGATAAAAAAAAAAAAAAAACATCGGAAACGAAATCAAACACGAAAATTACACGTTATTATGCGGTAGGCACTTATTATTTATACCTACTCATTTCGTTTATCCAGTAGAAGTATATAAGGTAGGTACACAACATACGCACGTCATTTATTTTAGGTTTTTGGTCGTCCAATTGCGCCGCGCAACGGTTATTTTAAATTAAAAACAAAACAAAGCTACGAACTGTAATGTTATAACTATTATATTATATAAACGACCGTGTACGCATAACGAATTAACAACCATAACTAATGATCTCTCCCGCGACTCAGTTCGGTCAATCCGTTCCAATCGATTGATTATTAATACACATTGAAGGGTCACGTTCGGAGGGTTTTCGGTGAACATATATACATATTGGACCATCGAAGTAATTGTTTCGAGTTTAAGAACGTTTCGTCCGTGTATATTCCTACGCGTTTTGTATAAGCGGTAATCCTAACACTGTATTAATGATTTTTTTTTTTTTGTAAAACTAATTTAGATGTTTGGGGTATTCGTTTCGATACTTGGTATAATACTGAAATGTGTATTTATTATTTTTGATAGGTGAACTTTATATACTGTTTTTGAATGCACATATGTACATTTAAGCAATTGGTTATATGTACTAATAATTACCTTGATGATAAGTATAATTGCATATTTATTTGATTTTATAGGACAAAAAATTCAAAAAAATAAATATAAGAATTTGTATAAACGTATAATAAATAATAAAGACAACATGCAGTGAGTGAGTCATTTTTGTGAAAACTGTTCAGTTAACGTTTACTTACTTTGGGTTATTGTCGACTAAATTTTAACTTAGGCATATTATGCGTTGTGGAATAAGTAATATATTTCAGCCCTATCTTTTTCCGTTGTTTTTAAAAATACGTTTATAAAGATAAAAACTATTTCAGAGCTTAGATATATTTTTATGACACATAAAAATTAATATTATTGAGGACGGTATATGTTTGTTAATTTTTAAAATTATTGATAGTAACAATACAAAAAGAAATTAAATAAAAATAGATAATTTACAAATAAATTCAATTTAAACGTTTGACATTTTTAACGAATACAAACAGGCAATTTATTTTTTGTTTACCTAATAATAAATAGTTCTAAGAGATTAGATCAGACAACTATGGTATTATTGCATTACAGCTTTTTTTTTATTATCTTCAGTTTACGTGTCATATAATACAGTTACAAATTACTTATACGCATATATATTTATATAAATTTGTACGTACTTTTATTATGTAGATTAACTAAGTAAAAAATAATCAATGTCAAAAAAATCTCCTTAATGGAAGAAAAATCATGTAAATAGGTACTTCAAAGTAGGTCTTTAAAATTTTTAGAACTATATTTTCAAATATTTGAATATTTTGAACTATTTATGAAGTGTTATTTGGTGATACGAACATTTTTTTTCAAACCTGATCCAATTTTTTTACTATAAATCATGATATATATGATTCTATTAAAAATTTTAAGGTATTTAAGTAAATACAATTTTAATGAATAATTTCTGTATTATTAAAATACGTGTATTAAAATTAATAATAATTCATAAAAATAGTATTATAAAACTATATATTATATAGCATAGGTATATAGCTAGTAAATGCAATGTTAAATTTAGTATTTATTAATAACTCTACTAAAATAATTTTAATAAAATATAAAACGTTGATAATTTAATATTAATTACTAAAATTTTAAATTATTATGGAAAGAATAGAAGAATAAATTATTATCTTGAACCTATTGTCTTCAGTATACACAGAGTTAAATAACTCAAAACTACTCGTTAGAATTCTGATTTTAATTCATTAAAATTTTCAATAAATGTATCTGTTTTATAATTAACTGAAAAAGGTTAGTTTTAGCTTGAAAAAAAAACTTACTACTTGAAAATAAAATGGTCATTAAGTACTTATTCTTAAAATTCCTAAAATCAGAACTTGAATGAATTTTATATTAAATGAAACATAATGGTGAGAATATTCGATGAATTATTCTGTGGAGTGTAGGATTTAGATAAACAGTAATAATAATTAAATCTAAATATCTATTTATTGATCGATCGTAGTTAATCTCAGTAGTACAAAATATATGATTTTTTGACGAGGAGTTGGATAGTAAGGTAATTTTTGTATATAAATTAATTTAGCATCATTCTAATTTTTTAATATATTTTTTAAATAATTTTTGGAGTTAACCGAATGGTTGAACGCTCAAACAATGCCAACAATTACGACAGTAGGTAAATTTTGAATAATATTATTGGCATCAGCCAGTAGTACTTTATATTATACCATAGTTCAATCATGTAAGTCACGGTAAATTAATAATGATTTAACTCATTATTTAAGCGTTTTTGCCTTTTTTTTTTATTAGTATATTATATGATATTTATATTAATAAATATTTATAAATACACACACACATATAATATATAAATATATGATACTATTATTTATGTCGTGTTCAACAAATCACTACAAAAATTTAGAATTTAGAAAATGATTTTATTCAACACCGTTGGTGGTAAGTTTTCCTTTAGAAACGATAATAACCAGATATACAATACAATAACCGAAAAATGATATAATATGAAGTATTTTCTTTTTTGCAATCTGTTACAATCAGCTATTTACAGATTTTCTTGGATGAGTGATTTGAACCCTCTTGTCAAAGTGATTCGGCAAATACACTAGAAGAATTCGGAGAAAAATATTTACATTCACATCTCACATGATTGATTTCAAAATAAACGCGCATGATCGATTTTCCAACTACATTTTAAATACTGTCGGCACATACACAGTATGAACACAAAGCCCCAAATATTAATGAAATCGAGTCCCTAATTTTGTGTGTAATATTAAAATGCAAGTGTATAATATTCGAATTAAAAAAAAAAAGGGAAATGTAGGTAACCACTATGTTATAGTGTTATATTTACAGTAGATGTGGAGTGTACCTCATTATTGAGTATATCACTGTAAAATGTGAGCTAAATTTCAATTCAATGATAAATCAATATATAAACGAAAAACAAGCAAATAGATAGTCTACAAACATGTATTACTAATACTTTTTTCAACATTTTTTAAAATATAAACGATTAACGATTACTAATGATTCTCTCATCAATGCCTACTAACATAAATAGTTTCAAAACGATATTATATTTTGTTATTTTGACATATTATAAATAAGTTTATAGTATAAAAACAGTGCATAATCGTTTTATGTTCAAAAAAAATTTTAATTTACAATTCACGAAATTATAATTATCAAAAGAATAAAATAAAATAAAACACCTGAAAATAAAAAAACTATAGTATTTTAGTAAATATTAACAGTAAACACTACAAATTATTATTAATATTTAAATTACAACTTATATACTAGACAATTAGAGTAATTTAATAGTATTCGATACCAATTTATTTGAACATTTTGACCTGCTTAAATATTTTACAACGCTGATCACTGTATTATACAATACAGGAGTAGAGTATACCTGCTCGCCTATAATATACTGTTTCGTTGAACCAAATATAAGGGTCGTCCTGCACATCCTTTATATTTTGCGACATACGTAAATACCGCGCTGTCAACGTGTAAATATGTATATATATATATAAAATGTTTATGTAGTATGTACCTATGTTATAAATGTACTTACATTTCCAATTCTGAGTACAATGTTGAATTTTAGTGTATTATGGAAATCACACATTCACACCTGGTTACAGGTTTATTCTTTATTCCGAGGCAAAATCTGACATAGATTTTCACCCAGCACAGCAATAGCACGTATGTCTACACAGAGTGATTTACCAATCATGCTCATCTCTTCCATTTTATCCTGTAATAACTAATAATGCATTTATTAGAATAATAATTATTTTTGGAATTTGTAAATATACCGAACGAACAGAATTTAAAACGCTTAAATTGTTGCCATTTATGGAATGTTCAGCTGTAGCGATGCAAACTTCTCTTTTCAGATAAAAACTATTTTTTTCTATTATAAATTAGAAAACGATGGATTTTTTGAAAATTTTGAATCGAAATAACTGATAATTTCTGAGTTTATTAAACAATAAACTTTTTATACTATAAATAATTAAAATAACTGTTAAACATAAAAAATAAAATAATTGTACATATTTAATATTTAAAGATTCAAAAATTTAGTCTACTGTATATAATATATAGTATATTATACTGAGACAACTTTATGAATCATATAATAAATAATAATATAATGTTAGTAGTTACTGTAATGTTCAAATTATCAATATTGATTAGTAATAAACCATTAATTTCTATAATATATTCGAAGGCTATTAGTATTTTATCCTTAGTACCAATACTTAAGATTTGGTAATTACTCATTCAAATTTTGATTTTTATACATTAAAAATTTCGAAGAATATAATCCATTTAACAGTTAACAATAAAAAAGGTAACTATAATTTGAAAACAAACAACATTTATATCAATACTGGGAACTCTTTTAAATAATATAAAATGTCTTTGTATAAATATATGGTTCTAAAATATATTAAAAAATTCAAAAGTAAGAATCTAATAAATTCGTTGTTAAATAAAAATGAGCTGAATTTGCTTGATGAATCACTCTGTATGCTGTACAAGCAGTAAATATACAAAAGGTATGAGTACGCACGACCGTGTTTCATATGCCACAATGAATTTCATTCCTTTGCAGTTCGAATCGCAGGGTTCGGTACGTGTAGACGATGTTTCTCGTTGAAGGTATTCTGTGTTAAATTACATATTTTGGCATATAATATACGCATTGCGCACACACATTCTGTAGGTCATTGTTTATTCGTCAATTCAATTGATGTTTTCGAAACGAGAACAAAAATATATACACTATATACATTATACAACATACATATTATTATTACAAATGTGATATATTGCCAATACCTTTAAACTATATTTGTTCGTCTTTATATTTTGTATTCAATGCACGTCTAGTACCAAATGAAATCTAATAATAATACTATTGTACAGCTTAACTTACGTTGATGTATAAAATATGTTTTCTCGTTTGTCAAAAAATGCATAAAGTATTACACATGAAAATCAAACAAATATCTTGTAAATAAACAAAAAAAAAAAAAAAAGTTAAAAAAATATAGTGCACAATATTGTATTATCAAACAGATAATACCTGTAGAAATCATGAAAAATATATTAAATCATTCATACTGACATATATCGGATAAATCCGTAGGGGAAGTTGATGTTGAACCTAAATCTTAAAATTTGTGAATCTTATGTTTCTATATAACAGATATTAATAGTCAAGCACTTTCTGATCTTCTTTTGTTGTTTTCCAATCCTATTATAAGGATAGTTAGATGGACGATCATGATACCATTCAGACAAATGCGCTTTATACGATCTCACAAGTACTCGTAAACTCGCTCGTTCTCGCATTGTTTTATTATTTCAACAATAAAATACCTATATATGTATAGTACCATTAGTTTTATGAATACTATGAATTAATTATTAAAATGTATAGATTGTGGTATGGGGGTGTATTTTATTATTGGAGTGAATGAAATTTTTAATGCCTTGAATTTACTCAATGTTTATGGTAATGTGGGTCTGATAGATTCCCACCAATTATCTTAAAAGAATACAAAGATGTTGTTACTGAACCTAAACATAAATTATTCGAATTGTTTTTATTGGCATTTTTCCAACGGTTTAGAAACATTTATATTCGATTCATATTTATAAAAATAGCGATAAAAGTAATATGATTAACTATGTAGATCAATTTCTAAATTATCTATTATTCCAAAACTATTTGAATGTATTATTATTAAAAAACTATCTATTTTACTGTTCGATTATATTTATTGCAACCAACATGTTTTCGGCCTAAAAAATCTATGTTCACGAATTTAATGAATTTATTTACTTTTAGAAGTCATACAGTTAAATTGTCATATTTTATATTAAATGTTATTTTTGTAAGCTCTGGATCTCGTAATTCAGTGTTGCATGAATTTGTTTATAAACGATTTAATATTTGTTTTTAATTCTTCAGTCAATATGTAATTGTTTATAGACGATAACAAAATATATTTAGTTATTAAAAACCAAAAAATATGCAATTAATCTTCAAGCAAATTTAGATAAATTTTATTTATGGTGTAATTAAATTGGGTTATCACTGCTTATCAAGTAATATGAAAAGTTCAATACTATTTTTTTTTCACAAAAAAACAAAATCCTATAATTTTTAATCATTAACAAAGTTGAATTTGCTAAAGATTTGGGTGTTCTATTAGCTAATAATTAACTTTTTTTTTTAATAACACCAATATGGATACAAATAAAGTATTTTAGAAGCTAGATTTTATATTAAGGAATATCAAAGAGTTTAAAAAATAAATACACTAAAACAACTATATTACAATTTTGTTAGGTTTAGCACAGAGTTTGGTTAACATATCTAAAGGAAAAATTTAATTGAAAAACATGTTAATAATGTTCTATATAAATTCTTGAAATCTATTTTTTTTTATTTAAACTTACCTATCTCTATAGAGACTACTTTTATTTTCTATTTGTATTCAGTCGTGTGTGGTAAAAGGCAACTAGTTATTCAATGTTTTATTTATTTATGATATTCTTTAAAATAAAATGTCCTAATTTATTAAGTAAAATCGATATTTTTTCTCGTAATTTTTTGTAAATTTTGAAAAAAAAATATGTACTTATTCATTTTTCTTTTGTTGTGTATCTGAATTTATAATGATATTAGTTTTTAAGATTTTTTGGAAGAAAGCTCTACATATATTTTCAAAATAATATCTCATTGTTTATGTATGCTCATAAATAAAAATGGTTTAGAACCTGTTGATTTAAACGAAGTATTGTGTATTTAATATTTGGTTGTTCAGATTATTACTCTATATTGTATTATGTTAAAAAGCTTGACTCATAAAATGAATACCTATAAATAAAATAAAAAAAAAATTTATTAATTTTACCGTTCTAATAACATTGGCTGAACGTGTTTTCGTTAGATCTACTACCTATGGGCGTACCCTATACGAAAAACAAAAGGTTCTTCGGTTCTTCGCAGACATCCCGCCTAAACTATGTGCAGGCGCCTCTGCGCCGCGGGAGTTAAGACGAGTAAGTACTTAAAGCGGCTCGAATAAAACACTTTCTGAAATAATTTACCAATTTAAGGAGGTGGAGTTTATAAATAATGACATTTATAAATTATCCCACCGTTTTAAATTGGTAAATCTGGAAGGGACAGTATGAACACACCTTGACTCGCTTTTATAAGTACCTATCAAATATCACCAGGTATATATAAAATAATAAAGATAATAAATATAATTGTAAATATTATATAAATTGTTTTCCCCGACATTTACACAGATAGATAACAATAATACTGCAGTGATAACGAAATTTATATATTATTATGCGTGGGTACAAAGTTTGTTTGCGTTTTATTCATATTTTAACTTTTCGATCACACGACAATCATAACATAAGTTTGAGAAAATGATAACAGTAAATAATAATTTATAAGTATTAGTTAAATTTTTCGTCTAGCTCTAATTGTTTGTGACGTAGCGTTGCTCCGCACTGCCATGATGACTGCAGGTCATCATTCGACAAACTTTCGTGAGTAAAAATAAGTTAGTATAGGTGTGGTACGTTATACGCGAGTGGTCTATTTGTTTAAACTTAATTTGAAGCATATGTCATTCGAATACAATACAGACAATATTATGTCAATTTGAGCTGTATAATATTATACGTACGATATTTACCTATATTATATATAGTTACCAGTAGCGATTAATCATGTGTTATTTAAATGTGTTTTTCATTTAAGTCATGCCAGCTTGTTCGCAGGTATTGCATTTAATAATAGAAATTATAATTTTATATTCTAATCTCCATTTAATAGATATTCATTTTCTATTATTGTGAACATTGCAGAGAATAAAGCGTTTTATACAACGTGTTCAATGCTTAGTGTAGAAATTACCGCACAACTACTGCAATACTGTATCAGTATAGCATTAAACTACATTGTTATAAAACTAAATGTCATACGCTGACTATTAGTTACTTAGAAGTATAATGTATTAGTACAGTAATACAGGTTCAGATATACAAATATCATATTTTAAACTTTAATCACAAAAACGGTATAACAAATAAAGAGTGAATGAAAATGATAATGTTTTATTTTTATATGTAACGAGGTACCTATTGAATAATTTTTTTTTCTAGATAGGATCGTATAATTAAAATTATATTCAGTATAGTTAATTGACTAAAACTTATTTTCTTGAGAAGAGACGTTCATTTCAGAAAATAAATTAAAAATATAATTAAATATATTTAAATGACAAAAGTTTTATTTTATATAGTTATAAAATAAAGATAATATTCATTTATTTTATTTATCCAAATTCGTTTAACATTTCATCAACAAATTTAACGATATTTTTATGTACAAGAAACACAAACCTCTCCAATATATTTTGTCCCATTCGTGGCCTCAACCTGTTTTCAAACAACAACAAAAAAAAAAAAAGATAAGAATATTGCTACATTTTAAATTATTACAAATAGAGTATAATGCATAAGACTCAATAATTATAATTTCACAAGACAATATTAAAAAACTCTATGGATACAAATTTAGTATATAATACTTATTATATAGGCTACTATAAAACTGTATTATTGATTTCAATGCTACAAAATTCAGTAACTAAATCATAATAGGCTAACAGATTTATCATTTATAATATACATTGAAAAATTAATAGGAAAAATTGTTCAAAATAAGTATAAAATCATTATCGTCGTGAAGTTGGAAAACTATTGTTTAACATAAGTGATGCTCATATGCAAGAAAGGTGTAAATATAGATAAAAAATAGTTTATTATATTATATTTATATATCCGTTTCGTAATTATGTTATATTACAGTCGAGTATAGGTAAAAAAATAAAAAAATTACGATATGAGTTTAAACTACAAATCAAGATGTAGTTATCTAAAGTATAAACTACTTTTAGCTGGTTACAAAATAAATCATTAATCATATAAGTTTAACTACCAACTTTACTAGTAATGACTATGTTTAATATTACTCATATTACAATAATATTTTTAAATTAATTGAAGTGTGCTAAAAAAAAAAATAAAAACGAACAATTGCCTCCTTACCTCTCAAAAATTAGTCTTTAATTTACTCATGCCATCACTTTGTGTAATAAATCTCTATTGGTAAAAAAAGGTTTGGGTAATTTACATTAAGGTCTTCTGTTAGAAGTAAGGACCAACAAAAACATCACAAAAAAAGAAGAAGTTAACGTCATCCATTAGCTTACAATTTATTTAACCTCTGATTCGTTAACAATTAAAAAGCGAGAGATTAATTTTTTTTCCAGTTTCTAGTTTCGAATAGTATTGTGTTTTTCCGTTAGACCGAAACAAGGTTATGATGGGCAAAAGGCATGCTCACGTATATTATACTACAATGCATTGTATGCAAGAGGAGGAGATTATATATTATGTACACTGTAAATAATTAAAAGCGTTCAAAATAAAATGAAAAATCTTATCATTTCGACCTCTCAAAGTAGGTACCATATATGAACCTAATATAATACACATTACCTAATACGATTCGACATATAATAAATAAGCCGGCTACCGTATGTGTATATTATATCATGTATATATTAAACTTGCGTCACTATAGCGTGGCGTTGTCGGCATTTCTCATTCGCGACGTTTATATCACATATTATTATTCTTTTGTCACAACGCTCTCCTGCGACCGAGCATTCGTTTCGGGAGGTTTATTTCGCCGTTTTGTTTTGTTTTGATTTTTTTTTTCTGTTTGTCGTAACGAACAATAAACGAACATAATATACAACGCATTACAATAACAATAACGTATTAAAAATATTATATCTATACATATTTATATTGTATAGGTACGTTTTGTCGGAATGCAAAACTATATATAAATATATATGATACGAGTGAGTGCGCAGTAGGTTAAAAAAATGCAATTAAAAACGCTGCTAATATTACTGAAGTACATACTATACATTACCGCATATTATATATCTATGTTTAATGCTCGTGTGTGAAATATACCTGCCGAACACGACGACGGCGGTGCATATCCCGAGGGCGACCCGCTGGTTTTCGGGCCGGAGGCCTATTACTATAGCGATATATATAAATATATATAATATTATGCCTATATATATATATATAGTTAAGTATAGTATAATATAAAAGACACATTCCGCCGACACGTTAAATTAGCTTTTGGATCGGACGGGTCGGAGGAACCTATAGGTATACTATAGAGTCACTGTGCAGTACAGCTGCTGCCGGTAAGCCTATTTCATTTCTGTTTGACAGTTAATGAACGAATGTATGTATATATATATATACATTATACATATAAATGTACCTTCATATATAAACATCAAGAAAAACGTATAGGTTGATGATATTGTATAATAATATTATGTGACTGTATGGGTTATAATGAGTACGTAAATAATGTCACTTATATATATATATTATACAGCATTATTATTGTATAAATATATAATATAAAATATTAATATGTAGATTTGGCATAATATTTAAATATTTTTAGATGGTGTTAGTAAATCTCGTGCGCCCTACAATTAAATATACATTATACCTAATCTACAGCCCTGTTCCACAAAAAATGAACCGATTTTTAATATATTACGTATACATTTTCATTGTTAAGAGACATTATAAAACATGAATAGAATGCTCTCCCAAATGTTTAACATGCTTCTAATTAAAAATCGGAGATTAAATAAAATTGTTTTGGTTTTTCACAGGGAGAGGCTAATATTTTCCTACACGCGAGATGATGAGCTCAAATATTAACATAAAAAAATAACTATAATTTTAATTTTGGGAGAACTTGAAATCATTTTTGGAGGTTTATTTTCTTCACAAGCACCTCTAATCAATTTTTATGCCTTAAAGCTAGAGTCTAACATATCGTATTTGAGCTTGATTTATTGTAAAGTTTCTATGGTTGAATAAAAACAAAGTGATAATTGGTGAAGTTGATTTGAACTGATTAATATTGATTTTAGATACATATGTTGTCATATGTAAGAAAATTTCAGATAAAAATTGATATGAATAATTGATTTGAAAATATCATAGAGCAAAATCAATTCATTCTTTGTGGTACGCCCTGTATAAAAACATACTTACGCATGTATACATATGTATAAATTATATTGGAGCAAACACTATAACATTCTTTGTATGTCTCGCTTTAATTGCTATACGTTATCATATAAAATCGAAATAACATGATATAAATATAATATAAACCGTTATTACTGTTGTTATTTAGATATTATCATATAATTGTACAAAATAATGTATAAACATTATGTTTATTTTACTCGGCGATGATGATTACTATTTGCGTGTACGTACTTAAACGTATTAGATAATATGTAGTATTTACATATATTATTATTTATTAAAGTTAACAGTATGATATTATACTCGTATGTGTCGATCAGCAAGTAATTCGATTGAAGTGCAAAGGATGTCGTGTAAACGAGTTTGAGACATCAGTGGCATCATTTAAGTTATGATGTCTTAAATTTAATTTCAAAGTTATAGTGCATACATTTGGAAATGTGGACAATGATGTTCAATTATTTCTCTTTACTTCCTTATTCCAAAAATTCTGTATTGTTCTATAACATCTGCAAGACCGTAGCATATCAATATATTTAAATTCCATTCTGTTTATTCACCAATAACCTATAAAAATTAAATATTTTTTTAATTGAATAGAAAATATGCTTTATAGATTATTAATGAAAAATCTGAATTTAAATAATAATGATGATACTGAACTTTGGTGATCTTCTCTATTTCTATGTATAGTATGTTGTATGTAGACATAACCGTATACGTATACGCGATTTATAGTGTATAAAATAGAAAGCTAATTTTACTATAATATTACTGCTTTCGTTAGCGAACGCCTCGTTATTGTTATCAGCAATGATGCATTTATAATAATATCATAACTATTGGCCAATGGTTTGTGTCTATATCATGATAATCATCAAAACAAAAATTAATTCAAATTTCAAATCACTTGATAAGATCTTGATAACTTTCATAGAAGTTAAATAACCAGTATCAATACACAATTGTTTTCTAAATTCTACGAAATTTGTGTAAAATGTAAATATATTATTTATATTATCTATAAGTGTTTTATGTACCGGTTCTGCAATTATAAAATGAGATAAGTAAAATATGGCAGAAGCGTGTGACAGAAAGTCACGGTCCATTGGCGTAATTGAGGAGAGCGATGGGCGGACCCATAGGGAATAATCCTTGGGATTTTTTATGTGTTTATAATTTATTGTATCTATAGTTGATGATAAAAATATCAGGTTGGTATTAAACAAAAATGAAAAAAAATGAATATTACTGTTAAAAAAAAAAAAAAAAAACAAAAATGTATAACTAATTTATGCAGGGCATTGTGAAGGGGAAACTCTCCAAATCAAGAGTTGTATTAAAATTATTTAATCGCCCTAGAACTTCCCCACTTCTTTTGAACAAGCTTACAATACGCCACTGGTGCTAGTTTGTAAATGAGCATGAAAAATCATATAGGCATACCTGTAGACCTCGTACGAATTTTTTCGTAGCAAGTCACTATATTATAATAATGATATTGATATTGTATTATGTAGGTATGTATAACTATATAATATAATATAATATAATATACAACCTGTGAGCAGCTGATGCTGCTGTTTCGCAACGACCATAAAACGCATACGTTGTTAGAAAAAAAAATATATTAAAATATTTGCGGCTCGAAACCGCGTGAAATCGAAACAATATAATGTCCACTGTACGATAATAATATTATTGTTGTTGTCGCGTACTTTTCCTTTGGCGGTTCTACACACGTTAACGTGACGGGTATAACGGCATACAATGTATGGTATCGTATTGCTTTACTTCACATAGGTACCGCAGGTTAATAATATTATTATTATTATATTTCTCTTCTTCTCTTCTTTTATTTTTTTTTTCCTGTTGTCGTTTGTCCAAGAGGACAGCAAACGCGACGGACGACACGATTCTCATCAAATCGACACACCGTGTACGTCATAATATACTTAGATATTATATAGGCAATACCGCTCATACTATTACTTGCAGTACTAACACATCGCATACATGGCAAACCGAATCATTCGAAATTCGAACACGTGTCGATATCGTTTCAGTGCAGCGCTGCACAGTGTATCGCGTGGTACGCGTGGGAATATAGTATTAGGCACATAGTATTACAACTTATACCTATACCAAATAATATAGCATAATACGGCTAAAGTGAAACGTTGAATGGTAAAATGTTCACATAAATTATAATTAATATTAAAATCACCTGCAGGTGTAGTACATACATAGTGTTATAGAATACAAGTGTACGCACTTTAATTTTTATTTACCTTTTGTTTTAAAACAATGTATTTCAGATGCCACCTTAAAAAAACGAGTAGTACGTTTTAACAAATACAAATGCTAGTAATGAATGAAAATGCGTAGAAAAAAATCCCCAATCCTATTGTTCTCGTTGCATTTTAAAAGTGTGATGCACCTACACTTAAAATAAATAATGCAAAATCGAATGCGTTTAAAAGCTTTGATTATTATATTATTAATATAGTATAAAAGGTAAAATTAAAATAACTCGTGTAAGCGCAGAAATCCTAACCTTTAAGAAGTTACCTGTATCGAATACATCTTCAAAGAGCTATATCGATTATTAATAATTCAGTTACATTTTTACTCGATAAACCTGAGCTTTACTACTCAAAGCTTACTTTTTCAGAACTAAGTATACCCAATTTTGGTAAATTATTTTATAAAAATCTGTTTTTATCAAAATATCAATTTAAATATTTAATATCTGCGTGTGTATAAGGATGTTGGGAATGTTGCGAAGTTACTGAGTTCGTCTACATACGTACAGTATATAGGTTAGTCCTCATTAGTTCTTCTATGAGGTATCTGTCGGGTGTATCCGATTTAAAGTTTGTTGATAATTTATTACTTTATCGCTTCTGTTCAAAAGTAGGTTAGACCATCTGAAGATGAAGTTATTGATTCACCTTAATCTTGTGTTCTGTTTAAACCAATCTATTTGCCATTTGACTTGAACGAGTTCTTGTACTAGATTTCTTGTATCTGCGTAAGTGCTTTATTAAGTTTTGGGGTATCTATGGATGCTATACTAATTTTTTGGATTCTTAGTCTGTCTTTTCGTTCTCTTCAATGTTACAATGCTCAGAAACCCAGATAGTGGTATATTGATTTTTCTGTTTCTTGATTTGCTTGGGTTTTGTTGTATTGGCCTTGCTGTGTATATGGTGCAATAATATTTTTGATATGCACGTAATATAGTTATAATTTTTAGATAATAAAAATATCACTCTTGAATTACAATGTTAAACTATAAATTCAATATTAATAAATATTTTATATAATTTAAATTTAGATAAAAATTATTTTTAATCCTAGTATAATTATTTTAACTACGTTTTCACTTATAAATTAAGTGTAATATCATGAGATTATACAAATCCCACTATTTTTTTTAACTACCTACTTAGTTAGCATTTTGGTTATTTTCATTTGTGTATTTTTCTCTTGTTGTATATTATACTCTTAATATCATATTTTATACTTGTTTTTAACAATTATGATTTGTTGTTATTAATATTCTTAATTTTATTATATCTATGTTTTTAATAATTTAATTTATTTCTCTTTTTTTCTTTTGTTAACTATTATACTCTTGTAATTCTTACGTTCAATGTACAAAAGAGCCCAGCCCGTATATATTATATATTCAAAATAAATAAATGAATATTGTAATATATAAATATTTTATGTTGTATAATTTCATTAAAAAATTATTTTAACTATAAGAATTAGGTATAATTAATAAATAAATAATTAGAATTTAACCTTCAAAACACAAGCTGAGCTTTCATTAACAGTGTTATATTAATGTAGCTGTATATTTGTAATTAAATAAATTATATTTTTTATATGAATTGAATGTTTTTTTTTTTTTATAAATATTATTAACTATTATTTCATTATCATTATAAAAAATGGACTTAGAATACAGTCGCAACAGAGTTTAAAAAAAAGACATGATTCAACTTTTATAGATACTTTCATAATGTACTAAATAGGGGTAAAATAAAAATTCTGTATGTATAATATAATAAATTAATATAATTTTCACTCACTACTATTCTCTATATCTAATCGATCAGCAGATTCAAGTAGGTATATAATGTATAAGTAGTGTGATAAAAATTAATTAATTTGTTCTCTATGTGTACAAATGCCAAATAGAATAGCCGTAAAATATTTAAACTATATAATTTAACTTCTACAAATGTTTCAAAATATTCAGAAATATTTAAACGTTTAAGGCTATATATAGTGACAGTACCTATAATAGAAAGTCTTGTAAAAAACTCGATACGTTCATTTTGTAATAGTTTGAAGCAGTGTAATGTATTATGGATGAGGCACTTATAAATAAAAAAAAGGAGTAAATATATTTAAATATATATATATATATATATATATATATATATATATATAACATTTCCAATTGTATGTGGCTAAATAAGTACTAAGATTGCATAATAATCTAATATAATCTATTTCTCCTCTATACTAACAAACTAAAACTATGTAATATATGAAATTTTGAAAAACAGCTATTTAATTCATTATGTTTTACAAAATGTTGTATCTCATAAAATTATTTAAAGTAACATCACTAAGATTTACTCAAATGCTAAACGATCACAAAATTAATGATGAATCATATATTATAATAAAAATATGATATTATTGTTTTTTTTTTTTAACTTCAAATATACTAAGTGTCTTTATTGTGAGATTTCCTACCATGTTATCATTAGTTCTTAATTTTTCAGTTTTACCATGATGATTACTTATTGTACAGTTGTATAGATTGAATAAAGATATATTAAAAAAAAAAAAAAAAAAAACTTCAAATATTATTAGTACTTAATTTAAATTGTAAACGTTATATCACTAATACCGACAAGTAGCGACAATATAATAAAAATATAATTACAATTAATAAATTCGTGTTGTAAATTGTGTTTTCAGTAATCCAAGCATGAAATAGGTACTTATAATTCTGAAACTTATTTTAAACTTAGCATACACAAATATTTTTCAATTAAACTCGCCGTTTTAAATTCAATAACTAGACTAGCTTTGCTCGTACAACCAATAATAATAATGATAATAATAATACATTTTTATTTTTTACCATAGTAAAACAAAAAAGTATGAAGAGATAATTTATTATCCAGTAATTACCTCTTATTCTGGTTCTCTAGTTCCGTCTCTTTCTTTCTATCTTTTTTTTTCTCTTCGTGTATATTACAGGGGGTTTTAGGGCCCTACACGAACATATTCAATGACTAGTGAGTGGGGCTTTTTTTCAGCATAAAGATTTAATTTAAATAAATAGATTCAAAATGTATATACATTATACATGAGATATGATTATTGTACTTTATAGAAATATAATTTATATTCCTTTCTTACAAAACTAAGTATAATATTACAAATAATAGTTAATATTACCATAGTTTTGGTCAAACACAGAAAATTAATTAATGTAACGTGTGTACAAAACAGAAAAATATCATTGTTTTACTTACATTTTTATTAATAGCGTACAAATAATATTTTTATTTATTATAACTTTTAAGTCATCGAATATTTTTAATATGCTGAAATTTTATACTTGAATATTATTTTTATAAAAACGCAAAATAAAGCGTTGGAAACCTTTAGATCTTTATTATATTGTGGCTATTTTTGAGTGGAGTTCCATTGAAGTCGTTTATGGATGTTATCTAAAGTCTAAACACTAAATAATATAGAAACTGATAGAAATTCAATTGGCATTTGAGCACAAACAGATATTAAACACAAATCTAACAATAGATAATAAAGAATTATTTATTAGATGTGAAGAACTAACTATGTACTACTATAAACAAAGAAGAAAAATATGTTTTTCACATACCCATGTTATAAATGATTTATTTTTAATAAAATGTTGATACAATAAATAAATTTAGTTTTTTTTTATCAACCACCTGTTTAGTGTAAACACATTTCAGTAAGCAACATTCGTTTCAGAAGAAATCAGATACCGTTTACCTTTCGATAAATACAAACAATAAAAATATGATATGTAAAAACTTTTAAAAATTTAATTTCTTCATATTTTAAGCTTGGAATGACGAGGAAAATCTTATTTAATTTTTAATATCTGTATATAATTGATACTATACACATAAAGTCATAGATTTCATTATCACGAAATCGCACACTGTATATTATAATAACATTAATAAATAATAACTATCATGGGCGGCAAGCTTGTAAATTATAGCACATAACCGTTAATAATTTGTTTTGCATGAAAATAAGATAATCATATTATGTCATTTTTAAAAAGAAATTTTAATTTTTTATTATTATAGTATTTATATACATACCTAGATTGTGGGTTTTTTTTTTATTTTCAATATAATAATTATATTAAAATTAAAATAAAGAAAACAAATAGAAGTTAGACCTGAAATATATACTGAAATTAAAAAAAACTAACTTTACGAAAACAATTATATTTATTGAAAAAATGTATAAAAAATATTTATAATATTTAAAATGTCGTAATCTTTTATACTTGAATATTATTTCGAATATAAATTGATGTAAAACGCCATGTTGCCACATTTATTATTTCCCCCAAAATATGCGATAAAAACATTTTGAAAAACCAGTTTTATGCGATTATATGTACATTGAATACGCTTGTATTAAAAATGGTATTGTATTGCATAAAATGTGTATCCCACATATTTCGCGTTTAGAATTAAATCTATCAATATCCAATTCATAGCCCTGCACATAAGTAACAAGAATGCGGATATAAACGCTAATTGCTTTTGTTTGGTAGCTCTAAGACGATGTTTTTCCAAGCATAATATTAACTTTATAATTCTTTGAATTAAAAAATGAAATGTTTATTTTGCATCTTTAACATATTTTCTATATATTTTTGGTAAAATTGAATTAATTTGTCTCTTAAAAAAAAAAAAGTTAAATAATATACTAAAAATAAAAAAAGCTTTAAAAGTTATTTATTTTGCTTTGGCATATATTTTTATTATGTATACTAAGTTTTCTTCTTGTTTTTTTTTTTTGGGAATTCAAATCTGTACCCTAATGATAACTAAATATATGTACATTATTAAATTTTTTTTCGAACATATCGAATATTTCGTACAATTCGTAGTAAATTCGTTTTGAAATCTCATAATATTCCGAAACTTGTAGCAATAAACAATTAATCTTCAGGACCCTCTTATACCACGGTGGTAGTTACTACCTTTAAGGTTTATATTGTATAAATAAATATGTAACTTATCACTATGTATCGCCAACGCGTTTGAATAATGAGTTTTTATATTTTTGTCACACGGGAAAATACCAACAGCATATTTTCTTGCTGGGTTCTTCAAGAATTCTATTGAAAACACTTTTTGAATAACAAAAAATATCGAATATATAAACGGTTAACTTACCGTATGACACCAGCATACAGTCGGATAACAATATAATAATACAATAGACGCATTTCGTGATGAACGTAATATAAAGACGCATAAAAAAAAAAAAAAACACGAAGGGATGATAAACAACAATCGTTGGTCGAGGAGAAGAGACGTTTACGTGGAACCCGTCGTCGTCTGCACAAGTATAGATAGTAATACTTAGATGGTATACACCAACGACAGAGATACTTAACTTGCAGTATCCAATAACCATTAGACGTGTATACACTTGATTTACTTTTTCACAGTGAAAATATTTCGACTCCGATCCCGGACGATCACTGATTACCGCTGACAGCGCCCAAATGTAGGTATTCATTTATTCATTTCCTACGTGGAACAAATTCAAATACAACGTCACCTAGGATTTATTTTCTGCCTGAAAAATAATATATATTACATACTACATTACCACGTGTATATAGTAATAATATACAATATTAATCGGTCCGGACTATACTAGTTTATTTGCATCATCTACCGGCGGTGAAACTCTTTGAAAGTTTTCGAAAATTGTGTAATGTTAATATAACGGTATATTGAGATTAGTAAACCATTCGCTGTTAGTGAAAAAAAAAAAATATCACAGTGACAAAAAAAAAAAAAAAATTCAAAGAAACAAAAATTAATGAAAGAAAGAAAAAACAGAGGAACCTTATTTAGACATGGATTACACGTTAGAAAAATGTCCATATTGTAATGTATTGCTTTTTAAAAACAAAAGAAATATCTACAAATATTTGGTATCTCCTAGAAAAAAATTAAACATTTTAACCATGACGTATAAATCCTAATATAACTTCAAGAAAATTAAAATATTCGTTGTACCGCGGTGATTATTCAATTAATAAAAATTTTGGACAAAATATTATAGTTTAAAATAATTTATTTTCACTAGTTCTTTTTAATTTTCAGAATGCTGATATAAACTCCAGTGGTAGTATTTCGTTCATGGGAATTGTTAGTCAAGTGAAAGTGAATGTTACATAGAATAAACAAGATTAAAAGGTGGCTAAGCGAGTAGGAACTTCCAGTTATTAATAATAAAATTATATTTATTAATATATAAATATAATATAATTATAAAATAAATATTAATAGAATTTATATTGCTAATAAAAATATGTAATAAAATAAACTACTTAGTTATACTTAGGATGATAGACCGACTCCGATTAGAATCGTTTTTTGTATGCTGTTGAAATCATTGAAAATATTAAAATTCAAATTGAAAACATCCCTTAAAGTGATACCTTTACTCAATAATCTTGTAACTATAGATACAATCAACATATATTGTTTATAGCAGTCTATCATCGACTTGCTTACTTATTTTTAACTTATATTTTTTTAACCACATGAAAATGCATTTTAACAATTTTTATACGTTTTTTATACTTTACATACTGATGGTTACAATTTAAAATCTGACTACGTATTTTGAAAAATCCAAACTTCATCAGTTTTTGAAACACAACAAGATAAACTATTTTTATCAGGCGTTAACTGTCATCATTTCAATGATTTCACACGATCTTGTCGGATCATCGATCTACAACGGAGGATACTTATCAGTACGGTTGTACGAAGTACATTGGCGTCTTATATATTACGGTTAGTAAATTGAGTAAGTCCCTTTCATTCTTAAAAAAGTCTTAGCGTAACACTTCCAACTAGTTATATCTTAATCAATAAGACATTAATATAGTCTGGTTACACGGTATATCATTATTGTTTGTATGTTTTTACACTTTTAAATTATTCCCCTTCTAATTTTTTCCGAATTAAAACAATACATATATACATTATACAAGTATATTGTGTATATATATATATAAATATAAAAACAACAAATAAATTTTAATTTCAGTAAATCTTTTTTCTTTATTGATATTGTAGTATAATATTGACCTTACAATAAAACGAATAAGTACAAAAATATCAATATAATGTGTAAATAATAATATATCGTTACATGTAAAAAGTTCATAAATGTATTTAACCACTGCCTAACAATATGATGCGGTGGTTATCTACTTACAAATTGATAAATATGTCCAGATAAGTATAAATATATATTTATTTATTTTTTTTATAATAAAATGCTGTGCAAATACTTTTTGCGTTGCAGACGACATGTAAAATACGATTAACAACAGGCATTGAAATACGAAAAAAAATGTATAATTTACTTTTATATATATATAGGTAGTATGTGTATTAAATAAAAATGGTGTATTAATAATGGCAATATGAACATATTATACCATATTAATGTGAATTTTGTTTAGGTACTATTATATTATGGCACAGTAAAAAAAAGAAAACAGAGCAAACATGACCAGATTGACTCAACTTATACATCTAATACGAAAAGTCTATGCGTTTGTATATATGACCAACATAGATTTAAAAGAAAAGAAAAACGTAAGCGTATTTTCAAACGAAATTTTAAACGTTTGAGTCTTATCTAAGTCCTATTGTTTTCTTTACGGGAACACATAAAACTTGGCATTCGATGTACGAATTCGTTAGTCTATAAATATTTGTACTAATTATTACCATTAAAAAAAAAAAAAAAGTTAAAAAGTTATCATAGCTTGATTTTTACGGCTTGTATTAAAGAAGCACATGACAACATAGTGAATATAATAATAATAATAATAATAATAATAATAATAATATATCATATACATATACATAAAAACTGTAATATAACATTGAAAAAAAAAAACAGTATCTTAAATCTTTACTTTATATTTTCTTTAATATGCTTATCAACTATATTATATATATATATATATATATATATATGTATGTATATGTGTAAATATGTGTATAAATATCTGTGTAGACATATACTTAATATAGAAACAGATGTCGCTTGTTCTCTACAAGACCAAAACATTAATATTTACGATATACTTTAAAAAAAAAAATTTATAAATATATAATAAAATGAAAACATGGTATTATAATCTATCATATTCCAAAGATTTATTTGACTATTTCGGTTGGTAACAATTCTAAAATGTATTTCCACTACCTTCAGACACTTAACAGTAGTGCGAAGGCCGTAGAAATAAATCGGGAGAAAATAAAAGTTGAAATAGCCTGAGTGGAAAAAAAATTTTAAATATATATATATATAAAAAAAAAATGTAATAATAATAATAATAATAATAATAAAAACAACTGCGTTGATAACAGTGCAAAACTATAGCGATTAGTAGAATCTTTTTTTTTAAGTTTTATTATTTATATTTATATAGAATTCAACTTGGGTAGTTATATATGTATATATATAAATATGAAAGTATTAAATAATATTATATAAATTTTTTTCTAAACAACTAAAATTCACCAAAGGGTATATTATAATATGCATTATATATTATTAGAACATTAAATGAAAGTGTGTTTGTGTTTATGGTGCAACTTACATTCTAAAATAATTATAACGAGGCCCAAACGTTACGCTCCTCCCTTCTTCCCGATTAACTATCGGATTTTAGCAGTCGGGACGGGGTTATATGTATTTTATACTCGGTTCGGGACACATCTAGGACTTATATATTATAATATGGGCTACTATTAGTATTTATTATTATAAAGTATTATAATACTAATAATAATACTACTATTTCCACTACAACTACTAATATGGAAAAAAATAAAATAAATCAGCTTGGAACTAAGGTATGTATATGTGATTCGTGTGTATATAAAAAAAAGTATTTGTTTTTCCTTTTTATTTTGTCCTTCCTTGTCCGAACCGTTAACCTACGTCCCGTAGTTATGCATATATATTATAATCCGAATACACATAACGGAGCTAATTTGGGGAGAGTGAAAGAGAGACAAATCTCGGGAAGTCAATAGCTTCGCCCGGATTTGAAGCCTGTGGAAGACGTGATTTCTATCGTTTATCTCCGTGGATTTATCAACGAATTTTCAAATAATAGATAATGGAGAGGGGCAATGTGAATAATAGAACAACGGTGTATGCTACATACTTAAAAATACTTATTATAAAACTCTTAATGTTAACAGAAAAAAATATATATAATAATTATAATAAAAATAATAATAAATTAATTAAATTATCTCGGTATTACCAGTGGATCATATATCTTAAATTACGTTAATTTTAATTTTTTTTTTATTCTTTAATTTGAAAATAAAACAGTGAATATTATTAGTACGTGTGTAAAAACTTGAAAAAAAATATTATAAAAATGTGTAAACGTTCGGAAATACAAAGAAAGCAACAATCGTGAATGATATTTTGTTTATCAATGGAATCTTGAGCTTTTTTATTTATAAATATAAAAAAAGACTGCCGACGCAAGAGATCTTTAAAAAAAAATATCGCACCAACCATGTGCTGAACTCTTGGTCGGCGAATCTACCTTAAACGCTAAAAAAAATTTAAGTAAATAATATATTATATAATAACTATCTATTTTGATAAAACTTAAAATTTAATAAATTTTAGGAATCTGTTGATTATATAGGTAGCCGTATAGGCACTTATTACTGTACATTTAAATCAAATCTCAGTATTATAAACAGAACAAATAAAATACATAACACGATATTGTATAATATACATTATTAGTATCGTGTACGTTAGCCGCGATCGGCTGTGATTCATAAAATCTATTTAGGATATTTTTATGAAAATTGATTTTTTTTTTTTTGTTTATATATTACATTGAGCTTGAAAATTGGTTTTATATTATATGGTATATAAACAATCACCTTTACAATCACTATTTAATAAACCGGAGTTGCTGTGAATAATAATAATAATCTTATTATAATAAAAATTATATGTACGGAAACATGAAGCGTATTTTATTGCCTTCCCCATTAAAAAATAATAATAATAAAGTCAAAATAATCATAAAACCTAATCTTAAGACTACTAATAATCATATTACAGTGTCTCTAAAAGTCAAAAATTTAACCGTTTGCGAGTACCTTAAGCAATATAGGTATTATTTAGCATTTTATAATATTGTTGTGTGTAAATGTGTAATACATGAACCGATGATTTATCACCGATTGGTTGTAATAAGTGAAATGTATTACTGTGGAGTATAATAGTAATAATAAAATAAAAATTGTTTTGTTTTTTTTTCCTTTGTAGTTTTTTTTCTCGTAAATATATTTTTGTAAGTCTGATGACGATCTCAAATCCAACAGTTTGTAGTATCGTCCGACTCGGCAGTCTTGTCGTACGGCTTTTCGTACATTTCGAAATCCATTTCTTTGCGTTTTCTCTTGTGGCCTTCGACCATTGCTTCGATTTGCTCTTGGCACGACTTCAGGTCCTCCTGAGAAAAAAAAAACAACCAGCGCATGATTAATAAAAAGCTTTACAAACGCGTCTCAGACGGTGAGGTTAGGAATGAAAGAAATCGACAAATATCGCACTATACTACGCTGGAATAAAATATTTCAACGGTAGGTAGTGTTAAACGTGAAGGTTTAATTAATTCAATAGAGTCGTCGGTGGCACGATGTTTTACTAGTAAATACCATTAGCACGAGTTCAGAGCAGGAAGAATTATTATTATTAAGTTTTTATTCAGTGCATAATATTAATTACACGGTATAAAAGAATGTGTATGATGACGATGATAGGTGAGAGTGGAGAGTTTAAATTTTAAATACGCGCAATTGCGACGAATTGCGTCGGTGGCGGGGTAAAAGCAAGATTGCTGTTAAATAACATCCGATTGAAGTCGAATGAAAACATCACACACGGGCAACCATAGTGGTAATAATAATAATTATGATTATAATTATACCGTCGTTGTATCGAATGTACTTAACTATGGCAGTTAGTATGCGCTAAAACGAGCGTTTAGTTCGTGTCAAACGATCATCTGAAATTTTAATGGTTGCATGCATGCGCACGCGATAATCTTTATAGAGAAAGATGAATTAGAGCGGGCCCCATAAAAACTTGTACGATTTTGCAATCGTGCAAACCCTACTTTGTGCAGATAGGCTAATTAAGGCTATTTGCGGATTGCGGCAAAGTTAATGCGAAACATTACGATTAAAACTATTATTGCGATTATATAAGTCACGAACCCGCTTGACGTTTAACTAAATCTAATAAGTAATATTATTCTATTTTTTTGTTAAATATTTAGAATATATAATAAATAGATGATTATAAAAAAATATCATTAAAACATATTTTTGAAGCTTTATATCTTTATAAATATTTTTTCTCTTGAAGAGGTATAACTATACGTATAGTCGTAATTTTGGGACTTCTTAAAGAGAACAGTTGCCCTAAAAAATGTATAAAGAGGACAAAGATATTTTTTTTTTTAAGTTTCAGTCTAAATATTTTTTATATATATACAAACTTTTACATAACATAATATTAATATTATATACTAACTATCTATATAATATTATATTTTCATTAATTATATAATTTTACAAAACTTCAAGTACTTGTATTATGAATAGTAAATTTTGTTGTAAATTATTTTCATTGAAAATTTATTTCCCTGATAGAAAGATGTCACTTCCACCAGTTCCACCCCTATTATATTTCAAGGCATAATTTTTAAAAATTATTTACTATTTCCCTTCCCTAAAAAGAAAATTTACCCGAGCAAAATCGTCATAATTTATACGCTTTTCATCGCGCCGTTCCGTGAGTATTATCTCATTAAACAGCATAATATTATTGATAGAATAGAAAAAAAAACCGCTTACCTGTTGAGAACCAGTGATGGCGTGCAGCTTAGTGAACAAGTCGTACTTATAAATGGCCGCGTATTCCAGTCCATTGAGAGCAGCCGCGATGCTGGCCCCGGCGATCACGCTGGGCTTGTACGAACAAAATTTATAGTCTGAAACACAACCGCAAACAGTACATGTTAATATCATATATTTAAATAACAATATGAATTGCAATGTCTAGTAATGAAACACAAATATACAATATTGTTTAACGTTATAATAACGATGCTTTAGAACATTACATAATACTATGTATGCAAATGCGCAGCGGGTAGCCATATATAAAGTGTATTGGTATTATACTATGATAATATTAAGGACTAGTTTTGTAAGCATATATAAATAAAACGGAAACGACGACTACGACTACAGTTAATTTCGCAGTATCCTTTACCGCAGAGGGAATCGTCGATACTTTTCGACAAACAACATAAAATATAATAAATTATTTTTTTGCTCTCACGCGTCACCCTTCGGCCGAAAACTACCATTAAAAATACCACAGCGACAGTGGCGGCGACCGTACTCGAAACTAGTGTGTACACGATAATATTTCAACGTTTTCGTATATTATATTATGCTTTATATACTATTATTATAACATTATTATTATTATTATTACGTTATTATTACTGTTGTTATTATTATTATTATCATACCACTCTTCCGAGACGCGGCGATGGTCGCGCGGCGCCCGGAGACATGATCAGCACGGCCATCCTCCCCGCGCCACAGCGGACCACAGAGAATAGACTACCTCGCGCCCGTTTATTAACGGCGCTACTCCGGGGGGCACGCGGTAACAAGACGAGATGTTTAGATGTATAATAATATTGTTATTACGACGAGTATATATTATTATTATTATTATTATTATATTGTGTGAGCTCGTGGTATAATCCACGTGTGGACGCGATGTGGAAATCGACCGGTGCGCGCACAATACGTAAACATATTACAAATCATATTTATAATGTACTCGCGTCGTCGTCGTCGTGTTGTTATGTGTGTGTGTGCGCGCACGCGCAATGTATGCACATGTTGTTTTTTCGGGGACTCGGACAATCCGTCAGAGGCTTGTACCTATTATGCTTTTACATTATGTATATGATGATACGTGCCGTCCGAGAGTGCTCAAGAGCTGCGTGGCAACAATAATAATAATGATGATACGATAAATAGACGCGTGTGTGCAAGTATATAGATAGGTATGTAAAAAATATACTATACAGAGCGGTGAGTTTTCAGACGATAATATGTACATGAAAAAAAAAACGTATAGGTACGGCTGTATGTACGTATATAGTACATATAGCTATGTTTACATGTATCATTCAAATGCGTATCACCTAGTGGTGGCTAGAGTGTCGAATTCCCCCAAAAAATACGTGAAGATGAGATGCTTCGGGTTGCTACAATAACGCGGATAACTTGCTTATAATGCGATGGACCGAATAGAGCTTTAGAGCTTATCTTACGGGATGTTGAGCAAATATTGCACGCGCGGAGAATTTCGACAGAATTGAAAATATTGATGGCTGCGTGGTCGGGGGCGTTGTAGTTTTTAGACTGTTTTTTTATACTCCAATTTACGACAGACAACGCGCGCACTTCGGGTCTAGTCGGGATATAAGCACATACAAACGCATAATAGTCTAGACGCCCGGGGCCAAAGCAGTTTGGTCTCTCTTTCTCTCTCTCTCTCTCTCTCTCTCGTGTACCGCGTCATCTCGTCTCACTCACAGCAGCTCACACACACCATAGTATACGTATATAATACATAATGCCGGTGGTCTAAATCATATGTTGCGCACCGCATTCTTCTCAACTACCACCACCACCTACCCCACTACCACTACCACCATTACCGTCCTTTGTTTCGCCAACTCGATATTTCTTTATGCGCGCACGAGATTGCACACACGCACGCGCACGCACTCGGTCGGACGCTCACTTGGGGATGTCGGGTACGTGACTGAATTTTTGTATCAACCAAATATAAATAATAATATGAAATATGCACCACGCCATAGGAGGGAGAAAAATATGTGCCCGTGATTACTCAATAAATCTCGACGATATGGGCCCGCCGCCATCGTCGCGTTTAGTACGCATATATGTACATAATATAATAAAACAATGCGACGCAACGCCATAAATTTTCACGCAGACGCGCGAGTGCGTACCACCGGTACTGGTTAGTGGCCGTCACTTGTGGCGGACTCGGCGGCGGTCGTCGTCGTCGTCGGTAACGGTGCAGCAGCGCGCAGTGGCGGTGTGACGTCGCGACGGTGTCGTGGTAGTAGCGCATAGCGTCGGGAGCCGTCGTCGGACGAGAGATATACGATTGAGAAAACGTCGTGTGACACAACTGACAACCCCCCGGGTAAGAGGGGAGGTAGTGACTTACAGCCACGCCGTTTTCCTCCTCCCGCGTGCAAAAGACATCATAATCGGCGATGACTACTAATAAATCCCTGCCCTTATATTATTACTACTACTACTATTCTTCCTTTTCATCCAGCCAACCACCCACCTCCACCGACGGTATAATGATCGCGAGAAATGATACACAATAATAATAATATTGTAGGTATAGAGGTCGTCTTCTTTTTGTCGGTGGCGCAAAACAAATTAAAACCACCGTCGCTCTGGCGATTGGGGGGAGGGGGGAAACAAGCTTTGCAATAACACAACTCGTTGTCCGTGTGTGTAAATCGCATATGCGCAAGGTATGAATACAGGAAAGAGAGAGCGAGAGATTGAGTGAGAGAGAGAGAGGTAATGTGTGTGTGTGTGTGTATTCTGTTTATGTTTGTTTTCTTATCGAGAGATTCAAGTGAAATCGCAATTCCGGACATAACATATTATTATAATATTAGGTATACACGTCGTTTTGCTGTAGTTGCGTATATTATAATATATTGTATGGGTCAGACGACAAGCAACGGTCAACCGGGCGTGGGGTACGAGTTTTTTCGGCGGCGATAGTCCGCAACCAGGTATACATTATATTATTATGTATACTTTTTAGGTATTTATTTTTTTTTTTTATACTTGAATATTGCGCCGTACGTATTCTGTACGGCCATGGGATGATCAAACGATAGACGACTGTACACACCGCCGGCTCTCTCACCGAAGCGATGGATAGGATAACCTACCTACCACTTTCATATAACTAACATAACCGTTGAACGTATCATATAGGCGCAGGCAGGGGTCGTCTCGTTTACACGCATCGTTTGGGTTAAAATATCGTCTCCCGGTTTCGTTCAAAAAACGTACGTACCGCATACCGCGCTGTAACACCTTCGCCGCCGTGTATTAGAATATATATAAATGTGTATTACCATATAGTATCATGTATATCAACCAAGCCGCTGCCGCAGTCGTCTCAAATAGCCCGTCTACATGGAGACCAGCTACATAATATCGTTGACTTTCGAAATATCGTTTCGCTGCGATTCTCTTTCTACTTGTCGTCCCGCGTGCGTTAACCGATTTCGTGAATAAAACGTTTGCATAATAATAATGATAATATCGTAAGCCCCTAATCGTATATAACAATACTCGGATTTCGGCAGAGATTAATATTTAACAAGTGGGAAAACGGATAAAATTGTTAAATAACGTCGCGTTAGATTGTATTCCGATCGTTTCTTGTTGCAGTGAACACACTTCCACAATATATACTATTATATAGAAATAATACAATTTCACAGGATCGCTGCGTGATGTTTTTATATATGCCATAATAGTACTGCACTGGTTAGTAGTTAAAATTTGTGTGTGTGGCTGATGTGACGATCACACATTACACGTCAAATAGTGGTAGAATTGTAAAAATGAATTTTCTCTCTTATATTCTGCACAATATGAGTTTTACGACGTGAAATCTTATTTATTTTGTATTTTTTATCTTACAAATTATTTCTTTTCTGCATAAGAGCCAAATGTCGACAAGGTATTTTAGCCTTAAGGGTGGTAATCGCATGATTACCTAGATCACTGTTACTCCAAAATATAAAGATTTGGTTACAGCAAAAAAAAAAAAAAAAAAATGCGTTTTGTTGTAGCAGAGTGCGTCGTTAGAGGGTGGTTGGGTGAGAACGATCGAGTGTGGAATGTTGAAGGACGACAGCATAGTGGTTGAGGGTTGAGTACGACCTAGTGGAAGAGCAATCGTTGTACGCGCAATCATATAATAATAATAATAATAATTATGAACCATAATAAATCCCACGCGAGGCCCCCGTCGCTGCTAACATCCACTATGCGAAAACATCACGGACGGTTGGGTAGTAGAAAAAAAAGTATTTGGTCGAAAACAGTAGAAAAAAGCACATTGAATAAACACTAAAAATCGTACTGTCACCGATAACCATATACACGAATAAACTGAAATAAGTCTCTCCCGTGGATAAATCTTTTAGCCTAATCTTATGTACATATTACGATATACTATAAATTATAATAATTAGTGAGAGTGAAAATAAGAAACGCACTCGTTCTCCCCGGGGCCTCCCGAGTACGCAACGGTCGGGAAAGCGAAAATTAAAAAAAAAATTGAGACCCTTGCGCAAACACGTTTCATGTTTATGTCTTTGGTTGAACGTTGCCCTTGGACCCGTTGCCGCCACCGCATCGAATTACTTACAGAGTACTGACACACCGAGTCGCCAATCAAAATCGAGAGAAAACAACGAGCGACTCACAGTGCTGAAGCTGTCAAGTCCAGAGGACAACACACGCACGCACATTCGGTATTTTTATCGTGTTATTATAATTTTTATGTATGTCAAAAGCGTATATTATTGGAGGCGCCAACTAGATCGTATCATTATTACGTACTGCTATTGTGTTGTGTTGTTATGTTTTTTCCACGTCACGCGTCTTGTATACAAGACGGTTCAGCTAGTTAAGCCGATTAACCGATAAAAAATTTTTTTAACTCATTTTGTTAATTTAACTTGTATAGAACACACATTTGTGGAATGAAATTAATTTATTGATATTTTAGATAACAACCCATTCATCTTTTACAAAACCCAAATATACAACATCAAAACCGAAGCGAGAGTTTGATATATCATATGTAATTTACAATTTAATCATACGCACGGATTTTAGTATGCATATAACAATAAGTAAATCGAAATATGTAAAAAAATCTGAATTCACTACATTGTAATGATCATGTGCGTTCGTGTTTTTCATATTTTATATTGTTTTATAATGTTCAAAATAATGTAATATATTAGAGAATAGTGATCATTAAATATTTATGCGTAAGGAATTTATTAAAATATATACACTATTTTATTATATAGTCGGTTCTAAAATATTTGATTATACTTTCTAGAATTTCATTATTTGATGTTTGAATATATTAATTTTGGTTGGAAATCCTTGAAGTTCGTCCAAACAACTTATAGTTAATAAACATTACCGAAAACAGGAATATTTTTTATAGTTTCAACCAAAAATACGATTCACTGATAACTGACCTGTCACATCACAGGATAGCGAGACGTAGCCTTCCAAAATATGTGCTTCCGTTTTAGTAGTAACATTTGATTAACTAAAATACTTATCAAAATTAGTCACGATAAAAAATAAAAAAAGTTCAAAAATACTAATAAATTACGTCTTATAGAGATTTTACGGATAATAATCAGAGTTGAATGATAACAGTATTTATGACAAATAGCGACATTAAACCCATATTTTTCTAATGTATATATTTTTTATCTTCTGCTAAGGGCCTACATATAAAAATGTACACACATTTTATTATGATACTCTTGTAATAAAAAACATGTGTAAGCGGCTCGTTAGAATGTTACTACAGTATTTTATTGGTCTCATTTTTGTGATATTACCTTGTAACCCGCGCCGTCTTTAATATACAATAATATGCTTTATTTAAATTTGACACGAAATTTTTTTATATAAATTGTTAATAATAATAAAAATACAAAAAAAAAAAACTAAGAGAATGCATTCCGAAACATTTCTAAACGATTAAATGTGAACGGCACTATATCCAGGTTGTCCCTGATAATTTGGTTTTTTGGATCTGGGTCATGTTGTCAGCAATAATTCAACCCAGATAATTAGGTTAAAAATATTTGCAGTCATCACGGACAAGAAAGGTATTCACGATAAAAAAAAATCACATTATTTTTATAAATTTTATGAGTTTTTTGTACTTAATTGACGTTTGAATAGTCATATGTATAAAAATTATTTTTGAATTTATGGCTACTAAAGTACATTATAAAACATCGAATTACTTGCATCTATCAGAACTCATGCAAATATATACACTTAAAACTAAACGATAAATTTAGGTGCAATTAAAATAATTGAAATAATCAAAAACGTGTTCACTAAGAATTATAGTATTATAAGTCGGTAATTAAAAAGTTAATCTTGTCATGTGTTTAGTTAAATTTATACATTCTTACTATATATTTTTTATACATCCATAAAATTCAATATATACACAATGAATATAATTAACAATGACTACCTTTTTTTTTTTTTTTGTTACTTTTGCCCACGCACAGGCAAATAGAATTAAATTGATATGATGAATTTGAAAAAAAAGTTAATTTGGTTTTTATTTATTTAATCAACTGTTTTTACGATACGAATGATAAAAAAAAATAGATAAAATAATTGCCAAACATTCGATATGCTTGAGTCTTATTAAATGCACTGTTCTTAAAGAGCTCATAATTATAGTATCATATTATTGTTGCCTTGTTTTTCGCCATACGAATAAACAAATACAAACATATAATTTAGGATATTGTATAACTTACAAAATATTGTCTTATTACATTTTTTTGAGTCGTAATTTTTTATACAAACTCAACACATATAATACACAAATACGTTGTGATCACAATGTTAAATGTGATGAGATAGTCAGTAGGTTTTCCAAACTATCATGACTTGACCGCCATTTTGTTTTTGGGAGACGTCCAAGGGGGTTGTAACGCAGCGACAACATAAACCGTTGCACCGAACATAATAGTAATAGTAATATATAGGTATTACAATGCAACGCTAACAAGTTATTATTATGCGACGCACAAATCCTGTAAAAACAAGCGAATGTTTACGTTGAGCGTGCGTGTATGAAGAAAAAAAGTGATATCACGACTTTTTTTTTTCGAAAGAGACCTTGAAGGGACCATATAATATATTATATTATGGTACTTTAAGTAAAGGTATCCACCAACTCCCGGACGTCTGGAATGTCAACAAAACCTGAACCCCGTTCAAGGACTATAGGTTTTCGAACAATGCCACCACACTGTCTCGACTATTTTCAGAAGTCCACCGTCGGCTGGCTATATTAGATCGCATTCCAATTTATCGGTAATTGTACGTGTAGCTTTTTTTTTCATCTTCTTTTTCATAATATAATGCATGCGTATATACTAGATATTATTATATATATGTACAATGTATTTATTAAACCGAAAAGGAGAAACTAGTTGCCCGGGCATCGGCTATTGCCAGCAGTGTCAACGTACTTTGTCTTATTATACGTAATTGACCCTCTTTGGATACATAATAATGTCATAGTATAATACTTAGGTATATACTTATATTTATATATTATATTAATGTTATCGATCAAGATTAGTTTTATAAAATTAATTTTAAAACATTAAAGTACAAAAGAATAAGTAGCTATAAACGAATGTAAAGGGCTAATATTTACGTATTGTTCAGTAATAGATCACGGATGTGCGACACAGTTACAACTATAAACATAAATAGTTAATAAGGAAGTATAGGAATAATGCTTACTAGATATAGTATAGTCATCTGTGTACATAATACACATATACTTGAAATGTTAACAATACATTAGAACACCATGTAAATTTTATTAGTTCTGAGACTACCTCAATCCACACACTAAAGAACTACGAAATACTTTAATACAGTCGTACATAGACATAATAGGCATATAATAAGATCGTGTAGTAATATTGTATGCAATGTAAGTGAATACAATGAAAGATTTAAACTACAACTTATTATCAATGATATATTTTCTGAAGCTATCTAGCTAAAATAAATTATAATTCATAGATCCCCGAATATCTTTACTGAATTACTCAAATATTATACAGGTTCCTACAGTATAAAGTCTATTTAATAATTAACTTTTGATATTTTATTGTACACGCACTTAATCCATTTGTACAAATTACAAATATATTATTTTAATTTTAAATAATATACAGATATTTTTATGTATAAAATATTTATTATGATAATAATTTTATATAAACATATCTAAAATTCTTCTATATTTTAACAATTTTAATCTGATGAGACTGACTACACGCATGAATTAATATCCTTCACGGGGGACAAACTATTATCTCATTAGAAAACAACTCGAACATTTTTTAGTATTTAAAAAAATATTATATACAAGTATTAATACCCCATTTACCACCACATGTATAGTAAAAACAACTCCTAACTACAAATATTTATTTCTGAGTCTGAAGCGATTAATAACGGGTTGAAACAGATATTTCTGTATGTGTAATAATGAAACGTCGTATATTTAAAAAAAAAAAACGGTTTTATCAAGTATATATAATATACAAACACTAAAATGTATTAACGAATTGTTTAAATGGAATCGATGAGAGAGTATAGTTTAGCTTGTTCGACGTACATAAGTTTTATAATGTCAAAAAACTCGTATTGTTATATTTTTATAAGCTCTATAAAAATAAAACGAAATACGCCATTAAGTTAAAACATAATGCCATACAGTTAAAAATAATAAAAAAATATATTGTAAAAAAAAAACGAGCGTGCGCGTGTGTTTATGTACTTAGTATTGTGTAGATATACCGCCATATTAAGCACGGGCGTTATCCGAGCACAAACACCTTTATTAGCCGGCCAGATAATAATCCTGAGAAATAAAAACGGATAATTAACACGAATAAAATTAATATTTATATTTTATAATAATAATAACGCGAGACCACCGCGGTCGCAGCTCTGCATAGTACGTGATATTACCGTACCCCGAACTAACGTGGAGTTGCGAGGCGGCTGCGTTTGATGCTATCAGCATGTGTTGTATATTCTGCCAGGGTACAATATATACACACACACAGACACATGAGAAAACAACAACGTGTGACAAAAAATCGCGTCTACTGCCACCGATAACTCGGTAGTATTCTATAGTCGGCGGCTCTGCGGTATTAAAGTAATGATGATAATAATAAATAATAATAATAATAATTAATAAATTATGATAGCAAGAATCAAACATACGCATGAGTACCGAAAAACCGCGTGGTAAGCGACAACGAATCGACAGTCTATGGTAATATTTGAAATCGTTAATGGCCATTTTAGTCGACAAGAATGTGATCTAAATTCTATATTTGTTGACAAAAAATAAATTAGATTAATGATTAAGTTAAAAATAGCAATTATCGTAGTTAAAATCCGTAGTTATTTATTTTTTAAGCGATTAACGATTAAAAACCAATATTATTTTATTTATAATAATATTTTTTTTTATTTACACCGATGTCGATATAGGTCGAAACCGGTATAAACTTGAGTTTGATAATAGATTGAAATCGGTAAGAGTACGGGATTATGATACACGCACTTTATGAATGTTTTTCAAAGATTGAGATCGAGACGACTCGTTAACACACCGGTTGGCGTCAAAAATCCGACTAAATGTCATTATTATTTTTTTAACAGAAGAAAATTATCGACCGACCACGAGCATCGTTGTCGACGACAAGCATTCAGTGGTTTTACGGTTTTTCACTAGGCCCCACGGACGCGACTTTCTGTCGTCACACTGATACGACATACGACACAACATCACATAAAAACCGTGCAACGCGCACATATGTTTACTCCGCAAAGATATTCCCAAGATGACACACACACACACAACCATTATGTACGGTGTAGCAACACATGTATGAGAAGAGAAAAACATCATAGACCGTATTGTATGTATTATATATTATGGAAAAAAAATAAAACAAAAAATATTTTTAAAAAAAAAACAAAAAAAAAAAAAAACTGAAAAAAATCTTATATTATATCGCAGTTACTCGGGTTTGTTTTTTTCACCCTCCCACTAATCGAAATCGCCTGTTCGTATAATAATATATATGAAACATAGAAATCGCTGCTGTATTTATCTGACTCTTTCTCTCTTGACGAATTCAATACTGTTTAAAAAAAAAAAAAAATTTAAAGCATTCTCATTGAAACGTCAAGGTTTATATATACATCCTCCATTCATTATTGTAAGCATAACGATGAACGGCAGCAACAGTGAGGGATGAATATAATTTGTATATGTTAGATACTTACACACACGCGCGCGCCCGCACGCATGATAATGGTTGACCCTGCGTCATTGAACCAGTCGTCATCGTTGTCGTTGTCGTCGTCGCCATCGCTTACAGCCTATATATGCGTCGCGTCTCGTCTCCTAACTATATTACTAATTCCCAACGAAGAATAAAAAATAATAATATAATAAGACCTTCACAACCCTTATTTTTGTTTATATCCAAGTTGTTTGACCTTGTGGACAGATAATGAAAAACAAACCACCCGGAGGATTCTTGGTCGCACAAGTAGTTTCCGGTTAATAACGTAAACACAAACCACAATGTATTATACCGCCGCCGTGTATATACACATAGACGGTTTTATGGGAGGCCTGAATAGTATAATATTTTCGAAATTAACATTTTTCACGTGTTATACACATTTCACATTTCCTAGGGACATGAACGTGTATTATAATAATATACGCAGCGCACATAACAACGACGCGGGACGACCACATCGACTGTTGAAATTATTATGTATACGGTAACGGGAAGAGGGTGTCGGGCATAAAATCGAAACCAAGACATTAAAACATAACTTAAATAACCATCACCGATACAATTATTTTAAGTACGTTTAAAGTGTTCAAAACGAATATTAAGTGTGTTTTATCAACGATATTTTATGCATATATGTCGGCGCGTATGCGTCACATATATCATATACATAACGTCCGTCGCATCGCCGTCTAGTTTTGTCTTGAAAATGTTTTATTGACACTTTTTGATTTGATATAAAATATATATATTTTTTTGTTTGTTTAGTATTTTAACGACGACAGAGCAGTCCACTACACATACACACACAAGTATACGTATATGTGGGTACTGCTGCAGAGGCAGCAATAAGCATCAAAACGTCCGCAAAATCTGTAACGAATTGCAATCGACAGCGGCGGCATCGGTGACTTAATCGGTGGGAATAAGTATAATATTATGTAAATGTTGTGAATATGATACACACACCCGCGCGCGCGCGCGCGAAGGGGGGTAAGGATGTTGGAAGTAATAGAAATAATAATAATGACGATACTATTATTATTTTAATTAAAATCATTATCATAAAAAAGAAAACCATATTTCATTCGGCATGTTTCTTTTGAGATTGTTACGTGGCATTTTCCACGAAGTGCGCGCATACAGACGTGCGAGACAATGAGACGCGTTTCGGACAGTGCAAACGGCAGTGCGGCGGAGGTTAATACATAATAATATATATTAGCTATATACATGTACGCTGGGACCACCTCTATACACGGATAAATGTCATCGTGTAGCAATAATCAGCCGCCTCCGATTTTTTTTTTTATCATCATTATTTATCGTTTTTATTACGACATGCGCTATATCGACCGTGCGAATCTGGCCAAGAATTAATGTTGAAAACACGGTACATCGACGAGGACATCGTCTGATAATAATACTACATTATATCGATCGTCTTTCCACATGGAATATAATACAATACATACCAAACCAAAATCCATAATTACGATACATGAATCCTTTGTTTGTACTCCGAATTGTATGAAAATATTGGCTGTGCATGAATAGATGCGCAGTGTGGAAAGAATTGAAAAACAATTTTAATGTATGTTTTAATATCTACTATAATATCGTCAGTTATATAATGCGGTCGGGGTGGCGTTTATAACTATTATTAAACACATAAATAATTAGATAATAAACATAATAACGAAATCCCGCTTCTATGTAGCCAAATCGCTTACAGCGGGGGATGGATCTGGAACGCGACGAAACAACTCGAAATGTTCACACGCCGTCCCATGATTATCTTTATACAAACACCGCTCTATCGACTTTAAATGTAATTATGATTATTATACTTTGTTCAATTTTGGTACATATACGATTATAAATAACGACGACGGTCTTCCATTTATTATTTTATTGTAAGTATTCATTAATTTCTGTATCACTATTCATGGCGTGAAGGAGCATTCATCACGCTTATAATATTTTAATTTACATCAGTTGTTTAGCGTCAAGCAAATCCGCAAATAAAAATCCGTAACCCTTTTATAGAGTTAAGCATCTACATTTTTTTTTCAACTCACATTATACACAGACAGCGATACGCACACACACACACACACACACACACACACACACACACACTTGATGTCGAGATAAGATTGCAAGTACGGTTTAAACTACCACCGCTCAACGTAAACCGGTCCCTAAGCATCATGCCACATTGCGAGAGACCAAATAAGGTTGATATAATCAAGTATATACATATATATTGTATACATTTGTATAATACTCATGCGTGCCTTTATAAAAATAATATAATTATTATTTTCTTTTAAATATTTATAATTCACTTGAAATGTTAGCTTTTTTAAGGTTAAAAAAAAGTCAAAATCTGAGAAATTATATAGCGGATATAGGTCGGAGAGAAGCCTAAATATATAAAATACATTCAAGTGACCATTAAATAAGTTATAATGCAAAATATAAATGGTTACATATGCAAATCTTTACATAAGTTCATTGAAAAGCACCTATAATAATGCATTAAGTTCTATACGCGGAGAAATACAGATGCATAATTAACTACTTGAACAAATAAAATTAGAAACGTTCGTCTCTATACACGAAATTAAATGCAATAATTTTTATATTTCACACTTAACACAATTTTAAGTTAAAATCGACTATATTTGGACGCCATTATTACTTTTAATGAAGTTTACAAATTGTTTCAATTAAGTATACACATATAAAAATAAAAACATTCGATTTTTTCTGAATGAAAAAATAAATAAAAAAACCCAAATACGAGTACAAGCAAAAGTTTTATAATAACAACAAAAAATTATGGTATTATAGGCTAAAATTTGATGCTAATAAATTAATAACGCAATATGACTAAGTCAAGTATTTTAACTTTCAAAAATAAGCTACAAAAAATTTAATTTTTAATTATTAACTAAGTACTTACTCATTATTATGAAAAAATAAAATCAGTTTACTCAAATCATTTTTAAGCCTTCAAATTACAATTACTAAATTGAATTGAAGACATACGTATTTAAAATTAAAAGGACAACAAAATTATCAATTAAACCACAGAAGCTACATTGTATCAATTGTCACCAGTCAAAAATCTGATAAAAAATAGTGGAAAGAAATTCGTTTTAGTTTTCCAATTTTGTAATTTTCGAAAATAACGCGTGGTTTCTATATTATGTATGAAATGAAAATTTTATTTTATTAAATTTTTTTTTATACTTCCATCTTTTTATATATGGCACCGCGTAAAGCATATCAATTATGACACAATATCACTATATACAATGCACTAAAATTAATTAAATAGTTATGTGTATTATTGTTAAGACTTACCTCTGGCGCACATGCCGATGAACGTGCCGCAGTGTTTGATAACAACGTCCACAAATGGCTTGGCCGTGTCCATGTGCAGTCTTTTAAGTATGTACCATAGAAAGTCGTGAGCCGTGATCGCGGACACGTCCCATTTCAAGATACTCAACAGGAGCAATTCCCACATCTGTAAGCCAAACGATGGTGTTATAGCTTATACAATGTTTATATACACATACACATACACATTAATATTATTAATAATAATAATAATAGTAATATTAGTAATAATAATAATCAATTAATCAGTCATTTGACGATTACAAGTTACAAGTATAAGAGTTCCCATCGTCATCAAGCACGATCGTCATTACCACTGCAGCAACAGGCGGCTGTCGACTAGCGGCGTCGGTGGTATGCAGGAAAACGTTTATAATAATATATAGTACATTCGTTCGACTACAGCACACCCCGCCGGGTGCACACATAAATCACATACTGTTTAATAATATATTTTTTTTTTATATATGAACCCAATTATTAATGTACATTATACTCATTACCCGTCTAGTAAGAGAGAAAATCATTGATGTATATATAAATATATATATATAACATAATAAAACAACATATGATATAAATAGGCATGCATACAGCAGCACATATGATGACGAGTGAAGGAGGAGGAATGGTATATCGACGTTTCAAAAGTCAAAATCGTTTCAAAACGAATATTTATCGTTGTATGATACATTTTTTACTTCATTTCTATTCAACCGTGTACCAAGAATTCGAAAATCACTGCGACCCCTAATACCGGTCGCGACGTGCTGTGTGTAAACGATGTACAATAAAATATACGCGAGAAGAAACCCTCTTGAGACATACCCAACATCACTTATAAGCGGATGCGGTTCGTGTGTATTTTATTATGTTCATCTTAAGAGTCAGACTCAGGACAACGAATTCAATTCAGGACCAAACCAGGAAATAATAAATAAAATTACATTATAAAATACAATGTTACGATGACCGTCGCGGAGGAGGTTTCGTTTTGTTGTTCTTTTGTGTTGCACGTTTCCCGCGAAGATAATACATAATACGATATACAGACGCAGTCCGACGGGTGTAAAGTGTACATTATACTTGCACGGCGTTCCGTATAGACAATTTAAGTGCTTTCAAGAGCCTGCATTTTTGATGAGTTCTTTTTTCACCGACTACAATAATGATTATTATTATCAATATATGACGTGATGATATTACTTTATTCATTTTGTTCTTGCGCGGACAATGAACACTATAGTGAAAACAATAATTTAATTTATATACGAAAACAAATGTAATAATATGTAATGACATTATATAATATTTATATATATTATTAAGTGGTATTTATTTAAATATTTTTGAACAACGTTTATCTAAAATACATCTTGGGCTTTGTGTTCACTATTACACAATTTAATTTATACTGTTTAAAATAAAATATGGTGTAAAAGAAAACATACATTTGGTCACATAAATTATTAAATCAGTAGACGGGCTAAGACAGTCACTAAATAAATTAAAGTCATTAAAAATAAAAGGTTCGTTAAATCACTTTAATACATATTATATTATACAAAGAGTAACAACTTATTTTACGGTTTAAAAAAAATACATAATATAGTAGAGAGTTTTAATTTTTGTTGGTTTGTAAACAAAATCATTACGTTTATTAACAGTATCATATAGGTAGTTAGGTACCATGTAATAAACCGTGTATACAAAAGATAAACACAATTTATTTTAAAAACTGTTTCCAAAGACACCCGTGATATTTTGGCATTCCTCGCTAATGAACGCAATGGTAGTAGCAAAGAGTCTGTGTTGGAGGAGGAGGAAGAAGAGAAACAACCGGAGTCAACTATTATTATTGGAACCCATCGACGACGATTGATCACAAACCGCGTAATATTCTAACAAAAAATCTATAAGCAATAGATCGAAATTGTAGTACGAAAGAAAAGAAGAAAAAACCTGGCCCTCGAGCCAAACGTACAGATTAATATTTCAGATAACATTGTCCGACGCCTATAAGATTTTTCCCCTTTAATAGCTCGTCGCCGCCGCCGCCACCGCCGTGTAAACACCACGGGGCCGTTCGATATCGTATATACATATATGTATTATATATTATTATTTATATGATATATATCTACAACCGGCGGCCGATCGACCTCTATATACCTATTCTATTACTTACTACTAATATAATATCTTATAAAAAATATAACGTAGATATATATATATATTTATAGTGTATATCTATCACTAATATATTAGTGCGTATGTGCCTATATACACCGTTTTCGATTCCTCGCATACCCACTATGCACGATCGACAGAAAAATGAAAAAACAACACGCATATTAAATTATATTACTATAATAATATATTACTATACTATCACTGCCGCCGTATAAAACCAACGGGAGTGAAAAATAATGGCGCACAATATAATTTATAACATTTAAGTATAGCGATAATAAAAAACAATAAAAATAACCCAAGTTTCACGTTCAGGCCCGTCTGTCCGTCGCTCATTAACGCGGGCGGATACACAATTTAGGCGCAACAATCTTTAGAGTGTACACATGGATGGCTATACAGAAATTATAATATTAGATGTGCCCATATACACATTATTATACGCGATACATTATAATTCACGCGCCGGACACGCCGTGCAAGACTTCAGAAGCCGATTATACAGTAAGTATGCGTAGCGCGTACCACACACTGCACGCAGCAGCGTCATTCGACGTGATCGACAGGTTACGCCTCCCCCACACATAATAGGTACCTACATTTGGAATATAATGGACGATAGATGCAAAGATAGAGAGAGGAGGGCACTGTAACACAACAGCGGTTTTAAAGACATTTTACACGACATTGTAATATTATATTGTACGCATTTATTATAACGCGAATACGATTTACTCCGACGCGCCCCGTACGGGTAGCAGCAGGGACAAATGACGACTTTTGTGTGACGAAATCGATGCAGACACACTGCTTTACATATTATATTATTATAAAACCTTCGCTTTTGTACTCGACAACCGCACAATATTATATTATGTACCACGACCGCCGTAGCCGGCGCTCGTGGATTTCTCTATGAGTGTCACTCGGCGTTTACTGCACGTGGGGCTTATCCTGTACAACAGGCTCGAAACCCGGCGGCAGACAGCGTCCTTTATAATATTATATGCGTTTAATAATGAGCAACGCGGCTAACGCATGCGCACTGACTAACCCGTTCCATTCATTACAAACTCGATCCGTTTTCGATTGACGACTAAAGACACCCATTCAAGGTCGACTTCTCTTCACCGTTTACACACAATATATAAATATATAGTACAACCCTTTTTTTAATAGTGTTGTCAGTCAGACCGGCGGCAGTCGTTTTATCCTGCAGCATTAATCTCAGGAATATATTATAGATATATACATACACACATACGCTCATATATATATATTTAATATTATATACCACCAACCGATGGTAATCAATTGAATACGGCTCAGCGTATCAGCTGCGGCCGGTCTTAGTCTCTTTCTCAAACGATACGCAGGGATCTTGAGGAAGATACAGGATTTTAAAGAGCGAGTTTAACAAAAAATGGTGAATTCGTATATGTTTATGCGTACAGGTGGACACGTATACGCGTATTGTTTCCTCGTTAAATCTCAAAAAAACGGCGTTATCGTGATTGAATATGTCTCGTAGATTTTATTTCTCGATACATTTGCCAAATATTTATGTGGAAATCGATTTCCCTTTACCTTCGAAACCACTTTCTGTGTAAAATTTATACACGTATGGTCGGTATATTATTATGTTTGATGTTACACAAACAATAATAACTGCAAAGGTATGCCCCACCGCGATAGTGCTGAAAACCGATGTTTAATATATAGTTATAGAAATACAGCGGCGAAGGATGAGAGAGAACAAGCAATGAGAGGAAGTTGACAAGGGAGAAGGACTTTTTGGAATGTGCTCGGTCATATTAATGTGTATATTGTGAGATTTTTGTCGAAAACGACGATGACAACGGTGGCGGCGATATTTGAACGAAGTATTAAGGGGGGTTTTATTAAAGAAAGGAGAAATATGTTTACCGAGAACGGCTCAACAGCGGCGGCGGCGGCGGCGTACAATCATCATGGGTGTGGTGGTTGCACCACTATAATACATACACACATAATACATACGAGAACAGTATATGTGTCTACCTGTCGTTTTGTTATTGTTATAATCATACCGTGGAATGGCCGCGCTGGTGGTAGAGCATATATATACCTCTGTATGTAAAAAGCATCGTCGTATACTACAACTATAAGCTATTAAGGGAAGTCGGGTCTCCGCGCCCCTGGCCGTCATCAAACGGAAAAATAATAATCACGACGAATATACCGCCGTCGCCGCATCGTTGAGTCGCATTTCGTCGTCCTGTGTGTATATTTTATATTATAATAAGTATTATTTGGCCGGGCTATACACAGGAAAATAGTATATATATACATCATCCACAGCGGTATTATACATATTGTATTATGTCCGTGTAACATACATACAGAACGGTCAAATCTGTACGCTCAAGATATCGAACAACGCGCGTTTTGTTCGACCCGATAGTTGCCAGTACATTGATACGCTACTGTTGTATACAAGTATAAAACCGATCTATTCTTCTATTGATTTTTTCCTATCTTCGTACCTACCAATATATCCTTTTTTTTTTTTCTTTGTTTCGATACTCCATGCAAGGGAACTTTAAAACTAAAATACGATGACGAAAACCAAACGAGATGACTGCATGATATATTTACAATATATGTATAATTTATATACTATCACCACACGCAGTGGCCCCGACCCCGATGTCTATCAAATAATCTATGTCATAACCATTTTTAAAGCTTAAGCATCTCACCCTCAAGTAATATTTACAAACAAATTACGTAACAATTAATTTACTTATTACATTTGTCATAGATAAAATCAACTTTCGGCACTTATGGATACACGTACCTATATATATAATAAAGCCCTCGGCGTGAGGTAGAAGACGAAAACGATTTTCGAGTACTTACCGAGTAAAAATTGTGTTTGTTAACGAAAGCGTATGGATATCCATATAGGTATTACACACAGCAAACGCTGTGAATGTGATGATTTTCAATTTATTTCTAATGGGAAAAACGTGTAAGGTGTACTTTTTGTAAACACATAACAAACGCTAAATAAGCGTGCATGGTGTGCATGCGCGTGTGAATTATATTATATAAATGCAAATTACCACATCTTAGACAGCCGAGTAAATTCAAATAAAATACTAAAGAGTTAAGAAAATGTATCAATAAATTTATATCAGTACTTTATAACAAAATAAATACATTTTACAAACACTCATAGGTAAAACAAATTATATAATAAAAAATATATTTATAATTTTATCTTGTTTATTTAAATTATTTCAACGGTAGACATGAACATTTTTAAAATGTAACAGTTGCATGATTCATCATATAAAAAAAGCGATTAGGTACAAAGTAAATACAATAAATATTATTACAATTTGGCGTCTGACCACGATAATAGTATTAAGAAAATCGATTTCAAGCGCCTAAAAATTGTCGTCTGTATAATATCCATAGACCACGGTACATAACCTGCTTCTTTAAGTATTCCGAATAATAATACATATCGATACAACATTTCACGAGCATTTTATAGTATAAATAATAATAATGATTATTTTCCAATACAGGAAATTGAAACGACGAGAAATAGGTATATATTAATATGTATTTGAAGATTACCCGATTATTGTTTATTATTTATTATCAAGCTATAACCACAAACCACCAAAATGAAAGAAACAAAACCAAAGATCATTTATAATGATACACACAATATTACATTTTTTTTTTTTAATTTTTAGAACGGATGTAACAACAATCATTGTATTTGCCATTGGCTGATAATGAAGTGTAGTGTTTTGACATCCGTGATGATTGAAAAATTAGAAGGCTAAATAAAATATTATACGTTGCAAACACATTGCATATAATAATATTAATTTTTTTTCTATTAAAAACGACAATAAACTTCCTCATTATATTATAGGGTATAGTATATGTGTTTTTAGTTTTTTTTTTTATTGCTAATATCTATATATATATATATGTACAAAGTACGCATTTTTGTATACATCATCATTCATCATATTGAAGAAAACGACGCCTATTCATCGTATGTTAGCTTTGATATAATGATGTCAATATGTATTTTCTATCAGAGCTACGTACGATGATTTCTGCTTATATACATACATAACGTATACCTACATTCGTACCGGAGTAATATAATTGCATTACCCATGAAATCGTCAAAGGCAATAAAAAACTAACGAGCCTCATCGTTACGATCTCGGTGAAATTATAACGTAATTGTAAGACATTAAATACACTACGGGTGGTAAAAATAATCTTTTAGCATCGGTAAAAAGTTGTGCACGATTAAAAGCTGCTGGTTTGAGCGAAAATTGTTGACGATATAACTATTAAATACAAATTTAAAATAAATATGATCTGATATTAAATATCACATGACCCAAAACCATCGGAAAACGAATGTTAAAATAAATAATAATTATTCACCCATATCCGATACGACTCGAAAACATGGCCAATGAGCTGTGGAGACAACAACGATGACTGATGTGAGACACATGTGAGAGCTACTGAATTCGATCCAGTCTCTTTGAAATTTGTATTATAATATATTGCACTATAATATAACTACCAGTATTATAGATATCAAACGGGGTATGACCCAATATTTATAAATTTGAAATTAAGTTTTTTTTTTTTTTAATAACCTAGGAAATTAACATTAAAGAAATTTCAAATTAGAATTAAAAATGCCTTAAGCATTTTTACTAATTTTACCATTTTATAACGAATTTTATATTTGTATTACTGCACTTAATTTTTTCAATTTTATTTAAAAAGGAAAGCCTAATATTCTCTTTTCTCGGCCAATGAAGTCTACGCACGTTACAAATGCAATATATTATACTTTAAATAGAACACAGTAAAACAATAAAAACCTTCGACAAGAGTGAAGACGAATGTGAAACACGAAAAAGTTGACACCCGAACGAAAATATATTATGTAATAATCTTTCGATAGTCCGACCGACGATGTCCGCGACGGTTCGCACACGACGCGGCGAGAATGCTAATGAGAACACATTGCGCGCACGATGTAAAATAGTGTATACAATATAATAATAATAATAATAATAATTTATAGTGGTGAACGCCGCCACAGACTTGTATCGTATCATATATATATATATATATATCATACATAATATGTACACACACATATGTATTATATACATATACATAATAAATACATATTATGTATATATATTTATATTATATGACCGCTGCTCTGTGTGTGTGTGTGTGTGTGTGTACTTGGAATGCGTTTCATTCATAAAATTTATCTGACAGCCGCACCGCACCGCACACGGTCATAGTATCACCCCGCAGACCTCTTCCCACCATCAAAGACGAGAGGCGCGAGAGCTGAGAGTCGGCGGTGGCGGTGAAAAGACGAGTGTATAATTATTATTATTATTATTATTATTATTATTATTGAACGAGCTGTGCACACGACGCGCCGCCCCCTCGTCCTCCCACCGACAAATTCTCTGCCGCGACACACTACCGCGGACGGATCGAACGGTTTATGACGAAATCTCGACTAGACGATCACCCGACTGGACCGCACACCGTGTAACGAGATATTATTATTGTTATCGCAATATTTAAAGTAGTAGTGTATTATAAAATGATAATATGTAACGCGATACGATCGCGCGACCGAGTTTCAGCAATAAAAATATTATGTCGGAGAAGACTCCGCACACCCCCGCATGTGGTGGCGTTCCTATTTCACTAACGTATACAACATAATAATATTATACTATGCACATTCAGAAATTCCAATTTTGTGTTTTCTGCACATCGTCAGAGTGAATTGACCTATTATTAAACTCAAGTGTTGTGTAACCATTATCTGTGTTCTCGACGACTCTGTTAATTTATTACAATAATTTAATTTTCAAGGAGTTACATATTATATTTGAATGTGTACATTACAATTTGTTCAAAAATGCTCATAACTCACTTGAAAATTAAATTATTGTGATAATGTTTTTACCTAAACAAGTTAAACTACTGAATGCAAATTTGCTCTTGTTTTTCTATAAGGTTACCACCATTCGAGAGATATACACACACACAGTGAGTGTTCTACGTTGGCAGAAACGTTTTCCGATAATTTTCGGGCAAACGCCGACAAATGTACCGTTGTCAACCATACTTGTCTCTAGTATGTTAATAGAATTATTCATTGTGATTATTATAATACTGAGTTATTGTTATTGTAATAACTAATACGAGTAATTATATGAAACTAGTCAGAAACGACCAGAAAAAAAGAAACAAAATATACACCGAGGACAATTCGTGCAATGATATACTCGTATATTATTATATCACATATAATTACTCGCCGGAAGTGTCTCATCAGACGGCGATCGCGCAAGCATTCGACCGATTGCAGAAACACACAATAACAGGTATGCAGTCTGCACTGTAATAAAACACAATATTGTTATGTCTTAGATGAACACACAATCGCATGTCATTTGTTCAAATATTACCGAAGATCTATGGTGGTATTATTGAGGTGGATAAAGATTTTTATTTTTTATTTTATCAGTTCTCGAGCATCTTAAAAACGATATTGTTTGAGAAAATATTAACTCATCTGTTTCCATACGTGTGTTCACTCGTAAAATTCAACATTTCGAATTTCAAAAACAGTGCAAAAAACAACAAATTAGAAAAAAAACGCTGTCTTGCGAATATTTTAGTACTTATCGTATCAACCTACTCGGGGAGACCGCCGAATCGAATTATAAATCCTCTTGCTAATTTTGTGAGTGATGTAACCCAAGAAGACTATATGTGTGTGTTAGTTTCAATAATATAGTTTAAAAACGACAGCGGCACAACATGAAAAACAAAACAGGCCTATTTTTAATGGGGTTTCATTCGCAAGGTGCACAATTAAGCTGACTTCCTGTTGGCAAAAAAACTATAATTTATGCACACAAAAAACTCGTCTACGATGTGGGAAGTCGTGTGGTAAATTTCTGAGGGAAAAATTTTTTATAGAAGCACTATATTTGCATTTCAGTTTAAACGTGCTTCATTATAATTTATAATGGTTCGGTATTTTCCCTTTATTTGCATTAATCTAAAAATTTTAATTTAATTTTGCGAAACAAAATGTCTTGTGTACTTGAAGTAGACAAAAAAATAACAACGTAACGTATTATAATTTACAACACGGAATATTCTCGGCATTAAATATATCATAATTTATAAATTACCATGCCTACTTACATATTTTAAACTAGTATATCTAATGTCAATTAAAAGTGTTTTGATATTCTTTGTTGTTTCCACAAATGTTTGATAAAGAAAAATTATATTTTAACTCAATTACTTATAAAAAAATCTTTACAGTTATGTAGAATGGAGACAAAAATACTTCGGCAGTACCTAAATCATATTATTATATTTAGGTCAGGAAATTAATAGCAAATATTGCAACAATAAATATACTTTCATGTCGACCATCATCCATTTTTATATCAACGATAAAACCAGTTCGAAAGATACGCATAATCACAACCGAAGGATACAATAGGTACAATACGTGCACAATATATGAAAAATATTATCTCGCGGCAATTTCATTACCATAAATCTCGATATTATTAAGTGGCATTGTTTATTTCTTTATTTGTTATCAATGTTTCACACGCTATAATAATAATAATAATAATACATAATATATTATGTATACGCATTGTCCATTGATACTGTTTAAACAGAGTTTTGAAAAACGATTCTATATAGTTAAATAGTTATATAAAATATATTATATTGCAAGTGTATACTCACTGAGGGAGGATACTTATAATAACAAATGTGCATTAATGGAATTTCAAGAATAACAAGCAATCATAAATCAACGTTTCGTCCATTTGGGTTGCCAGAGCAGTAGTTACAAGAAAGCGACAGAGAGAAAAAATAAATAAGGAGGAACATTATATGAGTTACCCCAGGGTCAGGTTGAGAGTGTAGTTGCACCCTTAGGCTAGTAATAACGCCCTTAAACAACACACACACACAAAAGGACCTTGCACAACAACAAAAGCCATATATTATTTAAAATTGTCGGCATGATTTCAAAAACATTCTTCACCGGACCTTAGTAATTAATAGATTCGGGGAAAAGCAAAACGGTATGGTAGCGAATAATATATCAGCTGTTGCGTATTACTATACGAATGCTACTATTACTACTACTACTACTACTACTACTACTACTACTACTACTACTACTACCTACTGTGACTCGGCCATTACTATAATACTAATTTTATTACTACAACTACCTACACACACGACATGCTGTTGCAAATCAAATGCACCACTATGTGGAGGATGAGGTTAACAAGTCCACTATCACAAACAAAATGTACATCTACTATCAACATAATATTATAAATAAGATACACTTTCGAGAAATCATTTACTTGAATTGAGATTTACTCTCTCTCTCATACACACACACACACTCCCAATCTGCCTCTCTCATCGATGTTGAGTTATTAACGAGGCGATAAATGACGTTTTTATATGAAATAGATAATAATTAAATCCATTAGAAATGTTACTCTGCAATCGTTGAAGGTCATCGCTGTTAAATGTTTGAACCTGAATAGTATTGTTTTTATATGCATACTTAAATACTTATATTCAACATAGGTACTAAGCAACACACATTAGAAATACGCGTATCGTATAACCCGCAGCAAACAAAACTGGTCTTTGAACAAATAATAAAACACAAAACAAAAAAAATTTACTCGCAGATTTAATTCTACAAATAAAAACTAAAACCAAATTTTATATCTAAAACTGGTCACGTGTTTTTTAGCACAACATTCCTTTGTATGCATATATTGGTCTCGCGGAGTGAATTCTACGTAAATTGTAAACATGTAATGTTATTATGTGCCCGTAATAAAATCGGATTTCAAATATTTTAAAGTGTTTCCCGACACAGTGATCTTAAATTACATTTTCAAAAGCGGCACAACACTTTACATTATTATAGGTATAACATTATATAGTTTGTTATACATAAATGTATTAAATTATATTGATGTGTACATACATAAGGAGACGATGACGGAGGTTTTAGAGTATAGGGAACAGCAGTAAAGAGTACACTGCTGTTGTATACTATTACGATTATTATTTTATATTCGTCAGTTTTGTCGACAAAGGAAAAATAATAACGTTTTTAAGTGTGCGAGTCCCGGCCGGAATGCCGCTTTAGCCATCGGCAGCCGCTGCCGTAGACACACGCATATGAATGAAAGCCGAAAAAACGATAAATACACTTGTTTTATGTGACAAGTTTTTTTTGCCCTTCTTTGACCGAACACGCACACGCACACATACAGAGAGATACGGACCCCCGTCCGATCAAGAGTTTGTTTTTACAGACGAAGACATCGTCCGGAAACATGAATGGACCCAAACGGGAAACATTTACGCAAAAACGTTACACACACATACACACGCCATTCATTAAGCATTACAACTACACACACGTCATAACGAATGAAATACACACATGCGCCCCAGCAGCACCAACACGCATCCGCATACGAGACGTACACATTGTATATAAGAACGTCGCATTTTGTATTCTACACGTAACGCCGATGCGTGCGGTGTATCCACACATGTTTATCGAATATATATACGATTTTTTTTTTTTTATAAGACTGCGTTGCGTGGTGTGAAACTCCAAATCGTCTCTACGCTCTCTATACCATTGATCACGTAATGTGATCGGAGACTATTCAATTGTACGCATGAAACGCACACTATTTGTATAGATGATACTGAACGAATAGTGTGCGACATAATATATTATACTTAACTATTATTTCGCTTAAAATATCACAGCGTGAAATGAAAGATTCACGGACTAATTTTATTATTTATTTATAGAAGTTTCTTTATATTTTTACTCGAGATGTTCTACATTCATAAAAATTATTTCAAAATGCATGCACAGTGCACAAGCGAGAACTAAAACGACGTACGAACCAGAGAGGCGGCTGTGCTAACGAGGCCTATATTACAGTCGTAAGACGCGTTTACCGTCAATTAGAGGGAGACACGACTCACGCGTACCAAACACACACACACATTCATCATTACACACGACTCCCAGGTCTAAGTTATGTATCAATTTGACGAGTGGCGGTTGATATTAATGCGATTTAAAGTGCGCGCGCGCATACGTATACTTTATAAAATACGACGCGGCCTGTAACGCCCACCGAAAACGAGTCATCGTGAAGAAAAAAAACCAAACAAACAACCAAGCGCCTCCTTAAGGATCACGCGCAAGACAAGATACATAGGTATAAGTACTATGTGCGTATACGATATTATTATACAGACGGCAACGGTAATAATAACCTGTGAAGCGCGGTGTGTCCGAATCGATAAATATTGTGCTCGCGCGCGACACGACTTGCAGGAAGACTTATTGAAAGGAGGAAAAAAAACAAAGTGGCGCGAACGCATTATCACGATTTCCTTATACGTGGCGGCGGCGACATCTAAGCACAATAATAATCATAATAATAATAATAAAACAACAATACATGCATCGGCTAGCGTGTATTATATACAATACACGCGTACTATATACAACCGACGGACCTGGTCGAGAAATAATAATTTCAATAACAAACGACTAGTGGCGTCGGCGACAGTGTGAACTATATACGTGTATAATATGTATTATAATCATTACGTGTGTAGACGGTCTTTTTTCGGGATGTGGGCGCGAAAGGGTAAACACGTATTCTTATTTTTCTTTTTTTTCTTTTCCTAGACGCCGAGCGCCAAGTCTGATGTTCCGACTATATGCGACCAGCGATACGTAGTAATAATCATAGTAATAATAGTGTCGTCAATACACCCACCCGCAGGGTACAAAGCTATAACAGGACAACAATAATAATAACGATAATAACAAAAATATTATATTCTTAGGACGCCCGTCAGACACCACACGCACGCGTGTATGCACGCGACCCGGTCTGGTCCGGTCCTTTCTATTCACATGTTATACTAGTAGACTACGAGTCGCGTCAAATTATAATATTCGACTTATCGTCGTCGGTCCAATTGAAAAAAAAAAAACAAAATAAAAATTCCAACCCGAACATTTCGGCGGCCAGGAAAACACGACTACGGCCGACATCCGGTCGACGTCGCGCGTTTAAACAACAAAAACAACATCGTCTCCGGGCAGCGCATAAAGGTAAACAATTTATAATACGACGTACGTCTGCGTGTTAGTTGTTTTACGACAATAAAAATAGTAATATCGAACCTTTTGCGATCGAAAAGATTAAAAGAATTCCGTTTTTTTTTTAATGGGACTGTATAATAAGTACAATATTCTATGCATATCAATATTATTCTTACTATCGTCTGACGCATGCCTACCTATATTTGATCCAATCGAGCGGGCTAATCGATATATATCGATCTGTCCCTCAGCCCACACACGGCATATTAATTATTACAGAATTGTCGACCTTTAAAAGGGAATGTATTTTCTCTACACCGATCGAAATGACTTTGACATAACTTGACAAAGACGGCAAAGAGTTTCAATGCAGACATTTTTTATTTTTTTTATCAAATCTTAACGAATAATCCACAATTGTGTACGTCACGGTCGCGGTGTCCAACAGCGGCGGCGGCGCTTCGTTCTTGAAACGATTCGTTTCATCATATACGTACTACGCGTTATTTTCATTTCTATTACGCCCTCCCGAATCCCGTTCGACTCGTCTCCTTTACAATAATAATAATTATTATTACCATCGCCTTTTGTTCGACAGAATCCTCCCACGACGACACGCAGTAATAATATTTCGGCTATTCGACCATTCACGTTTCGGTTGTTATACATAATTTATATATATATATATGGTGGTAGTAGTAGTATGAGCGCGCAAACGATCGTTTCTTCTTCTTCAAAAACATTGATTCTCTCTCACTCTGTCTAGTACACTTTAACCATTGTGGTGGTCTTCCGTGTGGGCACCCAAATCACGAAGAACACATACACACACTCGCACGCGCTCGGGAGGGAAAGAAGGAATTTAAAAAAAAAACCTGGCCAATGTTTCCTGCGTCACCATAGTATATGTACCACACGCCGCCACCGCCCTTTATTAGCATAACTCTTATATATATATATATAAGTACACTCTTACTCAGCAACGATAATCGACGATGGATGGTGGTGGCGTAGTAGCAACACCACTCTTAGTCGATAATAATTTATTCGGATATTTTTTTATTTTTTGTCGCCCAATTCCGTGTTTGTCTGCGGCAGTTGATTCTAATATTGTGCGAGTATACATACATATCGGAAATTTACCGGTCTCACCTTTGTGTTAGGTTAATTACATTTAAAATACGACGGTAGAAAAATTAGATCTTCGTTTTTACAGTATTTATTTTTTAATCAATTTTGTTCTCCACGAAAATATCACGTTGACTGTTGTTGTATCGAGAACACACGCAACTGTGACATAAAAAAAAATACGATACGCGAAAAAAAAATAACTGAAAATATAATACAAACTACTTGGTCGGTCGGTCACACCACACACAAAATTCGCGAGCGTCGGAGTAGCCGCCCGCACAACAATATTAATTCCCAACGATGACAGAGAGATCTTGTTTCGTCGCCAGACATTAACGTGAAAGGGTATACCCCGAAATTACGCTTCTCCCTTTGACCTTCCTCACTCACCTTCGTCAAATAAGATTTATGCGTTTTTCATATTTCTACACAGTATAACTATTATTATTATTAATTATTATGTCTGTAAACACAAAACAGTGTAAACCCAAACCACGCCAGATATATTTATTGAAAATCAATTATATTATAGGTAAATGATTTAATGTTGCATTAAAAATATTTTTACATTCTAAAATGGGTAAATAGATGGTAAATGGAACTAGGAAGGAATCGTTGTCTAACTGGTTTTTTACGTTTTTTAGGCACAAAATCACATGCCTACACATACCATCACTCACAGTACCTCAAATAAACAGCGTTCGTGATGTAATTTATAAATTTTATGTTTTCTAACCGATTGAAACGAATGAATCGAATACATGGCAAGTAAATACGATATGAATTCAATGAAACTTTTATTATTTTTTATCATTTCTACACACACATTAATAAAATGTTTCTTTTATCCAAGTCAAATCAACCTAAGGAATTTAATTTAATTTGTATTTGTGTAATTCGTCATTAAAATACGTTGGCGGTCTGTGTGCAACACTGAATACTAAACATTATACCGATTTACTTAAGAAAAAAAAACCAGAAAACAAATTCAACAAAGCGTGTATTTCATAATTCATTTCTATTATGTTGTATACTGAAATGAATGAATCCACTGTGTATAATTGATAGTTTTTTTTTTGCCAAAATAACATCAAGATAGATTACAATAATATGTTTGAAATAATATCAGACAAAAAAAAAAAAAAAAAAACCAATAATAAAACCCGAATTCCTGTACATTTCAGATACCAAGATATCTATAATTTAAAAATGTTTACAAATGGATGTTTTAATTTTGGAATACATGTAATTTTACACATTAATAACTATTATTATAACGTATTTATCAGAAAATACCCTAAATAACCATACTAAAAAATATAAAAATAAAATTATTTCTATTCGTCGAAAACACGATTGTAAGCGGAGATGACTCCAAAACAATGGGTTTGCAATGACAATTATTGACAAATAGGAGCGAGAAACAAGAAAACACAGACCATCGGGTTAATAATTTAATATTACAATAACTTGAACGTAAAAATATAACGAACAAACGACTTACCAATAGTTCTTCAGAAGTAATGGTATTGTCCGTGTATATTACCAAAAGGTCGACGGAAAGGCATTCAGACTCTCGAAGTTTAGAACTGACCAACAGGCAAGTGGTGCCCAGCAGCTGTAGGTGATTTTTATTGATCGGATTTACCGACAGGAACCTGTCCAAATAGTTGACGGCCAATGGAAAAATGTCTTCTTGGCACTTTTGCTCTTCGCAGACCTGCACAACAAAAATAGCACACAACGTTTACCATATTGAGTCAAATAAAATAGACTTATGAGAATATATAAATAGTATTTAAATGTCTTACAAAATAATCAATTTTACAATAATATAATTCAACATACATAGGTTTATAATTAACTAATTATGTTTCCATTTAAACGCTAGAATACAAGACATAATATGATTATAATATAAAAATCATATTATTATTAAGAATACAATATTCACAAGTTAATAAGTTTTCGGAGAAACGAGAACGCAACCGTTCAATTACGAGTAGATACAATAAAAAAAATAATTGCGATGAGCTGTAATTATGTACTCAGAACTCCAAATTAACCAACACCTATTAATTTTATTACCATTTTTATCGTCATTATATTTTCGACTAATTTGTGAACGTTGTTTATTATTTACACGAGTTATTTTTCACTCGTAATCGCCGTTTATCATCTCTGAACCGGAAAGAAACATTGATAAAATTAAAATGTTTGATAAAATACGTATTACATGTTTTTGCTAATACACCAACAACCTTTGAAGCTTGAATATTATATAATAATGAGTATACAATATACAGACATTGTATTATCACAGCGTAAACGGCTAAATAACTAAAAATGAGGATATCGTTCTTATGGGCAGTCGATTGGAATTAAGATAAGTGAAGATTTAAAATATATTCATTGTATTGTGTAAAAGAAACACGTCATACATCCGTCGAAAGAATAATAAAAATCAATTAGGAATAATAACATAAATCTATATGAACATTTATAAAAATTACTATACTACGGCACACCACGTTGCTCAATTATATAATATTACAACGTTATGTAAGTCTTAAAAATTGTAAACATGAAATTATCTGGTTTTTTGACGATAGAACCGGTGTCGTGTCGCTTTAAATTAAATTGTCGTTGACGTGGACGTTGACGAGTAATTACAAGGTGCCAAAGTCAAGACACAAATACACACTAAACCCGTTGCTTCTATCCGACACCACATTTTTCGAAAAAAAATCAGGAAGAGCCATCCTTCCTTGTTTTGATATACGTTTCGAGTGATGGTTTTATTGTCTCGAACAATACCGGTGGAGGCGGTCGCGGCATTCACACACGCAGCAAACACAGTGCATTAACAATACACCTTCATGCACTATTGAAATAATATGTACTATTGCATTACATAGAGGTAGGTAAGTATATGTATTATTAGTTAAGTACTCGACTATGCAAGACGCGAAGTGGCTGCGAACTGCAATGTTCTCGTGCGTCGAGTGAAATCATTAATGGGGTAAATAAAATATAAATAATTTTTACGACAACCATGGGAAGAAACCGCCGGCGACGGTAGGTTTTTGTATATACAATACAGTTTCCGGGGGAGCACCGTTTTGTTATTTAGGACTATGTTCTCAGTATACATATAGGATCCGTGTAACATGCACTCGCTGCGTAACGACAACAAGTGGCGGCGTTTTCGGACATTTCCTTTGGACCACGCGTGATATATGCGTCCGGTCGACCCGTTCGAAGGACACGAAAAACGACTATGGAGCACTAAATTATACATAGCGCCGCCGCACACGTGTGTCACGGGGTAGCGGCGGCGTCTAAAACGCGTGATCGAACGAAGCGAGAAATTAATTTATAAATTAGGTAGAGACCTGGACTAAGACTACGACGATGACGATAATAATAATAATAATAATAATACGTGGGAATGCTATGCTGCAAATGTATACCTATATCTACATACACATATATATTATATATTTGATGTGTGCGTGCGTTCATAACGACTAGTATATATGTATGTATTATATACTACCACCGATGGAATGTGCCTCCGGGTGGCTGGCTGGCTGGATGGCTGGTCCACAGTATTTATCCGAATCCCGATCGCGAGGGATGATATATACATAATAACGTTTCTCCGCGCCGCCGTGGCGCGGCAGCAGTCAATTACCCAAGGGATAACGACGACGACCATTGGCTTAGCTCGGAGGTGAGAGATTTTATTGTGAGATTGATGAGCATCTAAGTCTGTACATTATAATGTATAATGCTTTCGGAGAAGATTATGGGTGGAGCCAGGTCGTTGTCGTCGGCGGTGACGGCGGTGGTACCACTAACCGGGTTGTTGTCAGAGACGAGGGGCCCGGACGCCGACAATGGACGTTGGAATGTTGTTAAACCCGAAACGCATGTACACGTAATTGAAGGATAGGGTTTTCGGGTTGTTTCTTTTCGGTTTTTTTTTTGTGCGTGTGTACGTTCCGTTTTACGGCGCCCGTGGTGGGGATTAATAAATTAGAAAATTAAAAACCGACGACTTTTATATGAGAAATAGAATTTTAATCACCGACGCCGTTAGTCGGTCGGTGTATGCAGTGATGTAGTATTGTGGTAGACGAGTTATGTGGAGGGAGACTCGTTTGAATGTGTATCGTGTGCGATGTACCTATTTACTTGCGCGATAATTGAAATCGATCTATACTAGCAGTCACTACTAAACAGTGACCTAGTAATAACAATAAAAATTATACATCCGCAAAAATTAATCATTATCGGCTATGGCTATATCAAAAATAGACAGAAATTCCCGTTGAATACTATCGATCTATTGCAAAACGAGGGAGCGTCAATTATTGAACAATTGCATATAATTACATTAATATGTTTCCAATACGCGACGACGGTCAAATACACATAGGTCATAAACAGCAGGTCATTTACGAATAATTTGCACTGATTTGCTCGTGACTACGACGACAACGTTATATTACTCAAAACCAAAAAGCTTATAAAACATTCGGTGTAAATTACCAGCACACGGCAGGTTCTAGGATCGCGTATAATTGGCACATTGCCACCGGACATATTATGAAAAATAAAAACGCTTAATCAAAATTTATAACGCCCGTTCAATTGATTTATAGCACATACATACAAATGACATACGGGAACATACACGTGTATTATGTTAAAAAAAAAATTTAAAAGTATAGCAAAATATGGTCAAATATAGAAAAACCATCATAACGCGATAATATTATATTATTATTATGATTTTATTATAATATATATCTGATAGGACTTATTGGGTAATGAATTACCATCGACTGGTTATATTGTATAATATGAAAAGAGAACAGGAAAGTATATTATAAAAAAAAACGCGCGTTTATACGACGATACGACATTGTCTTTGTGCCGAAAATTGTATGAGTGTGTGTGTGGCAAAAAATTCGTTGTTTTGACCTTGTCTATTCGCATATAGATTTTTTGCGCGTTTACCCAAGGTCTATAGGTGCAAATTGAGATATTTATCCCGTGTGGGAAGGGATAGTACGTACTTCCGTGGCTGGTGGGGAGGTATATACGTATAAAGCCTGTCCATCGAATTGAACGCTGCACTATGTATAATAATAAGGTTTTGCATGATTTTTTTGCGTTATTTACAAACTTCGCTCGTTTTTGGAAGTATGAGTTTTGTGGAAATGTCCACATTTAATTAGGTACTGTTAATTAGTTTTATTTTCAATACAAAAGTATCTGCGAAATAATTCGATAACTACAACGGTGACGAGAATAATATTTTCGACATTTCAAAAACACATAGAATCAATTTATAGTAATATTAGTATTGGTGTGTGAATTATTGTTTCGTTCTTAAATCGATTCGACCAAATACGCCGCGCTTATCAACGTCGATGCAATATGTTACTCGTCGCAAAATCGCATTTCCTAATAATAAAATTAAGTCCACCGCCATCTCGACTGAAGTAGAAAATCGTTGCCGTCGAAGTACGAACACGCACGTAACGTATAGTGTATACCATCGTCCACCATACGCGTACACGGTCGTTAATAATAAATAATAATAAAACATCGAGTGACCGTATCCCCCCACCTATTCCACAACCACTAACACTGATCGCCGCCGTTCAACGAAGATGACGATGAAATAAATTATATTAATATATTTTACAGAATATTTCCTATGCATAGTCTAAGTCCAAACTAAACAACTCACACACAAATATTGACGAATAACGATTTTACTCAAGAATATAATAATAGTATCCACCTTAAACTCCCAATTGCATTGCGACGGTGACTGTTTACATGCATACGTCCCCAGAGGCGTGCGTTCCGAATAAGTAGAAAAAAATTCCGAAAAATAAAAATTCAAAATGGTTAAAAGCAATAAACAAACGCGTTTCGTATAAAACTAGAGCAGCCCCACCGACGGCCACCAAACGATGGATTTAAAAAAAAATATACGTCGTTTAATACATTATAATAATGTTACGTTTAGAAGATTCAGAAAGAGCTATTAATTTAATTTTCGTATAGTTTTTCATTATTTTTTGATAATACTAACCTCGAGCCTCGAGCCCGTTATTAGTAAAGTTGTGTGTTGCGTGCAAATAATAATAGGTGTCAATAACTCGTTGCTTGTCGGTTTAATCGACGATCACCAACGATATGACGACGACGATTAAACTTTTCGCGATTTGCAACCACCAAGTCAATTTTTTAGATGGCTGTAGTTTATTTCCGACAAATGTCTCTCGAACAATCTACAAAAATCTTGAACAGTAATCAAATCGATATTTCATACAACATTTATGAAGGAATCATCAACAATCGAAAACGCAAAAAATAAAAATACATGTCATTTACGAATGAATAACGCGTGGCATGCCTAAAAATATCAAGCAAGAAGCGATAAGATAGTATGTGATAGTGTTTCTCTCGTTGTGCACACCAGAAAACCCATTGAAGAAAATAACACAAATCGGGCACATGTAGCCGAGCTATGGACTAAAAATATACGCTATTTAATATATCATTATATTTTTATCTGCTGCAGTTGTAGTCATACAAAAACGACGAAAACGTTCAAATTATAACAAACATAATATTAATATTATATTATTATAAGTTATAACGATAACGATCCTGTCAATTATTTACGTACATTACCCGTGCCTACCCCACACACTATAGGTGTACCGACAGTTTACTGGTTATTGATATTGGACAGATTTTTTATCAATTAAACTGAAGAACGTCATACTATCTTCACACATACGTTTGGAGTTTTTAATCATTCGTCCGTGGTTAGACATTTGGAAATTAAACAAATTATAAATTAACTAATTTGTTAACTAATGTATTTATTATTCTTAAATTTATAAAAACGTGTAAACCAAATAATCGGGGAAATTTTCGCTAATGGTATAACTATTTGTACAATCTGAAAAATGATTAAAAACAATTTTATTGAAAATTAACGTCATAAGATATAACAACTCTGCATAATAAAGACTCCAGAGGGGGTTAACACCCACAAACGCTTATTACGCCTTCAATGCAGTTATCGTTCGATTATAATTATGTACAATGGGAGAATAATGCAGGATTATCCGTTGTAAATAGGTAAGCACGCTCAAAGCATTCTTGATTGTTATTTACGTTCCGTCGTCTATAAAAATGAACAGATCGACATTTTCCATGTGCGCAACGAAACAATAAAATGCATTTTCCAACGTACACGTTGCGTCAGCACGATTATAGTCAGAACAGTAGACCACCTTTTTCGTATAATAAACGCGAACAGTTTTTTTAATTCTTTAATGCACGTCGATTATTATATTTAACGCAATTTTCAAAACTGCACCGACGTAAATATTTGTGACGTGTGCACTTTATAATTAACAACGTCGCTGTAATTAATAATTACCCATACACACTGCCTCCTCCAAGTAAATGACCCCTACCATTCCATTAATACTGACTCTTATCGACTATAATAAGTTATTATTAATGTTTTCTTAATGATTTAAATACTGAATATATGACACATTTCAAACTTGCTCCAATCATTTTAGTGGACTTCAGCAAAATTTTTCTTGATAAAAATTTTACTATCCGATAATCGTCGTTTATTTAATTTTGACATTAAACATGCTCTAATAGTACAATGCAATAATTTTAAGTAACTATTAAGCTTTTATAATTTTAAACTATTATTTGTAATTTTTTAAAGTTATTTTCATATCATATGAGATATTATATTTGCATTTTTTTTACGTCATTTTTAATTATATTATAAGATAATTAACTTCCAACCCTATTAATAACTATTATGAATTACACAATATTTAACAACAAAAAACTAAGAAACTAAGAAAAAGGACACGACAGTCAACGGTAAACGAAGAACTACTACTGAAATGATTGCGTTGTTGTCGACTATAAAACAGGAAAAAAAATGTTCGCCATACTTAGAGGATATCCGAAACGGAAAATGTTGCGATAAAAGCGAAAATCACTGCGCCACCCTGTAATTTAAATTCCATTTCCATATTTTCTCAACGTACAAATACATTTAGTCCATTACGCAGCGGGTGTGCGATGTTAGTGATCGATGACCGGAAATAAATTATTCGTCTAAGGAAGGGCAACATAGATTATGAGTTTATGTACAAGTGGTATATAATTTGGTAGAACAACAACAGCCAACCTCGATAATATTATCCTACTTCGCCTAGTCAGCGCCAAAAAGAAATATTTTTATAAATATTTGTATTATAAACAGCTGAAGCCATCCATCAGTGTATAAATATTTTTATACGTAAGAAATGCCAACTCTACGTCGTAGAAACATTCATTATACTAAGTCACCAATGCATTGAAAGCGGAACAGATAAATAGAAAGAAATAAAAACGCTAAATCGTCATTATAGATTCTTTTTAATTTAATTTTATTAGTGTTTATGTCATGTTTACATTAAAATACGTAAATATATATAAATTTTATTTATCAAAGAAGATATGTAAATATTAAACAAATTAAAAATAGATAGTCAATATTATGGTAGCGACAATTAAATAAAAATGTAATGCTTAATTGCTAAAAAAAATTAGGCTTTTCTTGGATGAACAGATCGAACGTGCGTAATAAAAAGACGCAAGAAAAAATATCAGTGTCCGAACACTGAAGAGTGTGTAAAAATCACATGCGTTAAACACCACTCCCGACCACGACTACCACAAAAGCCATTAACCAAGACTAACCACTGTACATGATCACATAGCTAATATTATGTATATTGTAAATTATATTGAACCAGTAACGAGTGTACAAAAAAAAAAAAAAAACAATAACAATAATAATAATATACCTAAGGCATACTAAAAAAAATAATAATTAATTCATGAAATTTATTTATTAATCAATTCATCAATGTGAAAACGTAACAACGTTACCAAAATACATTAGTGTCGTTTACTATTAAACACAATAAATTGTATTCGATCATGTAGACTAGATAAGGATGAAAGACAGTGAGTTACGTGTGTAATAATTTTGTACTATGGATGTCTGCGATATTATTGAAATTTTGCGTTGGTCGAATACAAGTACTTTCATTTTCGAAAATACATGCTAAAAATATATTTGTTCGACGCACAAAAAAACTATTAAGATATCGTTTATTATTAATATTCATAGGCAGAACTACGGCCTGAGCCAACTAGGCCATGGCCCAGGAGAATCGCACCCTGTATGAATGTATATAGTATAAGTTATATATTGAATGAACATAATATGTATTATGTAATAATAAATAATAATATATAATATCATATACTATACTAAACAATATAATTGAAAATAAATAACAATGTTTTAAGAATATAACAGTATGTAAGTAATAAATTGAATCAGAAAATTTTGAATCTTGACCTAAAGTGGAGAAAATCATTGACTTGTATAAATCCTATAACTATAACTGATACTTAAAAATGTTTCATCCCCTTCACACCACAATCGATAACTGTATATGTCTGAATTCATCAGGAAAAGTGGATCAGTCTAATACAGATCTCTAGTTCTGCCTATGTTAATGTTATAAATACGACATACGGTAGAGTCAAAAATTATATCTAAACACCAAAACTTGCGTTTAAGTAATGAGGAGTAGCTAAATAATATTGTAATAGGTAATGATATTTCTGATCATTGACGGTACGATAGTCTATCGTAGAAATATCGCTGAAGTGTACGGAACACCGACGCCGCATTGAAACGATTACACAATGGACGAAAAGGAAAAAATACAATGTTCGTATATGGGGCGGCGATCGAAATCTGTGCCCAACTCGGCGGCCTGAGCTGAGAGAAAAAAATAAAAAATTATAATAATAACATTATCTCGTCTATATCCGACGATGCCGTCAAAACACTGCCGAGCGCGTCCCTGTAATTAAAACACGTCGCCGCGATGTAATTATTATTAAAAGATCCGTCTGGTATAATTCCTGTCTACGTTTGCGTATACGACCAATATCAAGATACCTGAGGCTAAATTGTGATTTTTTTAACACATTCTGTTAACCACAGCGTTGTTTTAAAAGAAAATTATTTTTTCGTCCCACAATTGTGGAAATTCATTACCACACTGCAAACGGTTAACGGAACTACAGCAAAAGTTTTCGGACATCGCGGTTGTCGTCTAAAGGACGAGAGTGGACAATCACCTTAACATTTTAATTTTACGACCATTAAATTTCCGAGAAGGAAACAAATTAAGAGGACGCTACACAGACATTTGTTGTCTCTGTCTTACAAGTGCGTGACAAAGACAATTTACGTTCAGCAGATTAGGTTTAGCTTCGTTAGTTTAAATATTAGAGTGAATTGACCTATAATGAAACTTGATGGTAAGAACATTATCTGTGTTTGTAAGTGGGTTTTTTAAGATAGTTCAATTTCTTAGCAAGTTTTTCGAATGTAAAACATATAAAATTAAAAATGCTCATAACTCGCATACAAACACAGATAATGTTCTTACCATCAAGTTTCATTATAGATCAATTCACTTTAATTTTTAAACTAACGAAGCTAAACCTAATCTACTGAACGTAAATTTGTTATGTTACGCACTTGTAAGGCAAAGACAACAAATGTCTATGTAGCATCCTCTTAAAAGCGAACACTACGACGACGATATTTTTTGACCGGTTTTCCGGGATCCCCTAGAGACACAAACACCGAACAATCAAACTGTGCTAGTAAGAAGAGACGACAAATTTGAACGGAAATACAAAATAAAAAATCACTAGTACCTATTACAATTTTTGTTTGTTGTATTATGACAAAAGTAATCACTAATCAGTAATCACAAACATTACACGATAAACTACACCAGTGGAAAGATCTAAAAATGTTGATAACAAAGGGCGGTGGCCAGGTAACACGATAACCAGTTTGGTCGGCATTCAGAGACGACGGCAGAGAACCAAATTATTTTTACGTCGTTTATATAGTCATTTTGATGGATCCATTTGTATTTTTTATGGTTTTTTTTTCATTTCTTTTAGCATTATCGATGGGGGCGGTCTGTTCTTGCCGTCATATATATTTGTTTAACTCCATGAAGAATGAATGTAAAGAAAATTCTAATGGGAACAATCACTGTTGCATTATAATTAAATACGGAGTAAAAATTTAAAAAAACAAAAACTGGGAATTGTTATTCTTTTAAAAAAGAATAAACATTGAAACTAACGTTAAAAATTATTGAATAGTTTTATATTTATAACTTAATATTATTATTATGATCTATTTTTCAATCGTTGCTGTATTTCAGTTGTGAAATCACTTGTCTTAAAATAAGCCCAACAAGCGTGTGTGAATAGGAAATGAAATACAGGAAATCCCATTCGGCAGTAGTTTTTATAAATAACGACGCGAAATATTTTTCGTATGTCGAACTGTTAAAAAATACAACGCAACGAATAAACCGAAATAACAATTATAATAAAACGGTGGGTTGTGAGGGGGCAGGGATGTATACATTAATGGACAGAGTCGTATTTTGTTACTTTTGCTCTATCATGTTACGCCGCAGTAAACGTACATCACAATAATAAAAACAAACCAGCTCCGCTGGATAAGATATAACAACGAGATGGAGTTTAAACGGATTTCAACGGAATGTAAAATAAACTTACAGGGGTATACACGTACGCACACACGATTTATTGGATTTGATAAAATACAACTCACCACTAGCTCGGCGACGACTTACAATTACATGCCACCACTGACCACCAGCACCAGTCTGAAGTCTGAATATTGAATGAAACCTAAGTGACTCTTTTTATAATAACTATGAATACATAAGACATTATCTTTCGACATACTCTTTCTTAAACCGACTTTGGTGTTAAAAATGTTCAATGTATTTTTCTGGTTGGCGTAATTTCAAACACCACTGCATCTGTGTAATATATTTATTATATTTTGTTCCTAGAAGATTTTCTTTTTGAAATCTCACATATTGGTAACGTAAAGTTATATATACTGTTTGGTTTTGATGGCTAAGACAACATAACGTAACGCATAGTCGTACAGAATAACTATAACAACTCCATAAAATAATCTAGTGGAAGATACATATCCAGTAAAAAGTAACCCCGTTTAAAACCAAAACGAAATAGAACGGAAATAAAACAAACTTTTTAATTTCGTTTGAAAACTAACAAGTCCAGTAAATACGGTATGATGATTAATGATTATTATTTCGGTACAACAAATCAATCAAAGTCTGCTTAATTAACGATCTTCTAGTAATTTTAACAATTTAACCAATCTAATATTTCATCGTACAATTGATTCATAATTGTTATTAGACGCACACGACGAGTGCCCAAATCGTGTATAACACAAAACGTTTTACTAATATATTTTAAAGAGTGAAATTAAACGAGTAAGTACTTAATACTCTCTTGAAAACAGCTCTATGCGTTTTATTTTAATTACATTAAAAAGTACACAATTACACCAACCGACACGTGTTCGTTTTTTTTTCATCATAAAACCATACATACTTCGCAAACTATCAAAATACAACGATAATAATATTATAAAAATAGCAAATATTGTCTGCATAGAATGACAATAATTACTATTTATAGAACTATTGTGTCTTTTCTATGAAAAAGTCAGTGTTTGAGTTCCCGATTATTTGAATACAACAACCATTGATTAAATATACAATATTTACTATTGTATGTATTTTAATCGATGCTACAATCAACTAGAAGTAGCGAGTTATAATGTTAAAAAATCATAATAATGCACGAGGCAATAGTTGTAGGTAAAGTACAATAATTTATTATGTAATTTAAGCTGCCGGTGAGGTATCACACACATCCACTAAATCTCAGAAACACGTTTCAGTTACACGACGACTTTGGCAACAACACAAATACATAGAAAAACTTCAAATTTGTCTTTTTATTTGTTGTTTTTTCGCGATAACTGGTTTCGGGAATGTTTTCAATACTATTGGTTGTGGCAAACATTAAACTAGTAACCACTAACCAGCTCAACTCCACTCGACAGTCTCACTGTAACATTATGCATGCGTGCATTCAAAAGCCCTTGTTCACTCCCCTGCCCACTTCAATTCAAAAACAAACACCGAAACTGAAAACTTATCCGTCTCATAAGCTCAAGCATCCTGATCCCGAAAAGCCTCGAGTGGTAATCCAGGGTAGACAATAGGTATTCACAACAAATACACTAGTTTTGTGTAGGTACCGTGGACCGGACAAGCGTAAATATTGTCGACAATTCGATATTATTAATATTATTATTATATATGACGCGCGTACTCGGTGGTCTGGTTGGTAGGGGTGAGTGGGAGTAGAAAAGATAATAGGAACAACGAAGAACCGCCGTCGACTTGGTTTATAATAATTAATTCATTAATTCATATAGTCATTCAACTGAACATTATAATAAAATATATCTCTGACAGAGTATGCATCGAATGGAAAAATAACACTCAAGACATTAATAACGTGTTTGTAGATGTTTTCATTGATACATTTTGGTAAAAAAAAAAAACATGGGTTTACGGAAAAAATTATTTAATTAGTGATGTGAAATGTATTAACCCGGCCACGTGTTACGACAATGCTTGGTTGATATTTATAAGGAAAATGGAATTAAAATACTTTGGTCGTTGTTAAATATTTTAGTATGTTAAATTGAAAATAGTCTTTTGTACCTATTATAATGTTATATATTATGAGTAATGAATTAGGACTTTTATATGTTAACTTGTTTAAACGATTACATTTCGAAGAGATATTAATGCTGTTCAAAATTGTATTATCACTTAAAAAAGTAAATAGCAATCGAGCAGTATTGAAACCGATAGCTTACATATTATTGAACAGAGGGGAAGCCGCTGTTCGCAATTATAAACGCGTAAACAAATCATTTCATTAAAATTGCGTGTTATCGCGTTGCAACGAAACACATACAGGAATTTTGAACTATTCGAAAACTGCTGGAAATTAATTGCTTTTAAAGTCTACGCTGATCAGAAAGTCAATGTAGAATGTCTGTTTATCTAATTTCTTATCTCATCCACAGTACATTATATATATTATAATAAAATATTACTTTTGTTCCTTGTCTGCGTGTTACACAATTAATGTGTTAACTTCGAAATAAACTAAATTGATTGAAGTAAGTTATTTCTTAAATACTGAATTACGAAAATTATAGAAAAATGTATTTTATAACACCCAACAAATACAATTACACCACACATGCGATGAAATATTCTTTTCACATTTAATTGAGTAAATTTAAATCGAACTAAACCGAAACTAATAATCTTTATTTATAGAAACAATATTTCACGAAAAATCGTATCCATCAACAAATAGAGAACGCGTTCAACAGAATATTATAATCTTATATTTAAGATTTATCTTATTCGTTGAATAGACTGTTCAATATTTAAGTGTTCAACAGAGCAAATTAATAATTTTTCTTATCGTATCCACCAAACGAATACACTCGAATAGTAAAAATATAGTGCACAATAAAACTTTATCGTGATATATTTATCAATGTGCGTAACAAATAGCGTTAACATTATACGATCTCCATAAAATATTAATTAAAAAAGAAATAATAAAAAATAACACGAAAATAACATCATTATTATAATTATGTTCATTACCCATCAACCGTCGTAAAACACATACCATAACTACTAACTACTGAAATCGACATAATCGTTTCGACGCAGTCGCCTATACATTGTAATACTTTTTCGAAAATACTCGTGACCTCCTATTTATTAAACACTACGCTGCTGTCGTTCTAAATGTAATTATTAATTGTTTACGTGTAATTTGAACAATCAAGTGTTATAACTGTTTAACTAGAACACAAAATAATAGCGATAATAGGGTATAATAATATGTACAACACGCATTTGAATACTTCTAGAATTTACAAAACATAATCGTGTCATTAAATCGAACGAGTGCGCGCGTTTGTGTATTAGTATGTTACGTGTAGCGCTACGTGTTCATAAACTTCAATTTAGTTTTAATTGCCTCAGGATTCTCAGATTTTCGTTTAATATATAATGTTTGCAGTAATTGGGGTGGCGAGAACGATTATTGAAAATTGAATAAATAAATGGTGGAAAAGTACATACACATAAAAGTCAAAACAATACATTACTATCTATTATTTATACTTTGGTAAACGTAATGTGCGACTAATTTGTTAAGATTGTTTTTGTAGGAAAAACAATTTTTCTAATGCTGCCATTTCTTTAAACACAAATACTAATTAGTAATTCCTATAAATTTAATAAGTTATAATTACTATGTAAATTGATGCGAACAAACTGCTTACGACGATAAATACAATTCTGAGTTTCCAGAAAAATGTAGTAATTATTTTCCAAGAGATAATTGTGATGATAAAACGATTTACAATTTAACAGTTGGGCGATATTCCAACAAATTCGATGTATCATTATTGGGATTATGGGTCACGCGATGTGGCGTCGCCCGCACACGGCGGCATAAATTGCGTTATAACCGATAAGACATTTCTAAACAAAACAAAAAATAAAAAATATTTAGAAGTTTTTAGACTGGTATTGCATTGCGTTTTAAACAAACATCATTGTCTCGCGCATAACATAATAACTCGCTACCAAACCTACCCGTCGTATGGAATTCATACACGAAACACTCGGTTTGACAATATTTCTCACGTCACTCGTTTCCCCGCGAAACCCGGTCAAACGAATAACAACGAATTCGAAGAATACATGCAAACGAAGAAAACAATGTACTCACGCGTGTCGCGCTAACATCGAGTATAGAGAAATAGCGTATTTTGTTTTCCATTTCAAAGCGAAAAGAAGACCACCACTGATAATCGATCGTGTTTATTTTACGTCACGGGTGTAACACACGACGATAGATAAAAAAAAATCCAAAAACGACAATGTGACTTCTCTCGTAGGATGCAGCTTAACTCTTAATAAAAAACCGACATCAACAGGATATTACGGTACCTTTTTCATTCAATTGTCCAGCGCCCGTTTTTATTTATTTATTTTTTAAATCATTATTTATGTTGAAAACAACTTTTAAATTATTCAACGCCGGATACACAAGGTCTCGTTGTCTTATCAGTTGTCACGGGGATAATGTCTACTTTCCACTGTTGGTTGGGTTGAACAGTCAAATTTTTTTTTAATAACAAAAACGCGATTTCGATTATATTATTATACTAGGGAAAAAACCGTAGATAAGACATTACTCTATATTTGTCATATTATAATATATACTATTCAGGCAACTACTGTGACAATAGTATACAAATATATATTATTTTTTTTTTTTGTAGTGTGCAATATGAATGCTGCATACCATGATATTATATTATTATTAGAACACAAGTTGGTGAACCACACACGCCGTCGTTTCACATACAGACGTATAGTCGAAACTAACTATCTTACAAGGACGATAAGGTCCCTGACGGAATACGTTCACGGCGGATTACTAAATCATTAAACGTCGATATATTTCAAGGTGGCGTAATGTGCGTGTATAAACAATTGTTTATCGTTTTAAATGCTTCAAGAATCGCAATAGTACTATACTACTTCACACACGTTGATAAATTAACGAACAAGGATTCTCAAAACGAGAACTCGAAGTGAAAACGCAAATTATCATATTATACAACAGCTGATATTATGCACACGTCGTAATATATACTTTAGACTTTAGAGTGACGAATATTTATTAAAACGATAACACAACACGCGAGTGTTGTTGAACACAGCGTCGAATTCAATTTTAAACAGAACCTAATTTACATTTTCCACAAAGATATTGCCAAATAAGTTGAAATAACATTATCAGTTTATTATGTATAATGTATTAATGTTATCGCTTTCGAACAACCAATAATAGGTTAATTAAAAATAAAAAATTGCTAATAACTGATAATTTTAACTCTTGATAATTGATAATATTGGTTACGGTAAGTAATAAACGGTAGTGTCTTGATTTTAAAAACATTCCAAGATCATAAAACTGTATTTTTATTAATGGTCTAATGGACAAAATATTTCTACAACAAACCAATTGGGTAGCTTCCATCAATGCGACGTCCGTTTTTTGGGCGGGCTGTTCTCACTTGGGTGTGCACGTATTTATATAGTAAATAAATAATGATAGTATACAGGACCACTTTCGAAACCTCCAATAAACGACGACAACCTTGTGCAATTTACAGCTTAATTATGTGTTATGTAAAAATTATACTAATGGTATGATTACACGTTTGTGTGAAAATATTTACGAGTTTGAAATATTTTACACAAGGAAGAGTCTATATCACTGTAATAACTAATGAATTCGCATCAAATAACACCGTCACAATAATTAGTATCACTAGTATCAGTGATACTACAACTAATTTATAACAAATTTCATTTAATGAAAACGCCAAGTTAAATATTATCATCTCTACAACGAGTAAAAACGTTTGATATTTAAATACAATTATATACACATTGTAGTTACAATTGACTTTAGTTTGTCACTTTGACCACCATTACAGTGTCATGTCTACACACGCGTTTTTAAATTTTAATATCGAAATGTCGATGAGAGACCTTCGGGGGACTCAACACATTCATGAAATGAGCGTCGCAGCCGAAAGGAAGTGACGAAGGCCACTGAAAGCGTAAGACGGCCGCGGTAAACAACTTATAATATATTATTATATTATTATGGTTTTATATAAGGGTTAACAATCAAAGATAAACGGAACTTGGTACTTTGCTCTCTTTCTAGGTTTGCTTCCACTTGTTCTCCTCATTCACATATACGACAGTAGATTTATCGTTAGGCGATAACAGTTGTGGATCGGCTGTACCATAATATTATCCACATCGATAAATAAAACAGTGCGTCCCATCCCGAATTCAACATGTTCTTGTCATTACCCCTTCAAATGCGTACCCTATTCATTCGATCAATCTCCTAGAAAACCCAACAACTATATCATCTTGTTATTAATATGTCCAAGCTGCAGAACGTAATTTTTTAAGATTTCGAGTCGAAAAATGCAAATGTTTTGAATAGTCCCCCTTCCTCTGTCTCACCACAAAAGAGACGCGTCCTCGTCCACGAAATCAACTAAAACGCAATAAGGTGTATACTGTATAATATATATATTTTACTACTTTTTTTTTTTTTGAAATGCACACACGCACAAGCAGTATGTAGAAATATTCAAATGGAAAAATTAAAATTATTTCACTACGAGTTATTCGGTCGGATGTGTGTTATGTGTGTGTGTGTGTGTGTGTGTGTGTGTGTGTGTGAACTGCATGTGTGCGTGCGACACATGCGTAACGACGACGAAGGCGACATGAATACCATTATTGATATTATTTTTGATCGCAGTCGACACGACACAACACGACGGCTGTATAGGACAAAAATTCCTAGGCGTGTGTACGTATACTACGTGCACATTTTACGCGTGCCTATATCCGGTGGCAACGGTGTTGGATTTCGTACGAATCGCGGATTTCGTGGAAGAGTATTATAATAGTGTATCGATTCGAAGGATAGTATAATAACAGTCTATAACAATATCGCATTATACGCGATGGGAAAGCGAAAAAAAAAAACAAATCGAACATTGTTGTTTATTCTCAATAGTCGAAGAGTTCGTTGTCGCCGCCGTCAATGATGACTTTCACAAAACCACTCGGTAATATAATAATAATTATTATTGTTCGTGTATACGAATACTATTACTACCGCCGCCATATGATAATCAGCTGTTTCGCGTCAGAGGAATCCGCGCACGTAAATGTGTGCGCGCGTGTGTGAGTATCAAGCACGATAACCCGAAAATCGCGTAAGAATATTTGATAACGCGCACTCTCCTTCACGCCACACCACTTTGTGTTGTTCACCCGTGTCCGCCGCTACCGCTAACAACGTACCCCCACTGGACTTCATCGCCCCTACTAACATCTAAAAACGAGTCCGCGAGATTGTATAACACACGACGACATTTGCGCGAAATGATTTGAGAATAATAAATAATAATATTATTATGTAATATTAAAATATATGAAGACTAGCCGATTTAACCTAATCGACAATCGTTCATTCCTACAACCGTACTGCGTGTTCCTGGTACACCGACGTCACAAAATATTATAAAATAATAATATATTATTATTATTTATTAATTATTAATTATTATGGATATGTCGTGACGTGCGCAAGCATACGGAATCGAACGCGGTCGGGTCGCGCGGATGCTTTAAGACTCGTATTTCGATAAATAATTATAGTCTTTAACAATACATCGGGTGCTCGTGTTTTCGAAATTAACGCGAGACGTGTGCGATGGAATAAATGTAAATTGACGTCGTCGCAGTGCGGAAATAATTCTTAGAATATCTCTAGAACCGCATGCGTAGGTCCGCCGCTGCGCTCGTCACGTATATTTTACAACACAATTATTACCGTCGTAATTAATTCCTATGACATTTAAACGTGAGAGGCGGCGTTGTCGTCGTGGTCGATGCCTACGACCACGAAACAACAGCGCACGACAACAAAACTAATCTTCGGGCTAAGGCGCGAACGTAACGACGAGCACGGTTCTATGCGAAAGTCAAATTTGAAAAAAATAAAAAAACAACACAAAAGTGCGAACGCGCGCTTCCGTCCGAAATGTGTACGGTCATAAAATAAATTATACGCTCGATTATTTACGCGGCGATCGATATTATTATTACGATAATAAGCACACACGGTTCGCGCGATTACACGATAACAATTTCGAATACGGCAGATCTTCACGAGTACGCCCATTATTCGTGCCGTGGTTTAGACGAATATTAACGCCGAATGTTCACCCGTCCGCGCTAAGTAGGTACATAAAACAATATCATGACCGCTATACGTTTACTTCTTATACTCCTGCATGAGTGATCAAGGTGTCGGGTGGTGATGCACGTTTTGAAATATAATATCTAATAGCCATGTTTAAGAAAATTGGTTCTATGTTAAACGGCAGGCGGGAGGTGATGGTTTTTCAATAAACTAAACAAACACATATTTTGTAACATTATAAAACAAAATATATAGGTACATTATCAAACTAAAAAAAAAAACATCACGTTATGCGCATAACGTTAAGTTTTCAAAAAATGATTAATTTGATGTATTGTACAGAAGACTTTAATGTTTGGTAGAAATTTCGAAATATTATAGACGAATGGTAAACCTATTTTTGGGACCTTTAAAATCGTCTACGGTTGTGCACAAAAGTTGACATGAACTATTATAATACAATTTATAGTAAATCCGAACCACAGTTTTATAATTAATATATTTGCAAACAAGCTCCTTGCACATATTTGAAGTTTATGAACACTATACAAACGAGCGGCTTCGTTAAACTGTTTTTGCCCCAAGACCCGATAATTCCTTATGTAATATTAAAAATTACCTATTTATCGTTAACATAATAATCGTTCGCAATAGTTCGGGATTTTTTCTCGGTAAGAGGGAGGAGGGTTCAGTAATATTTTTACGCATCAGTGGATAAATAAAGCACTAACAGCGACATGACACCTTTTTTTTTCGACACGTGTTCATCGTCGAACATTGGCCAGAGGGGAACTCGGCGAGGGTCCCCCCACCCAGAAATGACCTCGGAACCACGCAACACCATTTACCGAATGTGTATGTGCATGCGAAAACAGCTGAACAAATTATAGTTTTTTTTATTTCAATTTTTTTTTTTTACTCTTTAATTAGACGGATTCGTCCGATAAAAGAGAATAATATAAGAATATCACACTGTGACGACGACATTGTGTGTGTCTCCTCTTCACTTCTACCATCACGACCAACCTTCCCGATCGCGCGAGTCGAACGTCATGCAGTGCAGTTTTTCGGGCGTTAGACTTTGTGCGTAATACACGGCTCTACTGCGCCCGATTTTGATTAATATTCGTCCACATCGCACCAAATAACTATGTCGTAAAAATTTGTAGTGGTACACAAGTTAAATAATAAATTAACATATATACCGTTTAAAAGAAAAAAAGTAATAACCCACATTTCACGTTTCATGGAACACACGCATAATCAACATAAAATAATATACAAAATAAAGGAGTTAACGAAAAAATACCAAATTATATAAATATAGTTTGAGCTATTTTTAAGCATTCAAATATAATAATTTAGTACACCAAACCAAAAGGTAAATTTTCCATCTACGAACCTGGCTCATTATTTTAACGATTCCCATTTAGTATTACTTTAATTGCAGTACGTATATACGTTTGTCAGTAAAAAAAAAATGTACGATAGATTTCTTTTTTGCCTTTTAGTTTTAACAAACCAATTAGTAATAACAATTATTATTAACGTGATTATTATTTTTACGAAGTAACGTAGTTAATGTATTCCAATGAATATTAAAAATAAAACCTGTTTAGATTTAGTTGACAATTTAATATTGTAATAAAATATTACATATTTTTAATAAGGCTTTTTTATAATTTAATTATAAATATTTGAAAACGTGACTAATAATATAATGACGTGTAAATAAACACAATTTCTGATCATTGAAATGTTTTTTAGGGAAAATTCCCGGGAAAATCATTATTTTAAAAAGAAAATCTAAAAATATAAGTTTTTATAGAAAAATACAGTAAGACAATTAAAAATAACAAAAATAAATAGAGAGTTATGTGGTGTTAAGCGGTTAAAAATATCGAACTTGTAAAACTGTATAAGAGATTAACTTTTTTTCAATGTCATAAAATCTCCTTTTTAGAAAAATATTTTATTTTATTTCTCTAACACGCTACCTTCAACTTACAGAATGTCATAAAATTAATAGGACACTATAATAAAATAATTATTTGGGAACCTTACGTGTACATGCAGGTTACATTTATACACACATACACAAACGACATACATCACACAAATACAATCGCTAGCACTTAATGAATACGTGAAAGGTAAATTATTACAATATTAAAAACATATATTTAATAATTATTAATAAAATCGTATTAGTTATTATTTATTATACACATATTTTTAGGCGATAAGCGGAGGGGAGTCAGGAGAGTTGTAAAATTTAATTCGCTGCTTCTAGTGTATAACCAACCAGCAGTTTACCCAGGACCGGCCTCTTTGGGCGTTATATACAACGATTGCGTATATTATAGACGGGATTTACCTACCATTATCGTCGTTATTATTGACAGACACCACTTTTGTTTTTACATTTATAATAGTTGCATAAACTGGAAATTTGAAAAATAACAGGAGGCAAAATAAAATGCTACCGCACAATTCGATAATCATTCAAAACGTACGTAATATTTTCAATTTAGTTTCAATTCAAGATGTAATAATATTTGCGAAATTTAAGTACGGTCGGTTACGGTCCAAATTCTAATCGGATTTTTATTGCTTCCTCTGCTTTAGGTAGTAATTACAATTAAATTCGAATCGACGAAAAAAATAAATAAAACGAAGCATTGTGTTTTAGATAATATGTCTCCATTTAACCGTTATCTACCCCACAATTGAACCGTCAACGTGATTTACAATCAAAAATAACCTTCGTGTGTTCTTTTTTTCACAAAGACTTCGCTTAAACAAGGACTCCAAAAAACATTCTCCAAAAAAATCACGTCCTATAAAAACAATTTGAACCTTTTGGAGAGTATATACACCCAGTACCTGTCTGACAATTCCAGTTCGATTGAATGGCTGCTACAATGAAGTCTGGAAATCATCTGTAAATCGTATTTTTATCGAATTCACCGAAGTACTGAAACGCGTTCAGTATAATAATATAATATGTGTAATATTATATACATTACAATTTACAATGTTACAATATAGTCGACGTTTAAAAAGTTGTCTTTTATATTATACAAATAGTGAAACACACGTCATAAGCTAATCATGTTGCATTTTTTTTGGCTTGGAGCCAACAACAAACCGTGGTGCGATCATTTTTGAATTCGCTACTGGTGAAAAATATAACGACCAAACGTTCATAATGGTAAATACATACGGTTGGTCGGACATGAAAAGCTCGTGTTTAATTAATGCATAATATTAGGTAAATTAAATTTATAAACTTAACGCGAGTAAAAATCAAAATATATTTAAGCACCGTAAAATATATTTACTCATATCAAAATCATATATAGTGCATTTTGTTTAAGGTTTTTATATAAATACGCTGATAATCGGTAACTTTTTTAGAGTTGATTTTGAATACATAAAAATTATTAAAACATTTTAAATTTGAAACATTAAATCTTAAAAAAGTTAAAATGATTGTACATTTAAATTAATATTAATAATTAAAATTGATAAAGCGTTTTATGATAACTGTTCAATATTCTAAGATACTCTAAAAACGTTTATAATATTTTGGAATAAAAACCAGTTTTTAATTTAGTAAGATAGAACATATTTAAATATAAAATAAATACATATTATAATATAGTAAATTATTAATAAAATTGTATTAAGTTATTAGATATATATATATATATATATATATATATTCATAAGATTCATAAGATAATATTTATTAACTTGTTTTGATAATTAATTATTTTAAACATTTATGGAATATATTGGATGTTATGATGTAGAAGTAAAAGAAATTAATTGTACTTAATATTAAAAATAATTGTATATGTATAATATATTTTAGAATTAAAAATATTAAAACAAAACGATATTATAATTTAATAGGAAAACAATTTTAAATACAGGCACCTAAGTATATTCTATTATTTACGTGTCGATAACCGGTACGATTGTCAGATTGTCACCAGTTGCCTTTTTCAAAGCACGATTGGGAATAGTGCGGTACCACCCGACCACTTGTTGCTTGTAAAAAAAACAGCTGGCACAACGCCTCGAAAGCAATATATATGCCTTCTCCATTCAAACAATTCATTATATTATCACCCTTTAGGTCGTCGTTTAAGTATAAAAAGCAATTAAACAAATTGGCTAAAAATATCGTATTGTAATTTTAACCAAATAATTATTATAATTTTTTTTTTGTTTTAAGTAACTGTGTACAAATATCAATAAGTTTGGTCGTCACACGGGATTGGGAAAATCGAAAATGTGGACACACGTAATACATTATACAAAAGTATAATATTCACTGCTAAGTAATATACTTGACTATTACTTCCAGTTAAATTTAAACTAACAATGCTAAAATTACTAAATACTGACCTCCCACATCCAATCAACCACGATCTTCCTGAGGTTGGCCGTGAGGTCCTTCTGGACGGTTGCCAAATAGTCGGGAGCCGGCAAGCACCTGATCTCGGACTTGAGCATGGTGTCGAACACACGGTCATCCAACAGCAGCGTCGGATCCTTTTGAGCGACGGTTTTCGAAGTCGATTCGCAACACAACAGGTCCATGATTGTGACGATTACGTTGCGCGAATATAATATTATATTGTATTGTATTGGTGTGTATGCGCGAGCGAGGTGGACACCGTGCGACGGGAAGGAACAGAAAACCACGAGATTATAGTTTTAACGTAGAGAAATGTTTTTGACTGATTTTTTTAAATTATCGATTCGCGATAAAAAAAAAAAAAATAATAATAATAATAAAAAAAAATTGACAAGAGACGTGGTAGTACGCACGGGTACGGTTTTTACGACGACGACGGCGTGTGGTGTGCGTGTGTGCGAGTGGAGGAGCGTATGCGTAATAAAAGCGCGATGAAACGTCCGAACCCGGCAACGGACCAGGTCAGAATGCGTGTGCGCCGCGCGTCTCGTCGTCGGAATCGAATCAGTATCAGTGGGACAGCGCTCTGCAAGTGTGTGCGTATGCGCGCGCGTATGTGTGTGCGCGTGTATGTGTGTGTGTGCGCGCGCGCGCGTGGTATTGTGTGTGTGTGTGTGTGTGTGTGTGTGTGTGTGTGTCTGTCTACGTATAGCGCCGGCGAACCGTACACAGTCAAAGGAGAGGCGCGACACACACAAGCGCACGTTTACGCGACTGCGTTTACACACACTCTGACACAGAAGCGCGAGCTCGATCGCGCGCGCGCACAGGCAGACCCTCGACCGAATGTGGTGGTAGGTCCCACCAGCGATATATAAAAATTCTTTCACATGCCGAAAAAAAATATATAATAATAATAATAATAATAATAATAAGAAGAAGAAGAATAAATAAAATACGAACGAAAAAACCCAGGACTGTTGCGGCGGCGGTGGCGGCGGCGGCGGCCGAAGCACCGGTTTCGTGTCGTCGTGTGAGCGAGTGAGGGAGACAGAATGAGTGAGAGCACACGTGAGAATGAAAACGAGAGTGTGGGGGGGCACTGTGTACGTATTACAAAAAATTATTATTATACAATTACCGCCGTCATGTATATTGTATATCATACATATTATATGGCTACATATTATTTAGGTAGGTATAAAGCATACCTATACATCGTACACCAAAGTACATCAAACTACCTACCGCAACCGCTGTATACCACGTCATGGCGTTTACCCATAACGCATAAATTAAAATATTTTTAATGTTATTAGTGTTATTACGCACACGTCATTATTCGATTTTTCCCAACAGCTTACGAACATTCGTCGACTAAAATCGAAGAAAATCGTACTAGCCCCAAGAATTGGAAACGTTTTCTGCTTCCTAAGCGTATAAACGACTAATGAAAATAATTTTTTGTCAAAAATAAAGCCAATGTCTTGAAAAACCTATTAGTACCTATTATTTTATATTTTAGCGCTATTGACAAGTCGAAATTAACTTATAGCAGGTTTCTAAGTATCCATTTCAATTTCTCTACTTCAATAGTATTCACAGTACTTATTAAACACAAGTACCAGGGCACCAAGTTAGTTAATGCTCAAATTTAGATTTTATATTGCAAGTCTTAATAATAGATATTATATAATTTGAAAAAATTAGCATTTTTTTTTTTTTTTGGAACATCAGATTGGTTTATTCGATGATTTTTAATTAACACATTTTTTTTTTTTTTGACCGTAGTACAATTAACCATTTTTACAATTTCAAATCTATGAAATGTAACGAAACGTCCTCGTGTTAAGCGTACACAACCACCGAACAATTTATTTTTCAAGGCTTTTATTCAAATACATCTGTTTATAATAATAACGCAAAGAAAAAAAACCCATTGAATAACAGAAAACGTCGACGTCGCCTGTCGATAACAGGACCGGTCAAGGTTAAAACTGTATAATCCCTGTATTAAATAGTAAATGCTAAAAAGCCTCATTTTAATCTATACTTTAGATTTTTTTCTCCTTAGTCATAAAAGACACTTATCGGTTCATATCAAATGCATATTCATTTAATTCATGTTTTTTTCATATCTTCCGAAACTACATCGACAAGAACGTGTTGAGTCATATTACAAAAATATTAACACAATGGTTATAAGATAATATAATTATGTATAGTATCTTAAACCGCGGTTATCATATTTTTATTATATTAAATTTTAAGCATTTCATAAGTAGAGTGTAATATTTATTAATTGATAACCATTTAAGTTATGAGTTTATGACGACTGTGTAACCGCATGTCAACAAAGTTGAATAGTTTTTAACTTTAAGGAACATGGTATATTAAAACGATTACTACAGCGTTCAACCAATTAAAACGTCGAAATTTTAATTTGACGTATTAAATAATGGATGACATATGATAGAACTGCTAGAAGGTGCTTTTACTCGTTTTTTCCGTTCAACTTACCACACAGAACACACTATTTATTTTCAATCGATAGCAGTCGACAGGATAAACGCTTCAACATTTTCAAATATATGAACTAAATAATATAACAATGATACGTAAGTGAAGTAACATACAAGTATTAGTCTTAACTCTTAAATAACAATATTATCATCCAATCCCAACCGTTACGCCAATAACATCCCGCGAGTCTTTGGGTGGCGATATTAATTTCAATATTTCACAGACATAATAACAATAATAATACGCGTAACGTGGGCGTCAATAGTAAATTCATACAGAGTTTTTCCAAGAAAAATAGACAATAGAATGTGAATTAGACCAACGTCGACGTACAACGGACATATTATTATTATTGTGAATTGTGATTGGGTCAGGTGTTTTAATATAGGTCGTAAGTGGTGAGTAACTATAGTGTGGTGCCCGAAAGTAATTGTTAGCGACGCAACGTTTGTATATTATATATACAGGACGTCGCGGTTAAAATATATCGAGTCCGACTGATGGCAATAAAATGCGGCCATACACATCGTCGATTTTCTTTTGTAGTGTAATTTTATGGGAAATACTTTTACGGTGTGAATAATAATACGAACGCGCCCGTAATAAATTACACTATGCGTCGTGGTTTCGATTTTCAAAGGGAATCGTATAACTGCATAATAATATAATATCGTTGTTGTACAGTATATGCCATACGCAGTAAACGGACGAACGAATTCAAATAGCCCCGAATGTACCCACCAACCTATATTAATGATATTGTATAAAAATTAAGGCTCAACAATTTTAACTTATAAGTTGCATTTTTCTGTAACAGCCGCTGGCCATGTCAGAAATGCATTCTAATTACAATGAAAAGTTTAAACACGAAAATTAAAAATACATATTTTTGCTTGTTTTATTAATTTTAAAAGTTAAGCACTACCTCGAAATCTTATTAGATTTTTATGCAATTTTAATATTTTCTAAAAAAAATATGTTTTCTTACTGAATTATTTAAAATAGGTATTTTCTTTTTCTTAATATTTGAACAACGTAAATAAATCCATTATTTTCATTTAATATAACAAAACTTTTTGATACGGCCCAACAATATAATATGCACATGATATGCCACAGCTACGTGATATGTACCTAACAAGATTTTACTAAAAATATCTTTATTATTATTGTTATTTTTAATACAAAAATAATTTTAAAATATACTAGTATATGTTTAATAATCTATAGTTTTAAATTTTTGTTTTTTGTATATTTTATTGATTTTAATTTTCACAATTTCCAAACCCTAATAATTATAATATTATAGAAATATAGAATTTATGATTATATCTATACGGTTGAGTTAAAATTATTTAAGACTTTGAACAATTATTTTACAATATAATAATTAACATTATGTTTATGTGTAAAACGTTAAAGATAGTTTATATGTATATATATATATTATAATGCTATACTACGTAGATCGCAGGTACGTCGATGGAAAATAAATTATTAACGACGTGCAGGTCGCAATGCAAAATTAACGTTAGCACTTAGTACTCATTAAAAATAATAATATTATAATTTATAACATATCGAAACTAATGTTCAAAACTACTGAATATTATTATGCAATACGCTTCATATGTTATACAAAAGTACATATCATTATAAACGATCGATTGTGAAGCGCGTCTTAGTACGTGATACTGACTAACCAGCCGGCTGACTGGCTAATAAACACAATTTTATTCTTATAAAACATTCTTACTATACATGTATTGTGTATAGTTTTTCGAACTGTTGATTATTTTTAATGAACGTTCGCTTTGGCGCAGTGACATTGGTTCTGACACCAAATTTTGATAATTTACGACAAAAACTATTTAATGGATGCGCACAACATTCGTCGTTATAAGGACTTTCTGTGTAACTATCGTTATAGTCTTATGTATTTTATGCAATATATTTTATAAATACTTATCAGTTATCATACGCATTTTTTATGTCACAATAAGAAGCACGTTAAAACAATGTATTTTTATTTTTATATACACACAATATACGGTATTATATATAAACCGAATCGAAAATATATTACACAAAACCGTTTATGACTATTTCCTATTGACTATATATTGCTAGTTATCACGTATTTTGTTTAAAATCAAATAATAAATATAATTAGAATGATGAAGCACTTCTCTATTTCGTGTGCAGGTACTTCATTAAATAGTTCCCGTTACGAAAAACGTCGTAAAAACTTATTGGTTTAAATTGTTACATAGTAGGTATAGACAGTATAGTTAACCATTAAGTTAAGTCCACATTCTACATTCTCTATCAATTACATTAGAATTTTTTAAAGTATAAAACGAACGTTCTTTATAGTTTATATTAGGTAACCTCCAACATATTTTCATGGTGAATTCAGTATTTAAAGATTTCAAAAATCAAAAATAATAAATTCAATTGTTCAACATATAAGGCTTGGGAAAAACACATGATATTATAATAGATAGGTACCTTAATATATTTTACATACAAGTATGTATTCAATGTTTTCCAAGGTGATGAAACGAAAAACTAAGATGTTTAAAAAAAAAGTATTAATTGCTTATCAGTGTATATTGTGTACTGGTGTGTATATACGAGTATACCTATATTTAAAAAGAAAAAGTAATTTTTATACAACAGTGAAAATAATTTTATAGTAATAAATTTAATAAAACTATGATAAAAATACTACAGTTCAACATTGTATTTGTATCCTTTTATAAATAGGTTCTATTTAGGATGAAAATGCATCATTTTATATGGTATCACAAAATACATAATATTTCTCTATATCTCACATGATAGTTAGTAGGTGGTATCTACACGCATGTGTTTAATACTCACATCGCAATTTCGTCTGATCATACACAATACATTTGAAAATATAATGAATACAACTTATTAAAATAATAATACAAGTAAAGACGGTAAATTTCTTAACTTTATGGTTATGAATAAGTCTAATTTGTTTCTATTTCAATGTAACAGCTATACATAATATGGATACAGTTATAACTTTGTTATTTATAATCTCCGTACAAGATTATATAGGTACCTAATGTGAGTTATATTTGACAAAATAATAGAGTGACTTTATATTATTCAATGAAATTGTACACGAATCGTATGGAAAAAACCTGTTTTAAAGTAAAAAAGGGTCCATGGCATATATATGAGTATATATTACATTATATATATATATATATATATATATATATTATTTACGTTGTAAAGAACTACAAGGGATCGAATCTAACAAAAACTTGTTTTCGTTTTCAAAGCGTTCAGTGATTTCCATTTTTTTCAACCAAATGTTACCACCAGAATTAATAATGCTAATTGAGTTATAGAGTATCTACCTATATTAAGAGATAGAATACTCTGAAGAGTATAATGTTAGTAGTCAACAATATACACGATGGACTTAAAACAATGAGATTAAAATACTACATTTTAAATTAATAATTGACCTTTTTAATAGTTGTGATGTATTATTAGTTAACTAATATTATTGGTTATAAATATTATTATTTATAATCAATGCTAATACATAAAATATTTATTTTTAGACTGGTAGACTGGTGCAAACTATGTATTAATCGTAGGAGGATATTTTAATGTTTAAATTTCATGATCTATGGAAATCGTTGAAATTTAATACTATTATAGCATTAATTATATAAATATATACTACATAGTATTTGGGATTTTAAAATATTTTTTTTTCTTATGTAAACTTGCTATAAACATAATTGTCTATGCCTTACTTTTGTGATTTTTCAATAGTATATACATAACTAAAAATTTAGAACAAAGAAAAATATGCAATAAAGGTGAGCGAAACACTAGATTAGTCCGTTATATATAAGTATGTAACTACTAGCTACTTACCGTGATATCGCTCACATATCAATAGTTTTGTTATAATAGGTAAGTGAAGATATATATATATTTGTTATAATAGGTGAGTGAAGATGAGTAGAAAATCTATTTTAAACTAAGCGTGTTTCATTAATTGTGTCAAAGAGCATTTAATACCACGTTTCATGTAAGTTTTATCATAAAAATATTATTTTCCATACAATCTTTGCCACTTTTTTATATTCCATTAAGTGTTAAATTTCTAAAAAATTGTTTTTCTTAAACGATGCCTACAATATAAAATCAACATCCTTTAAACTTTCTAAATTTCAAATATCTATTCACATAGTTGATTTTCAATTATATAAGATTAGTTACCTACTTAGTTTCATTTATTTGGGTGTTGTTTTTTTTTTTTTTATTATTATTTATGTAATCTTTGTTCTTTTTTAGAATTCAAGCTATCTTCATATTAAATTTAATCAAAATCGGTTCAGTGGTTTAGTTGTAAAAACAAAATAAACGATCTGAGTTACTTTTGCATTTATAATATTATATAGTACGGATTTAATATATTTTTTTATACGTTATGACTGATAAGCTTTAAGCCTTTAAATAATTTAAATTAGTCTCCAAACAAACATAAATAAAAAGGTCATTTCAACATAGTAATATAATTTATTTCCTGGTCAATTGGTTCAGATGGATTTTCTATGACTATAGTAATAGATACTGATAAATAATAAATGTTATTTTTATATCATTATAGTTAGCAATATTTACGGTGATATAATATTTAAAATACTATTATAATACCTTATGTAAGTAATTATTATGTTATAATATAATTTTTTTTTAAATTTTTTGATATTTAGTAAGCACTGTTAACATTAGTAAAGTAGCACCTATGTTAGTAATCCAGAAATAAACGCAAAACCCATTTTTGAATCATTTAGATTTTTGGAAGTACGATTGTGTATATTTGACGAATAATAAAGAAATCCTTTTTAATATGTAAAATACTTGTGTACAGACAGGTATTATAAAATATTTAGTTTTAAAAGTTTAAAAAAATAATAAAATGTGTCTTGTTAAATGTTAGCTCAAAAATCTATAATACTGTAAGGATATAAATTAATCAATTCCATAAATTTTATGAGATTAATTAATTTATTGTTAAGTATTGTATATTATATATATTTCATTACTACTTCACAATTCCTTAAAAAAATATGTATAACTTATTGAAAATAAATAAATCAAAACATTTTTAAGAATTTTATATTTAATTACTTTTTAAATTCAATGGAACACTTTGTTTTTATGAATAAATTACCTCTTAAGTTGAAATAATGTTCATAATTGTTTCTACTTCGATCTTCATTAATCGTAATATATACAATATTGTCTACATTTGACTATTGTAAATTTTGTAAAGCATTTTGGACCATTTGTGTTCTATAGTTTAATTTCTTCAATTTTGTGTTTGGCAACATCGCACAAAAATAAAATTAATTTAACGTACAGAATCGTGTTATGAAAAATGTACCACCTATAAGCACCATATACAATCTTATTCTACCCATGTCATGTCGAATTATGTAATTATTTTTGATACACCAATTATTAATTTGTGTTGCATTTCAAAAATATATCCATAGTCAACTTAATTTTTAAGTGTAGAAATTAATATACGATACATATTATCTTTCTTTCATGATAATCTATTATTTATTGAAAACTGTAATTCAAATACTAGTCATCAAATATAGTATGTGTATGTATACATATATATTATATATATTGTCTAACCTACTAACTATGTTAATTATTATTTATGATTTATGAAGTGAAAAATAAGACTGTTAAATTTGATATCATATTATGATAATTATTTTATTATATTATAGTATACATCGTATTAAAAATCCAATTAAAAATATATCATAACTCCTAGTATTCAAATTTATTTAATATAAACGTTTACCAATATATATATATATATATATATTAATTGTACAATAACACATTGTTTAATGTTTACAACAATTTAATGAAATAAAGCGTAATTAAAACTTGTAACATTCAATATCTTATGATAAATCTTTTGTTTAATTATTTAAATTTACCGAGGGCGTAATATATCTTATTATATTTCATTAAACATATTGTGGTATTATGATTCTGATAGTGGAATTTTATTTAATTGTGTATTCTTCTTCAATTAGAATTAAGTTCCGTGGGAATGACAGTATAGTGATATAGAATATAGATCACTTTGAGGTGTTGTCTTTTAAAGAATTAGATTTATAAATTTGATACACGAAAAAACTAAAACGGAAATATTCCGAATAAATCTTCACGTTGTATGTTTAGTTTTTATTTTGCCTAACTCCAATATCTAATCACTGGATAATTAGTACTGTTTTTAGTTAATAATTAATATAACTACTTTTGGCCTTATAATATTAGATCCTGAACCTGAGGGGAAGGATAAAAATATTTTGCAATGATGTATATTTTTTATTTATTATTTTAAATTTTAAATTTCTACGCGTGTCATCACTTTTTAGAAAAGTAAAAACTTTCACGATCCAGTAAATATATTAATATGTTAAATAATTAAGAAACCTAAGTATAAAAAGTTTTATTCTTCAAAACCTCTTTCTGTTGCATGAGTCGTATATTATAGAAGACCCAAATTTAAAATTGTATTTAATGGTTTTGACTTTTGTGTTTATTTTTATGTCGAAATCTATTACTCGTCTTTATCACAAGGAATATAATAATAGTAGGTATTCAATTAAGACATCATTTACACAAAAATAATTATGAACTGGGTCCTTTTTAATTTTTTAATATTTTAAGAATAATAAGTAATAAATAATATAAATACGAGTATTGAAGTAAATTATTGTTAAAATTAATAATTTTCATAATTTACTTATATCAATACAATTTTATTTTTGCTTAAATACATTAAATCTGTTCTCTTATTTATTATGGTTTCTATTTACTAAATAAAAAATTAAAATTCTTTTATAAATACAAATTTATCTCACTAGATCTATGTGATTTTTATTAAAAATATGGAAAATATTCTATATAGCATGATATCAATTAATTTTTGTAAATTAAAATGATGGATATACTGTTTAAATTGATTTCTTTTAATAACTAATGACTCATTAATATAATAAAATAACGACGTTACTACCTGTTGGTTACCGTTTAGCACTTAGTTAAACTGTTTATATTATTTTGTGTTATGTAACCAATAATTGTCTTGTTAATTTCAAATAATCGCGAATCGCGATTACTGATTAGATTCATACTGAAGAGCGAAAAACTAAAGTATAAACATTATCTTAGATATACAAAATATATGTTTTAAATCTAATATTAAAAAAACAATTGGTATCAAAGGGGAATATAAATCATATAAAATTATAAATTATAATTATACAGGGCGATTCACTATATTCATGCTCGAACCATTTTATCATTTTTTCATGATATATTCATTCAAATTCTAGTTTTTAAGATTTTTAATTAAACTTAAGAATTTTATTTTAAAAGATTTTTATAACTTTTAGGAAGTATTTTTTGATTATACCAACTTTTTTTTTCAAATGAGAATCTTTTTTTTTTATTAATTATTAATTATTAATCAGATTAAGTTTTTAAAAATGTTTATGTATCAAAATCAAAATTCGAACGATAATGTTTTGAATTATTTAATTTTGTGTATTACTAAAGGATGATATACTGTATATCAATAATATAAAAATTAAATTAACAATAGTTATATATATAATATATAATAAAATATTTTTAGATATTTAGACAGATAGATTATCTCTACTCATTATTGTTTTTCACTATATAGTATGATTTATCATTTAATTCATATTTAACACATCTTTACAATAACCCACTCAATTACGAGATACACTTTACATTTTTTCTGATGCCTGGTGCTTATAAATTGTGAGTTAAGCTAATAATTAAATAACTTATATGAATAACGTTTATTATTAAAATAAAAAAAAAAAAATAGTAGCGGAGAAACTTGACAACAAAGCATTCCTATTATAAGTTTACACTCGCTGCGTGGTCCAAAAGTTGAAACTCAAGTCATTGAGTTGCGAACACTGTTGATATTGTCTTACAATTTATTTCATGATATTTTAAAAAATTTTATCATATTATGATAGATAACCAGAGACTATTTTAAAAGAAAAAATTGCAACAAAAAGAAGCTAACTGAACTTTTAGATACAATGATCGGAAACTGACAAGGTCAGGTCGCTAGTAACTTGGCGCTGTATAAATGTTGATCACCTATTATTATTTATTAATGTAAAATATGTATAGGTACAAATGTACAATATAGGTTTAGTATAAACTATAATATGTATATTAAAAATTTTATTAAATAACTGATTCTTAAAAAATTAAAATTTCATTAACATACTTTATATACATATAATCTGCATTAATTGATTCAAGTTAAATGATAGTACCGTATAATAAAAACAGATTTTTATTAAAAAGAAATATTAAAAACTTTGTATAATTAAAATACATAAGATACCTAAAATCAAACAAATTAAATTGAATCTAAAATTTAATATTTTATTAGATATAATTAAGAATAAATTAAAAAACTGTAGTAAACATAATAGAAATAAAAGCAGCAGCATGAGAAAATGTTGTTGAATAACTATATCGTTATCACAATTAATGTAAACGTTTTACACAAGAAAAGTATTCTACATAAATATCACTAATTAAATTTAACAACGATTTATTAACACGTGTTTGAGTATACTAATATATTAATGGAATGCTCTAACAAAAAATGAAAAAGAAACTTAAAAACCATTTACCAAATTACTTCTATACTAAATCCTAGTACCAGTGTACTATATCTGAGTCAACGAATCGTAAAACAAAATTACTTATTTGAATTACAAACACGCCACACTATAATGTTACTATTTTATCCGATATTTATCTAAATGCATCCTTCTCGCGTCCGAAATTATATTACAACCGAATAAAAAAGATTATAGGAAATTTGCGTTTCAGCGTGCTTTTTCTTTAAGCTAATTGCATCCTTAAAACTATTGGGATGATAATTTACCAAACGGGATAATATTATTTATAATTTGGAATTTTACTACTATAATTTCACAATAACCACACAAAAATAATCATAATAGCTATAATTAAATAAATTGTAAGAAAAAATATGTTTCATGCGAGTCATCCTCTTGATGTACCTATACATAATATAGTTACAGAACCCATAGGTATACCATAATATATTATATGCATACATGTTATATGCTATAGTTAAAAACAAGTTGGTTATTGAATTTACTATACATGCTTAGTTAATTTTTTTGGAAGACGCAAGTAGTATGCCGTCATTTATTTATTTATTAGTATTTACACGCATCGAGTTTAATATTTATAAATTAATTTTTTTCAAAGTTTTCCGTGGCCTACGGGCTACGGCTGTACTTTTATAGACGTAAGTAGGTATTTGTAGAATGCAGTTCATTATGATTTATGATATTCTTGTTCTTATGTAATAATTGTACAGTTGCAGTATGATAGTAAAATCCAGTGTGTATTTGTTACGATCGTTAAACTTAGTAATTGTGTTTCTTGTTAGAATCTCATGAACGAGACACCTCCACGTGTTTTGTGTAAATTATTAGGTCAATTATCAACCCAACATGTGTATATTATAAACCATAAAGTAATATTAGTATTGTTCGTACAAAATAGTAATTAGTTATACGGTAGGTACACTGAAGTACACACATTATTATTTTAAACAAATGACTACCTACCTATCTACCTCTATAATATAATAGAAATAATAGTTATACTCGATAATATATATTATGATATAGTTGTTGGGCGATGGCACGACGTTTTACGTAATTGTAAATTGTAACAACAGCAATTATTATTAAACTTACTACTGTTGTACGCCTGTATCCACAATATTCCATGCAGAATAATAAAGTGCATTCAGTTAATACAAATATATACAAGTAGAACCGTACTGATGAGTGTATTGTATTTTTTATTTTGTTTATCAATTTATCGATAATAGGTTTTTTTACATCGGAAATGTTGGTTAATGCGGGTTAAAAAAAGGAATACGTGTTTTTAAATGATAAGGCTATATATTTTAAAAATGATAATAATGATTAAACAACTAATGTTATTCTACATAAAGACACCATCTACTATGAAATTTAAATAGTTTTTTCTTTATAGTCAATTTATAATAAACTATTCTTCACGTTTGTACGAATCATTTTGGCTAATTAAAAGCCGCCAAAAGCCACAATAAAAATATCTGTTTCCGTAAGATCAAAGCGAAACAAAAAATTAAAAACATTAACATCGATGTTATGTGTATACTTTAAAGATATTAATTTGTTTGGGTCAACAATAAATTATACTATACAGTAGTACATAATCGTTCGAAAAACGTTTGGTAATTCTTTATTATGTATGAATGATAATATATGTATATATGAATTAATTTTTACATCATTTATTTTTAAATATAATAGTAAGATTCGTTTGTTAGTAACAAACTGGTGTTGATAAGTGAATTACATAAGTACATAAGTCACGTTATCATGTCATATTACTTAATATTACTTCACCATGTTACAGTTACATTAATAGTAATTTTAATCTTCAATTCATAACAATTAAGTACTCATAAAACAGCGTATATGCAGTTATAGAAATAGAATTTTTATATTTCTGTTGCATTGAATAATGTATTATGAATAATTTCAATTTTAATAAAATTGTTAATAATTATTATTGTCGACAATTTTATTTTTCACAATATTAGTCATCCTGTTTCCTGAATATTTTAATTGAGTACAAAAATATTTAAGTAATTTTTATAAATCCTAAATTTTTTGCTTTGGTTATTATAAAGGATAGAATAAAATCAATAAAAGTTCAATATTTTATTTGGTTCCTAAATCTTTTACCTCATGGTACACTATTATAAATTAATAAAAGTTGCAGCACATTTTATATGTTTATTTATTATTTTTCAATATAACAATGATTACAAAATGCCACAGCTTAAACACCAAAGCCTCAAACAAACATCGAATTATTCCCATTAAGATATGAACTTAAAATATGTATTTGTGCAAGAAATTTTTCAAAAATGTCTTAAGCAAAAATAGAAATTGTTTAAGTTTTGGAGTTCAATGACGTATTAAATGACAATTATTATCATAAATAATATAAAATAAATGTATATAAACATGTATAAATACTTAATAGTAAACATGAGCATCAGGTATGTAAGTATGTTATAATTAAAAGTAATAAATAGCTTCAATTATTCTAAATAATACTTATTTTTCAAAATATTTTTCAAAAACAGATTTAGTGAACTTAAATTTTAAATTTTAAGAATTACTTACATGAATTTATTATATAATAATGTTTTCATAATAAAAACATTGTTTTGACTTAACATTTAAGTATTCTAAATTTTATTTTTTATACGAGCACAATGCATAAAACATAAAGATTCTTTTACTTTATGTTTAACCATCAAAGAATTTATTAAAATTAGAGATTCGTGGAAAAAATTATTAATCAACAAATATAGTATTATTCAAATCTCTTATAATTTTAAATAATGAAAAAGACATTGTCAATTAAATTAGTATTAATTATAAACTGAATATACGCGATCTTTAGCAAAACAATAAAAGATTATTATTTGAGACAATTTAAAAACCATCATCAATATTTTTTGAAAAAAAAAAAATTATATTTATTAAAAAATATTCATAATTATTATAAGTAATAATACTGTTTTCTGTAAGTGTTATTTAGCGGTTTACTGGTTATTTTAAAGTATAATATTATATTTATAATATTAAAATATAATATTAACAACCTTACATGGTTGTTTATGATAACCTGCTGCAACTAAATATATTGATGATATTTTATGCACCTAATTAATATTATTTTAAAATATACTCGTACTTATCACACTAGTTTTTAATTAACAATAATTGTTAAGCTAATGTCGAAATATCTCCAGTAGGAGAATTCTTCATTCTGGGAATCATATTATCTTTTTTTTTATTATATACATTACATTCACATATTGTTCTGATAAACATTATATTTTATTTATACTCGTATCATATATATTATGTATAATAAATTGTGTAATACAAATATTTAAAATTAAAAAAGTGTAAAATAAAACACTTATGTTCACATATATTAATTGTATGATATATAGGTATTATTCTAGGTATACAGAGTACACTACATTTTCGATATAAACAATTTAAACTTACAAATTATACATTTATATAACTTATAGAGCAAAAAACTAAAATATGAAATCTAATTAGTAATTAAGTAATTAGGTATATTTAAATATAAATTTTAGATTCTGTGTGAAGCGATGAATGTATATTTTGTTTATTATAATAAAAAGCTTTCATAACTTCTGTGAACAATTAAAATTTGTAGACATAACCTATCCTTGTATTGGAGATTTATTTATTTATTTTTCTGTATCGAACAGGTTTCAATAAATTTTAATAATGATATAATTTATAACGTACTAATTCAAGGACGCGTAATAAAATATTTAAGTGGGAAAAATATGAATATAAGTGGTAAATAAACTTAAAAAACGTAGGTAGTCAGAATTAAATAATAATTGAACTTGTATCATTGTCCATACAAGATCAAATACCAACTATAATTTGTCATTACCTCCTTCAAATAACTAGTCGTTTTTCTCACAATATATTTTAATTTATAAATAAAATTTATACCACCCCTATTCTACTGTAAACAGTATAAAAATCAGATTATAAATATCACGATAAAATTAATAATAATTTAAACAATAAAAATGTGACATTTAGTTATATTCTGAACAGTTTGTTGCTATTATTATCATATCAAAATATTATCATACATTTTACTCTTTTATTTGTAAAATTACTTGTATGTTATACGTAGGCGTAATATGGAGAATGAGGATGTTATGTTCATCAAAAAAAAAAAACTTTATAAATTACACTTTTTATCATAGCAATTAAAACTATAAAATATGATTTTGTTTAAGTAATTTTATTTTTAATCTATTTCTTTTAAGTGTACATAACTGATAATGATTGACGAATTCACAACTATTTTCTTTTATCTTTGTAGTTATTGTTTGTGGTTTGGGAAGTATTTTTAAAATAAGAGTCATTCAAAATCATATATATTTTTGACATATTATATGTATAATAAACATCACTGCACAATTATTTCTATACACATAATTTTATAAGTAATGCTTTTCGGTATCTATTATCTACACATAGAATGTTTTACCTAATCAGTATTTTAAAATATTGATTCAAAATTACTATGATCTTTTTTTGTTTATTTTTAGATTAAAATAACTTTAAAAAAATAAAATTGTATTTTTGCGTTTCTTAAAAGTAAAAGAAAAATAACTTTAGAACGATAAATATTTTAAAAGTAGAATTTTTGTTATGCAATTAAATATTGAATATTAAAATTAAAATTAAAAAGGAAATGTTAAGTAGAATAGTTATGAGTTTATGACTTATGAGTTATTTTGTGGATATATAATATATTAATATATATATAACTGTGAATTCTGTGTAGGACCAGCAACTGATACACACTGTACAAACAGTGCTTGAGTGTTTGGCTTAAAAAGAAATAGTAGAAGTACTCTGATAATCTGATGATACAAAACAAAAATTAATCTCCCTATAAATAATAGATATGGGTAATTTATATCACCGTGTTCGGGTTTGCCCTCTACACCTCCCCCTCTTTATTACATCCTAAAATATATTACCATGAATTAACAAACATTTCATGACTTATAAAGTTTTGATATTATTGAAATATTAGCTTTTAAAGTAAATATAATCAGTTCTATAGTAAATTATAATTATAATAAGAAACATAAAATAATTAAACGGACAAGGCAGAAGACGCATGACCTGCTTTCAACAGAATTAACATTATAACTATAATTTTTTTTTTTAAATTTAATTTTATTGAATTAACTTGTATGATTCTATAATACTGTTTGAATACATTTTTTTGTAAATTTTATGTAAAGTAATATAAATAATTTTTAAAATTTTTTTTATTAAAGGTTTAAAAACAAAGTCGGCCTGATAATAATAAATAAGAACTTTGGGTCAACTAACTTCATGAGTACATGCACGCATACATTGTTTTAAATATAAAGTACTTTATCTATTAGGAATTAATACAATATTAATATTTATTGATTCTTATTAATAAAATATATTTATTATTATTATTTATTTCATAGGTAGTATATTTTATCACTCAATCATTATACAACTATCCATTTCAAACATCAGTGTTGAAAAATCAGTCGTCACTCATCAGTTCATAGGATATGTGTTTTTTATTAATTAGTATAGTTTCAGTTATATTTGATAAAATATAGGTTATGTAGGTACTGATGTATTTATCATTTAAACCAGCTGTTTTTATACAGTTTCTACGTGTTAAATCATGTCAATAATTTTTTTATATTATGTTAATATTTTTGAATTTTTTACTAAATTGGAACTATTATTGTTTAAAAATGCTACAATAGTTATAGTTAAAATTATCAAATCACTTGTTTATTATAATTTTTTTTTTTTATATACAACGTGTACCTATTTGTAACTTAAACAACATAACTTGTGAGAGATATATATTTTAAATGCATATCTTATTTAATAGTATCGAGTAGTTAAGTAATGAGTTCATAAGTTTTTAAACTAATATTTGAAAACGTAATATACGTTAACTGGCGTATGTAAAAATGTTTTAAATTATAAAAAAAAAAAGTTAGGATTCAGTAATAGATGTACATATGAAAATAATGAAATATAATTCAGATATTTTATTATCTTAATTAGTTATTTGAAATTTTAATTGATTTTTAAATTTACAATTTTTCATTGTTAAGTATTTTATAATTTTATACTAATTATAATGTATTCTTTTTAATATAAATTTAAAAAATATATTGGATATATCCTTATATATTATAAGTATATTAATAATATAATACTTACAAACAAGTAACAACATATAAATATATTATATTTATAATATAACTGCAATATAATAAACTACTTATTTATTTATGATATAAAATACGCATAAATGTACAGTAAACAAATGCCAAATCTAACGTATTATCTTGATTATTAGTATTTACTTATAACTAATTTTATAATACGTTTTAAAAATTATTTTAATTTATTATTGGTTATACTTTTGTAGAAAACGTAATATCAGACCATAAATAATTATTATACGTATTTTATCGAAAAAACAGCAAAATTCCATACATTTTAAATTAAATTTAAATTAAATATTAGGTGTACCTATTATAGTTACATAATATATGTATATATATAGTTGCTGTATATATGTAGTTATTATATATATATATATATATAATGCATATGAAAATCAAATATTTTTAAAACAAACGAATCTGTTTAAACAAAACTTAAATACATTTTTACATACGAAACGATTTATTGCTAAATCCGAATTTATAACTACGTTGTCTTTTATGTCGAGTTTAAAAGTTGAGTTTGGCCCAACTCACTGTTAGATCATGGATAATGAATTATGTTATGATTACAACGACCAATCAGAATAAAAAAAAAACACGATACGACAGATTAAGTAGCTACAAATTGTTTAATGCATTATTCAAATATAAATTATATTAAAAATGAATACCGTTGTATGACAAGTATTTTAGCTATCGTTACTATAAAACTTAAAACATCAAATACATTGTTTCCCTTGATAACATAGTTGAATCTTCTTTAAAATGAAGCAAATTTCGTGTATTTAAAAACAAAACAAATGTTTGAAAACATAATATTTCTACATGTAATATTTAATATACGGGTATTATTATTTATTACCTGAGGAGATAGGGATTTTGGTTTTTTGAATTGTATTCTTAAAAACCGGTTTTATAAACAAGCTATTGTTTAGAAGAATGTCACATGTAGATTAATTTTATATATTAAAGTAATGCATGAAAGTATATTAAACAATTATTTTTTACATTTCCTGAAAAAAATATCTTCTTTATTCAACATATTGTAAAAACGTTTTATTTAAATGTATATAATTTATAGTTGTAATTATTATTAACCAGTGTCTATTATATACAATATTATCGAAAATATTATGCTAAATATAAAAATGAATTATATTTTTAAAATTTTTTTAAAGCTTTATGACCAAGTTTAAATATTTTTATCAACACTTTAAAAAACAAAACTTTCAAAATCAACTGCCTAAAAATAACTTAAAATAAGCCTAAATATTTTGAAATTTTTATTATAAATAAAAATTATTTAAATTGCCAATAAAATGCTTAGAGTTTCTTCAAATAGTATTTTTTGAAAAATAACAAAGACCGTTATCAATTATCACACTTTTGAATAGTTTAATTTCAATCACTAAATTTTTACTTTTGACCAAGTTCTAACTAGATTCAATTTTCTGCTAGAAATCAAACTCAAAGTTTAATGTAATAGCATTTTAATTGCTTTGAAAAATGACAAAATAAAATTTAATAAAAAAACGATATATTATTTTAAAACCAATACATTCATAGTTCCTTTCAAAATTTAAATTGAAACTAGAAAGTAATTAAACAATTGTTATGAAGTTTCTTATAAATGAATCAATTTATGAAATGTTTTGTAAAATTTAAATTGAATATTTATTTTTTTCAAATTGTTTTATTGTATTTGCAAATAAAATTTTGTTTTATCAAAATAATAATAATAATAAATGATATTAAATATAGTTTTCGTAACTAGTCAATAATAAAAGTAAATAAGCTAAAAGTAAATATATTTATTTTAATAACTGGACCATTTAATTTACATACTGTTAAATGAATAATATTGAATTATTTGCGTTTTTAAGCAACGGAGTCTTGAAATGGAACTTTTTTGAGGATATCACTGACACGGTAGAACAAGTAATATAATATTTACTCGTATAGTCGTTTATACAACTTAAAACTAGGTTCATGTATTCACAATTTTTGAAACCTAATTTTGCTTTCTTAAAGTTTAAAAAGTATGAGATGTATGTCCAATATGTGTGCATTGTAAAATACATTCAATAACTTGTATACGTATTAATTATTGTGATGGTTTATACAATTTTGTGTTTGTATACATAAAAATATAAAATATTACATACTCGTATGTTAATAGAAAACAAAATATTTTATACTTGTGAACTTGGCTTATTATTACTTACAGAAAATTAAACAAATTATATATTTCTTAGACATTTTTATGTGTAATAAGTATAACTTTAGTATTATTTTATTTACGATACTAACACAAACTAACTATACACATTTTAACTTATAATAAAAACTAAAACAATTTACAAATTGCAATACAGTAATATACTCGTATTTAAATTTAATGATATTCTCAACTTAATTAAGCTTGTTAAGTAATATCGATATAATTATGAAAAAAAATATAGCTTTCGAATATTAATACATTGTATTCTACACATATAATTCGTGGTTGAACACTGCTCACTATAACATTATTCAAATACAAAAGAAAATTTTATTTAATACATTTTTAATAAATTGAAACGTTATAGAACAATGATGTGGAAAAAGATAATGATAAAAATTCTATATTAGAAGAAATATTTCCTCCCAGAGAATGGACTCAGGTTAATAATAAAAACAAGGTGATAACTTTGAGACAGACAATTTCCAGAGAACCGTCAAATAGAGATGAAGTGGCCAAAATGATTGTCATGTTAAACCATTTAGAACAGTTTTATAGATTCAAGAAAAAAGGGATTTGTGAAACAAGAAATTATGTTTACAATTTATTTTTTGGTAATAAAAGATTTTTATACGTATATTTATGTATAAATAAATATATGTATTATATTTATTGTGTGGTTTTACTAAACGTTGTTAAATATTTTTAAAAAAAGATGAAATTTTGAGACAAGTTGTAATTTTGGATGAAGATCTTGGAGCAGTTTTATATAGAATTCAAAAAGAGTTTAAAAATACGATTTTTATCTTAAAATATATGCTTGATAAAGCAGTGATGTTTAATAATTTGTACCCGGATACAGAGGTACTTGGTTTAAAATATATTATCTATTTATCTAAATATTTATCTAAGTAATTAATAATATATCATAATATAGTTATTATAATTATTAGTGTTATTACCCTAATCAGACGACTGTTAATAACAGTCATTTTGACTTAAGTATGTTTTATTTTCGTTTTAAAGATATACATTATGCTTTACTGAAATATTTGAGAATCAATTTTTGATAAACCAGAATTTCTATTAATTATCAGAAATTTATCCATCAGTAGTTTTGCTACGAACATATGTATATTATAGGCTATACTAACGATATAAATATGTGTGCTATCTCAAATGCACGAGAATTAAACATTGAAAAGTTTACTTTCAGCTACGGTCCTGTCTTTTGCAATTAACTACAATAATAGTTAATGTTAACCGGGATATGATGTTAATGAAATATATTAATTTGTCAGTTAATGTGTCAGCTACAGTATATAGGTAGTGGATACTAAATAAATGCAATGATTGTAATCACGATGACCCTTAATCTTAATGTATGAATAGCACCATTAACCCTCGCTATTGAGTTTCTATTCATGAATAAACATTTAAAAATACAATAGCCCATAGCCCTATTAACTGCCAATTCCAAATGTGTTTAGTTACAATGAAATAGAGTAGGCATTTTAAGTAGGCAGTAAAATTATACATTATAATAAGTAGTATATAATTACAGTTCAACTGTTCAAATGTAATAGCCAATAAGTATAAAATATATTTTAAAATACCATTTATGTATACTCATTTACAAAAATGTTTAACATAAGCGTAGTATATAAAATAGTCAGTTTAAAAACGTATCTCTAAAATTATTATATTATCGGGTCGTTTTATTATAGACCTCATAAATAATATTATACTTAATTGATTGTATAAGAATTATAGTACTTTAATTCGATAATCAGAAGTGTCGACCACCAGCAAGTTGTGATAATTTCTTTTTTAAACTAAATGTAGTAGTTATTGAGCAAGTCTATTCTACTCCTATTTACCATGGTCAAAAAAAAAAAATATGTATATGAAGTATAAAATAATAATACAATCATATACAATATAAATGAATTATGCATAGATTCTTTAATATATACTTGTTTAATAACTTACATATGTAAATTTAAATAAGGACAAAATACTTATATAATAATACATTTTTTAATTTCAACTATGATTGTTATTATTAGTTCAGAACTGATGATAATATTTAGGAAATATATCTATAAAATATTAATGGAATAGCAAACAGTTTCAAGTACCTTACAAGATAATCACATTTTTTTTTATAAGTATTTCTTCTATTTTACTGTTTATTTTATCAATATTTTTGAAATGTACACAAATATTTTAATAAAGTATAATATGAATATATGATAATTATATATTTAATCTGTGTTCTAATATTCCTATTTATAAGTTAGGTTAAGTAAATAATGTAACTCAAATAATTGTATTTCAACATAGAAATATGTAGGTAATCGATTAATAATAAATTTAAAACTATATGCAATATATTTATTTAATAAAATTTATAATATTAAGCTATGTATCGTATTTTCAACCCCACTCAGAAATAAAGAATAAAAACTTTATTTTTAAAATATTTATTGAAATAAGTTGTTTTTAATTCATAGCTGATTTGTATTTTAAAAGAAATATATTAGGTTAAAAATAATTAATAAAAGAACATTATAAATTTTAAATTAATTATGTTTAATTACCAGAATTTACCATATTTTTTAAATAATTAAATTTTTATCGTACATTATATTATTGGTTAAATTTTGTTTTTGTCTTTGTTTCTACTAGATTATTGTTTTTTTAGGCCTCAGCTGCTATAGGGGAAAACTGCGTTAGAATTACTGTTTTTAATATTTGTCAGTGGGCCTCAGCCTAAATTAATTTTATATTAATATGGCTATTAATATAAAATAAAATAATTAAACTTGGTATTAATACATTTTAGAATTTCAGCCCTGAATTTTTAAAGGAAGTTGAAGAATTAAAAAGAATAAATAATGATTTAAAAATAAAATATAGACTTTCAAAACAAAGATATTTAGACAGGGTAAAGAAAAAAGAGTCGGGCGAGGATTATAAACTTCTAATTTTATTGAAAGTTAAATACAGAATGCTGATGAACTACATTAAAAGATCAACTGAACAACTCAAAGTGAGATAATAATACAATGAATTTTTGACTAATGAAAGTAACCATGACGTATCATTTTAAAATGTTTACTTTAGCAACAATTTTTTTCTTTTTTGTTGGTCTTTTATTACGCTTTTGATCATACAATGCATTAATTTTTATCATATTATTATTTAAATGTATTATCGTTATATTAAATGTAATAATGAAAAATATAAAAATTAAAATTAAAATCAGAAAAATTAAATCGATTAAGTATATACATATTATACTTATATAATTATATAAAAATCGACAACTTGGCTGTAGCTAAATTTTATAATTAATAATAATAATAATAAACGTATATTCATAGTATCAGATTTGATATAATCATACGAATAATAATAATAAAAGAAAAAAAATAACAACAATAATATGATAATAATAATAATAATGAATACACAAATTAAACATTAAAAAGTTTTAAGCAACAAAAGTTTAGTTTACATGACTATTTAAAAATCTAAAATATTAATACTTATAGCAAAATTATAGTTATATAGTACATATATAGCACATAGTTTATACATTATACCTTGTATATTTATAGTCGACAGATAATTTAATACAACTGTGGTGGCTTTTTTCAGTGATTGTATCCTAAACTCGTATCAGTTATAATTTTTTTTATAACAATTGTAAATAAATATTAATAATTGTAAATTGTATAAATTACGAAGAACCACTGACTTTACATATTAGTGTCGTGGCTGTTATGCCAAGTTTGCCTCACCTAATAACTTTATAAAGATTATGAGTAAGGTAAAAATATTATATTATTGATAAATATTTGCCTGTTACAGGAACAGATGAATATGATGACGCCATCAACAAAGACTTCTTATCTGATCCAAAGTAAAATCAATTCAACCAAGTTGTAAGGGTTAATTATAAGGTTTCTATTTCCTAACCTTTTATTACTGAATTCAATTGAAATATTTCAAATTTGAACTTTATTGATTATTTGATATTTAAAACAAAGTAATAATAAATAATAGAATAATAAAAAAAGTATTTTTTTTTTTATGTTTAATGGTGTAACGATATTTTGAACACAAATACATTTGGTATATAATCGCCGGACATAACTACGTGTCATGTTGTATAATGTATTATTTATAATCGGCTAATAATACATAAGAATTTATGAACATTGTTATATTAGTTTTAACTTTTAAGGTTTGTACGTTGTTATACTCCGCCGAATTATCAATGACGAGTATAGAAAAAATATTGGTATTATTATAATGAACAATTATATATATATATAATTATTTAATTTACAATTACTTGTGACATTTTTTTTTTTGTATTTATTATTATTATTTTTTTTTTTTTTGTAATTTCCAAATTTCAAAAAATTTCAAACTATTTTCTCTTAAAAAAAAAAAAAATTGCGAACGATATATATATAAAAAACACCAGATATATCTTGTTCTATTTTTTATTTAATAAGTGAAATCGATGTGAAAGAATAATCTACTGTATGGGGACCGCGTTTTCCAATATAAAATAATAAGTCATTGTCGACGTATATATTATTACGTATAGCATAGGTTAGAGTAGTCTACACTATACTTGACATGATTATTAAATATGAAACTACATAATATTATTATGTTAACAGCGCTAATTTAAAAGAATAACAATCATATAGTATATTCTGTACAACTTAAAATAGCACGCGTACAAAAGTATTAAAATAGTAAATACCACCAACCAAACACTTACACCAATGGAATTATAATGGGTTGCTGAGGTGTTAAATCATACGGCGCGATGTTTTTCCAACAATACAAACACACAATGTTTGTTTTTATTTACACAAAAATAAATGTAAAGAAAGGTTAAAAATATTATTATAATTAATTATTGTAAATATTATATGCTATTTAGTAATCATATAAGAATTGTATGGATTTAAATTAGTTATATTATATGTTAAAATTTAAAAATAATAAAACGTTTTAATGTTTAAATATTAATTATAATATCTATATACTCTTGTGTCAATGTATAAAAATAAAACCTTATAGATTTAATTGTACTTTGCTTTTCAAAGTTTCAAATAATTGTTATCATTTTTAATTAATTTATTTTTATATTTTTTTGTAATGTAGTTACCCATAGTTGTGTATAATTTTCAGTTACCTTCCTAGTCCTTCCATTATCGATCACCGTTTTAACTATGTTTACTATTTTTCGTTAGTCATTTCATAAATAGAAATTTATATTTTGAATTCCAAACGACTTACATTTTATCACTCCTTTCAAGAGAGAAAAACGATGAGTGAAATTCGAATCGTCGTCAGTTTTTGGGAATTTTAATAACGTAGTTATCAGTGTTCACGCGTATTCCATTTTCATTTAATGCGTAGTGTACATTATCTAGTGTCTTTTAAAATATTCTAGATGATTTTTAATAAAGTAAATATTTTTATTTATTCGTAAACTTATTAGTTTGAGTAATAATTATATAATAATAATGTATAATAATTATAAACTATTTACTAGTAAGCGAGTATTAGTATATTCATATTTAATAGTAGGTACTGAATGGTTACTTCTATTCCCAATTGCTCATCATTTGAAATCTAATTAATTTACTCCAAAGCTTCAAATTGAGTTTTTGAAATTTGAGTGTTTATCAAATATATTTATTGTAAAATTATTGATTATTGAAATAACTTTTGTTGAGTTAATATTTTTTGATACTAATTAAATCTTAAAAACAAATATACAAAACAACAAACATATGGTTATAAATATATTATAGGTATTCCAACGGTTACTAATATATTATTTAAATGTAATATCTAAAAACGCACGTAAATGTTAAAAGAAAACAGTATAAAGTAAAACGAATTTTTATGAATTAGACGCCCATAAAGTCAAACATCAACAAATGGTCACCGTTAAATCTATTACCTATACAAAATAAATCATTTACGATAAAACTATAAAAATTATGATAATGATGATCGTTATGTTCGTTGACATAACGATATTATGTACAAGGTGTTCGATAATTTATTTAGTGTCAACACAATGTTTTTTTTACATATGATTTTATGAATCATGAAACAATATTTTAGGAATTTTTAGAATTGTTAAGAAAACATTTTTACGATTTTTATTGTTGTAATTTTATAAATTTTTTACTGTTTGAATACAAAAATATATTTTTAATTTTATATTCCTAGGCAAAATATTTTTAGAAGTATTTTTATGTGTAGGTATTTTATAGTACGTTTTTTAGCATTTATATTTTATTTTCACAATAGTAGGATTTTAAACGAGTACTTAATTAATTATAACTTATAATAAGTACTTAACGTTTAGAAGAGCAAGATTATACTGGCACAACTAAAGGTACGTCGCAAAATTTTGAACACAACCTAATTCATTTAAACTTAAATACTTAGTTATAAGTTATAATATCTAATTAACTACTCGTTAAAAATTCAAAATTATACATCAAAGTACTAAGAAAATTACTCTGCTTTCAAGTTAGAATAAATACATTTATTTTATTGTCCAGAAAAGTCAAAATCTTAAAAAATTGACAAAAATAAAAAATATAACTTTTTATTTTCAAAAATGTCAAGTAGGTACTTTGTGATGATGTTGAATTACGTAATAAAATATTTTCAAAAAAGTTAAAAATTCAAAATAACGAATGTATTTTTAAATGAATCATCTTGTATAGTAATACGCAATATCAAGTCTATATAAAATAATATAAGTATAGTAAATAGGACATATATTATATAAGTACACAGCCAATATGATTTATCTTTAATTTCACTTTTGTAATTACAACTTACTTTTTTCCAGTACATTTTTTATAGTACCCGAGGAGATAATTTCAATTAAATGTGCTCGAGTGTCGAATTATTGTAGTATTTTTGTGATTTTTTTTATAGGATTCGAATAGCCTTCGGACGCGAATGCAATGACGGCTGAATAATAATTAAGTAGTTTACTGCAGAGGAATGTCTCTTTCTATGTACATATATAATATAATATTCATATTATGTACTCGGTATACAATACCCTAATAATACATCTCAATAAAAATAGACAAGCATTTTCTAGACTTCTAATATAAAATAGCATATCATACAACATATACATATTATAATATATACATATATATATATAACAAGTAGTTGAATACGTCACGCGAAATCACGTGAATTGAAAAAAATTCTCCATCAGCACGTATAGCCTGTATAGCAGTATATGTATGTTGTATACACATAAAAACTTACGAAAGAAAGTACACGTAACGATCATATAAGTCCAGTAATGAAGCAAGTATTACACCAATCCGCGCCAGAATTAATCAAATTTTCGCCAGCAATTAAAAAAAAACAAAATCAAATGACGCGCAGTGACGCCGTTGAAGATAAAATTAAATTTGTTTTCCTATGTCTGTAAGTCAAGAAATTCAAATAATTTAATATATATATATACTAAGTAATATAATTTTATGTCTACCCTCATTTTTTTTTTAATAATTTATTTATTTAAATTCTAAATTTTAGAATATTTTATTATATTTAAACATCAAATTTTTAAATTCTTGAGATTTAATAAGAATTTATTAAGGAAGTATACTATGGCAATACAAATTTAAGTTTTTAAAATTAGGACCATCCTTTTTATTATTAAGTAGATATATTTTTTTTAAATGTCGGAATTCCTAAATCAAAATTCGAAAAAGTAGTTATTATAATTACTAATTAGTAACTTATAATTACTCGGTTATTATAATATTTATATACTTAGTATAGAAGTCTTCAAAAATGAATTAAAAAATATAAAAAATAAATTAATAATATTGGATCTAACTCATTATACTTGGATTATTTTTATAAATTATTAATATTAATATTTTTATATCAATTGTTTATTAAAATGTTCAGATCTCCATAGTCTTAAAATTGCACAACTTTCAAACTCATAAACATGAAGCTATATGTTATCCTTAATACAAAAAGTTAATTTACTCAAAAACTATTAATTCAAATTTTAATTTTTATACGACAATTTTTTTTTGTAAATTTTCGCTAAATAATTTACAGAAAAAAAACTAGGGTTCTCATTTTAAAAACAGAATTTTGTAACTCCATATGACATTTGTTAAATAATACAATCTCAAATAAATTGAAAATGTAATCTTAAAGTAATTTAAAAATTCCAAAAACCTGATTAACTGCGTAATTAATAAAAAAGGTAGGAGAGCATGCTTGGTGAATCATTCCGTATCATAAATAGTTTTTAACTCATACACATCTATAATAATTTTGTAATGATGTTATGGTTTTACGACGTTTATACGTTTTACAGTTCTTTTTTTCCCACCAAACTATCTTATTAGAAATTCATCGGGTCCGTTAAAAACTTTAACAAATTATTATACAAATAAATAGCTAATCATAATATTTAATACCTGTAAAAATGATTGATGCGTAGGTAGATATTTACGCAATTACACACCAGTTTATAATGTTTATTATCATTTATCGTTTACACAACGATTTGCAGATTAAAGTCACGCTGTTTACCTACTTATTAAAGGGGAAGTACGCTATAAATTACTTTGCGATAAGTATTTATTTTGTTATAATAACTGTTATCATTATCACTAGCGCGAGATTTTATACACAGAAATCTGACCAGGAGTCTCACAAATTATGGTGTCCGGTCGTGACTAGGCGTTTTTTTCATTCATTCACGATAATAGTTAAAATAATTCAATTTCAACTTTCTAACAATCTATTGCACGTATCATATGTCATCGTTATATTAAATACTTAATTATATTGTAATGAACGAACAAAGTGAAACATTCAGTTTACGTAATAACGTATTGTTTATCAGTTTATTATAAATTTATTATAATATGAACACATCACACATATACCGTTATGTATCTAGTATCTGTTATATATTAATTATTAATAATTATAATGCGGATATGCTATTAAAACTAGTCATATATGCACTAAATATGCATATACCTATATACCTATATATATATAATATATTATGTACAATATACATATTATATATTTACATATATGTACTAAACATATTAAATTTGCACTCAAAAATTATCTAAAAAATAATATATTTATTTTTCTATAAATCAGAACCACAAACATTTATTAAATTAGTAACATTAATAGTCTGAGATCTGAATTTACATTTACTTATCTTAGTACATATTTATACGTAAATAGGTACCTATCATATAACTTTGGAACGGAAATTTACTAATTGCGTTCTATACACTTTACAATATTTAAAGAAAACTTTTTAGTTAGTTATACAATAAATTATATAATAAATTAATAAACTAATCGATTTTTTGAACAATAATATTTTCATATTTGAAGGAAGAAAAATTTGAATACTAATGCAATTAGTCCATGCCCTACAGAACATATCCAATATTTATCTGTATTCACGTTTAACTATTTATTTCAATCTTATTCGAAAAACATAAAACTAAAATTCAAAAAATAATTGTTGCGTGCGTAGTTTCAGCAACCAAGTTTAGGTGTTTTAAATAAATCGATACAACAATATATATATTTTTACTAAAACTAAAGTACATGTAAAATTGTACTATAGCGGATGAGTGATTGAAGGTGCTTGAATCTTAATAGCTATGGTACATCTGATCTTGCTAATCTCTGGGCTCCCTTATATATGAAAAAGCTTCTTGTTATTGTAGTCCATGGCCTTGCATTTCGTATATATTCTTGGAATTGTTTTGATACTTGTTTTTGGCAAAAACAATCTCCAGGATGCAATTTAATCCAAAATGCCAACACGTGCCAATGCAGTATGTTGTTGCATGCGGGTGACTTCAATAATGCATTTCACTCGACCTCGGCACGCGCAATGCACTATTGCGATATTTATTATGATGTATATATAATGTCACATATATGTACGCAATTAATACAAATCTGTATTCTAATTATTATCATAATTTATAAATGTATAATTTACGGTATCCATATGGTCATATACCTTAGAATTTTTGTGACAGATAATAAACTTACATTTTTCAATTATTTGTATACAAATAATATAATTTATAATTCTTATTAGATAATCACTACAGTATTATAGGTTTGTGGATTAAATATTGCATTGAACATTTTATGTAAATGATAAAATACTCTATATGTAAAAATTGTTTGATGATTATACCCATTGAACATTACGTTTTGTTCTTACTTAAAGTTAAATCTATATCTAATTCTATTAGAATTTATTTAAAAATGATAATGTGTAAAAAACTATAAAATAAGTATTATACTATACATGAATAAAAAATAATTTGGATTTTTTAAAATAAAATCTATTTTGTTTGTTTTAAATTAAAAGTTAACACATAAATGTCTCACTTAAGGCTTACTAATTTTAAATGATTGTGTAGTAATACTAATAAGGCAACGCATATAGGTTCTGTCACCATTTAAATTTAGTAAATACTTGTGGGACATTTACACTCTATACTTTTTACTTTTGTGAATGTATAGCAATACTATTCACTGTCTTAGTATATTCTGGCACTATGTTTTTCTTCACGATTTCTATTTACCCGCCTTCCGCGATGGTTCAATCCAACACCAGTCATACATCAATATTTATATTGTGTGAACTACGAGCAAATATTAATTTAACGCAGTTTCTTAGAGAAGCCGAACCCAAATATTAGACTTCATCTTCGGTTGTCATCTTGACCTTTATACAGTGCGGCGGTAAGTTGTTTGAGAGCTTACAGGTACCTACTAATTAAATAGAACCATAAATATATATATATAACTATAACTGGGGATTGGCTTGGAATTTCAATGTTTTTAAAAATGGGTGATAATTTTATACGATAACTTGATACTCAAGACTTGTATTGAATATACTGTCGGAAATCGAAATCTAAGTATTTTTTTTCTTGATTTTGATATTTTATTATGTTTTAAAAATGTTGTTGTTGCGTAGGTACTTTTATTTTTATTACCTGAAATAATATCTCAACTATCTTGATAAATAATCAAAAAATACTTTTGATAGTTGATACCTAACTTAATATTAAAACTCAGACCAACTAAGAATAAAATTTGGCTCGAGAAAACTATTTTACAAACCCTCAAATTTGTTTCATCCTGGATATATATATATATATATATATATTAGTTGTTTTTTTAGAATATTAATGCATGCTTTGTAAATATCTGCAATGCAGATGTTTAATTAATTAGGTAATGTTTTTCATATAAAACAAATGTATATAGCTTTTTATCTAATAATTTTATTTTATTTTTAAAAATGTCTATATTATGTCTTCAAAATCAATATCATTGTAAATATTTTTCTTTATAACTACTAACAAGGATTTCTGTTATTAATATGAACAGCCCACTGTCCCTGCTGTCGCAAATAATTGTGATAAGTCCTGATATCCTGTGAACATAGTTTGCCACTGAACATAATGTTACTAATTAGTGGTCACTTATATACTTTACGTATAGATAATATTATATATTATAATCCTCTTAATTAATAAACAGAATATTTATGACACATAAATATTACGGTTATTTTGGCAAATGCAGAGTATTAAGATCTATACTTTTTTGCAAACATGTGATCCTTGATGTTAAACTTCAATATTATATTTATTTTTTTTTTGTAGAATCGATCAATATGTTAGTTCTACTAAGTTCTTATAATATTTCTTAATTTAATATTCTTTGACACTTTAAGAGCATAATATTATGTTCAATATGATATAATGTCGTTAAAATAATACGTCATCAAGAAAATTTTTTTAGAATTAATTTTCAGCACAGCAAAATGTCAAATTTTCTTTTAATAATTTAGTATAATAAAAAAATTATAAACCTTATATTGTTTATAAGTATACTTTAACGACTACTAAACATATAAAATGTTCAATTGTTCTTTTAGCCATGCTGCACTGTTATAATACTTTTGTTTATACTTTACCTATCGCTGTATTATTTTTTTTTATATACAGATCTGTTCAATAAATATTAAAAAAAAATAGAACTATATAGCGGGCGTCCGCTTATAGTTTGGAGATTGATTGCATGTTTTGTATTTTTTTCATATGTAATTTAAATGATATCGTTCGCTATTTGAATATTATAATAACTATTTTGATAGTAATCATTTATTTACCATTTTTTTCTGACAAAAACAATAAATATTATGGTTTGAAGACAAAAATTTAATTTAAATATTTATACTCATTATTAAAACAAATACTAAAAGAGACAGATTTACTCGAATCTGTTAAAATGTTAGATAGTAAATATAAAGTAAAGTAAAATAAAATTATAAATTGGAAAATTATACACAAGTATTGAAAATAATATTGATCCGTATAATTTATGAGTGAAATATACAAAAAACATAAAAAAAAGATTTTCAATATGTCGTAAAAACCTAGAATTTATTACAAACTGAATATTTTATTTTAAATACCAATCTACCATATAACATTAAATATCTAGAGAGAGAAATCAATCAATTTGAAAGAAATTATATATTCGAAAAAGGATAGTAGTAAGCTGCAATGACTGTTTTCTAAATTATATAATGATAATCTTTAAATTTTTTAGTAGAAAAAATAGATGGCATAATTTTATAATAAGTAGGAATAATTTTACTTTAACAAATGTTGCCTTTTTTTTTATATTTATTGGTTTTTGGGTCTAGTTAAATTACCACATACCATTGGGTGAACAATTATGGCAATTACAATTTATAAATTCATGGGCTTGATTAATCGCGACTAAAAAATATTTTAAAAAAACAATTGCCACATTATAGGAAAACAAATATATACTATATATCAGGGGTGGCCAGCATGAATAGGTTCGCGGGTCACATAGATAAATACAATGATACCAAGAGCCAACATTTTTATAGACACATTTTATATAATTTAATAATTTTTATAAGTTAATACCTAAAAATTAAAATTTATAATAATATTAAGTAAATGTTGATTTTGTAAATAAGACGCGAGCATCATCTGACAATGACGCGAGAGGGCACATTAAATGACTCGCGAGCCACAAGTTGACCGCCTATGCTATGTATCTATCTCAAGGCTTCCCATGAACATACGGTAATATAACGATGTTCAATATTATTGTCTACGCATTTGTAATACCCACCGGCCACCAATATTTATTTGATACTTATATAAAATACTAAATGTTAGTTTACATATAGAAACAGTGGGGGACTATAGCCCTCTCTTAACCACTTTTTCTTGACCACACCACTGTTATACGTTATATTATAAGTAGAATTTTTTTATTAGAGGAAATTTGAGCATAAGTGCGAGATTGATATTTGATACGACGCTTTTACGCACTTACGCTTACTTATTTAATTATAATTATAAAATCCCACTACAGACGACTAATTCATTATGGTATACTTTACTTTTACACATCTAACAAACTCACTGAGAATTAGCAATTTTTCTAGAAATAAAAAAAAATCAATCTACGAGTATAAACAATACATACAAAGTATTTCTATAATGTTTCTCCAGAGCTGGGAACTTCTAGCATTTGCATTTTGCAAAGCCAAATCTGTAGTTTTATGTTGCATATTTTTACGTATTACCTATAGTAATTGGTAATATTTAATTTTTGATGCATATTTCCCTTTTTTTGGCTATTTTCGTACATTTTTTTTAATTGACATTTACAAAAATACCAATCAGTTTTTATACCATTTAATTATCTGAGAAACTCTATACGCATTGCCTTATTGGGGTAACGGATTGATTGAGTATTTGAGAGTTTACGCGGTACCGGTTTAGACGTTATGTCCGTGACTTATTTCATCGTTCCTATTTCAGATGCTTTTTTATATTATTTATCAATTGAACAATTTTTTCGTGCATATTTTAGTGTTTTGAACTGCATAAGTCCCTGTATATTTTGTGTCTATATAATATTGTTATGTCCCCTCCTCTGCTTATCACACGCATTGAATGACCAATGCTAGAGGGAGTGAGAGACTCTTAAGAGATATAGAATAAACGAATAATGGTGGAGTTCCGTGAGTCGTAAAAACACAAATAATATTATTACGACGCACTACGAGTTGTATAAACGCGTCGTAATAATAAATAATAATACGTAATAATACGGTGTTTCGTCGTCGGACGATTCGACAGTCGTTTTCGGTGTTCACCCAAGGCGACGACGAGTGAACGTCGCCGATGCGATGCGCACACCGGTTCCGTGAACGCATACCAACGCGGCCCCCGCGGCATCCGTACGCCACGAACCAACTCCACGCGTACCACGTGACAATCATTTGCTCGAATCGCGCGCAGTACCAGCCAATCTCCAATCTCGATCACGGCGGTCGTACGGTAAACAAAAACACGTGGACCGACGACGACAACAACAACAACAACAACAATAAAAACTAAGTAACGTACTGTGGCGGGGGCGGTGGCGAGCAGTAGACGGCAGCTGCTGTCTCGGCGGTGCCGGAGAAGACTACAGCGCCGAGTAGGTCGGATTTTATTATTATTATTATTATTATTATTAATAATAATAAAATAAAATTATAGTCGTACGACGACATTGCGCGATTGGCGGTCGACGGGATGTGTGCGGGCGAAAACGAACGAGAACGTCGTCGGACGGCGACACCTAAACACGGAAAACGAAGACTGCGGTTCGTAATGTTTTTGTAATCGTATTAAAAAAAATTAAATACGGACAAGTCATTGTGCGGCGCACGCACCGCGCGCATGTACCCGAGTACGCCGAAGATAAGCTGGCCTAACGTTTATTCCGTTGCCGACCGTTACGCCACCGCGCCGTATTAATATCGGTTAAACCGTCGTCGGTCGACCGCGATAACGAGCGCAAACGCCGCGTGTCTAATAAGCGGTTCGAACTTCGAGGTTCGAGCCAGCCACGTTCCGGACAGTATTCCACACGGTCGTGACAATGAGCGCGCACGAGGCCGGCCGGCCGTCCGTCCGATGACGACGACGACGACGACGACCGAATCGCCAACGATAATAGCAATAATCGATCGCGTAAAAGCCGTCGCCGCCGAAAACCTTACCGACAATACCGACCGACCGATCGACCGACCGTTAGCCGACCGGTCAACCAACAGCTACCGCCATGGTCCTGTGTTTTGGTAAGCGTGTTATAAATTTATAATATTTTGTAATACGATTCGTTACGATAAATAATATTGTAAAAATTATATAATTTTTGACGTGTGTCATTATGTTAATATAATAAATAATAATGTATGTTGTGCGGACGACGCGAGCATGTCGTCGTTGTCGTCGTTGTTATGTAAACCGACGGCGGCGGTGGCAGAGATTTCACGCGAAAGATGTCGTAGTGTGATTTTTGTTTTGTTTTGTTTTTTTTTTTTTTTTTTTGCTAACCGTCTACACCTACGACGTAATAATTGTCGATTTCGATTGATTTTTGAATTTGTCGCTCTGAAGTCGATTGGCTTGAGATGTTGGTTTTTTTTCGACGTTACAGTCGGGTACCGATTTAACGGGTATTACGCAATGTTTGAATGATTTATGTGTTTCGTATGATCGTATGGTATAAATTACCTACGTCGGACAATATATTATTATTTGTTTTTAAATTATTTTTATGTAAATCATAATACATCATAGCTTCTGAAGTTTCCACGATGACGTGTTTCCTTGTGTTGTGCGGGTATAGTACCTGTGTAACAAAATACATATACAATACGTACAATATTTTTAACTGTTCAGCCATCCGACAGATTAACGAAATAATTATTGTACTTGATCTTTTCTATTCTGTAGGTCATTACACGTTCTATTTATTACATTCTGAGCTCTTAATACTTATACATACTCCGCGGTTATACATAGTCCACTTAGTATTATGTAAAAGTGTACGGGTGCACGCGCGGGTATATTGTACTCGAATAATACTATATAATACGTAGTCATGACTTGTGAGTAATTACGACTAGATTCTCAATTAACTTATCAATGTTGTAAACTGTACCAATTACTCGTAATTTCATAAGTGTTAATGGTTATTTTTATTAGCTATTGACTGCTACCGTAGACATTATTGACAAAACATATCAAAATGCAATTTATAATGCGCAAAAGTAAACAAATCATAAATGTACGAATATACCTAATAAATTTATGGAAAGTGATTTTGGATAGTAAAGTAAACAAATTTTTAATATTATACATACATTTGCAATTTATTGACTCATAAAATGCTAATAAGTCTTTTTATGAATTTATTGTTAAACATTAATGTTTAAGTACCTATTTACAAAAATGTTGTTGACATGAAAAAAGTTTAAACCATAATAATAGTGTTTGTTTATCGTCTTAACATTTTATAAAATTTTATATAACATAAATAACATAATCAATTTTTATTAAACAAAATATATGCTATAATATTATAAAATATTAGTTAGTTAAACTTAAAGTTTTAACTGTTTACTCAAATCATTTTTTTTTGAATTTTTTTCAAATTAGAGAACTGTTAAAGTTAAACATATTATTGATTTTTAATATTATTTATTCTGACATTTTTTAATGTACTAAAATACTAAATAGTAAAATGTATACCATTACTATTTATTTAGGAACCTACGTTAGTTTACAGTGAGATACTACATGTTAGCTGCTGCTAAATACTAATATCATCATATGGTTAACACGTGTGATAAAGCTTAAATTAAATTCATGATGTGGGATTACACAGTATACAACATTAACATTTAATACTTATGTGCCTTCACAGTGATTAAGGATTATGATAATAATTTATTGAGCTTGAGTTAAAATAAAAGTCTTAGGAAATTTAAGACAAAACAAAACGTAATCAGATACCTAATAATTACAGATTATACAAAACAATAAAAAATATGTAACTCATATTATACCTAATGGATAAAATATGTGATTATAATAATAAGTTAATTACTAAAACATGTTAATTGTTTTGATGATCATCGATCATCCATAAATTATATTGTCTTAAGTAGAAAATCGAAAGTTAGGTTATCAAACAATATATTTGTGCATAATATTTATATTATTAAGTTATAATATATCTTCCAGTATCTATCTAATTCATTCACTATTGATTCAAGGTATAGTATTTTTTAATATTGTAAACGAATTATCTGATTTTTATACTATACGCTATACAATAACTACAATATATTTTGTAACCATGACTATGTTCAATTTTTAGTTTAAGGATAAATATAAAAAATATTTGGACATTTGTATTCAATAACTCAAGGTCTTGCAGTTTTTAATAAAATGCATTTTTTAATAACGCAATATGTATATAATGTCAAATGTGTATAGATTATTGGTAAAACTGTACTAAGTGATTTAAATATGAATTAATTTATCTTTGTTTATCCTTTTTTTTACATATATTAACCAAATGACAGATTATTTTTCAGACTTCTCTCTGAATAATTAATAAGCGCTTAATAAAACAATATCCTCGACAATATCATAATTTCAACTGTAATAATTCAAATACAACAAAAACATTTTTATGGCTCACCCATAGATCAAAGTCTATTTACACATTAATCATCATTACCTAATAGTTTAAAACAGAAGGCTAATAATTTGATTTATTGTTTTTATCTCAATTTTATATAATATGTATATAGATATATTATAGAGTATATTTTGTTGACAGAATCTACGAAATATTAATGCGTAGACTTTATATTTAATTAATCAATAACTCTACATAGTAAATATTGGCCATAAAACCATTATGAACGATTACGAATATCATAAACCACGTGTTCGGTATATCATTTATTCTAGTAGTTGTATTAATGATATAATCACAGCTTATTAGAATAATTAAATCATCATATTTTAGATTCTAAACAAAGCGATTTATGTATTGGTCTTACAATGATATGTGATATTTTTTTTTGTCTGACATAACCTTTAAAAGAGGTAAAAATGCTGCAATCTTAAAATTTTATCGTGGTTTTTATTAGCAAATAGTATACAATGGTCAATGAGTTTTCATTAAATTCAAATTTACAACATCTATTACAGTGACCTTCACAATCGATGAGGTACACTTTATAACCCAATATTCAACAGATTTCCCAGATTACTTCTAGTTAAGTTTTAAGCGAATTAAATTTATATACTCAGATAAATGTATTAATCTCAGGAATTAGAGTTCATCGAATTAAAAATACTATTCTATTGGCTATTTTTCAATTACATTGAATATATCTCAATTATCATAAGCAAGTATGTGAAATAATAAATTAATACAATATAATAGTATGTTTATTAGTAATTTAATTATACTTTGTCAATTGGCTAATGCTTAAAGTATATAATATGATATCAAGTCTAGCACCCAAAAAATACAAGACACTTAACAGATACTTTGAGTCAAAATAATGAGTTGTGGTTGTATGATACCCAATGAAAACAAAGAAAGAACTCTGTGAATGTGCTTCGTTTGGTTACTATAAATTTCATCGTTATATGCTCAAAACATTATATTACTTCACCTCGAACAACCGGCATGGTCGTAACAAATACACAATGGGAATTTGCGAGCTTGTAAAATGAAACGTGTTTTGGAGGAGAACTACTTTTCGCATTTCAATTATTATTATGTACGTATATACTATATACTGTACATAATATCTTAACATAACACCGTAACATATATAATACTATGTAGCACACTTGTGTGTGTATATATATATATAGTTGAATACGTTGGTAAAACATTGATATTTTATATAGGACATGGGCTAGTGAAACTTGGGTTTATTTATAGGTGGATTGAGAAAATAAAACAGTCTGGGGCAAATGGTTTTGGAATTGACAAAAATAAATTTCGACACTATTTCATTAGGCAATTATACATTTTTTTACTATAAGTTTATTTTGTAACTATCGAAACTTCATATAAACGGTTAATAATTTATAGCAATAAAACAGAAATTATTTTAATATCTAGAAATAAATTAATCACGAAGTTGTAATTTATATTTACCGGAAATAATAAAAACAATTACTTATAGATTTTCAAGGCCGTATAATTTAAGCTTCGAGAATCCAAAATTATTTAGTTGCTTAGACTATAGGTTTTTTCTCAAAAAATACATCTTAAATTTCATTTTCATTTTTTTAATTTAATTTTTTCTAATTAAATCAAATTTATTTAAAAAACTAGTAATTGGATATTCATTAAATTGAACTACGAACGTTTTAAAATGCCAATCTCACACGAGATCCCATAAACCTTTCTTTGGACATGACCTGATTATATATTTTTATCATATTTATGTATTTATCGTTAGACATTTTTTATTTATAATCATTGCTTATCAATCAAAATATTATAATAATAATTATAGTAATCATAGCTATATAGACTTCAAAGTACCTATGTATTTATACTACCTCGTTGTATTTGAAGAAAAAATAACGTATTACACTTACACGGTGTATTACATTCACTTTCGTCAAGTACCTATGTTTATTGTTTATTTATGCATACTTATATACATTATGCATTATACACACTATAGGTTCATATTTCGGTATTCGTATGAGTAACCATTGAAGAAAATCTGGATGTCTATATAAATGTGTAAAAATCTATTGTGTTATAAAAAAAATCAATTTTATTAATATTAACGGTTGGACGTTTAATGTGAATTGCAGTGCATATAACATACTTGAAGTCTAAAATAAATGAATAGTAGTCTACAAGTAATAGTATTTATCTTAAATTCTAGTATTTATAATCAATAGTAGGCAACAGGTATGACTGTATAAGTATTAAGTATCACAAATATAAGGACTAAAAATAAGATTGAGTACTTTGAAACATTATACTTGAGATAGTGTAGTTCATATAGTATACGTAAATACGCAATAAAACCTTTAGGTTTATAGTATAAGTACCTAAATTCAGTGTGAGTAAAACATCCATATTACATTTTTTATCCCACTCATTTTTTTAAAGGAAACATTTTAAGTTATTAATTAGTAGTTGCAAAATAGTGTGTTAATATATATAATTTATAATATGACGTATTCGGTTGAATATTGTTGATTAAATCGTTAATGATTTTTATTTATTTGTAATTGAAATTTGATATTTTCTATTGAAATATACTATCTTTAAAAATAAAATAATTATACATAATTATAGGTTATAATTAAATTATTGATACTACAAAGTATAAAATCTGATGTTGCTCTAATTATAAGATTTTTTTTCAATAATTGAATCAATTAATAAATTCAACGAATTTCTGAAATAATTTCAAGATTATTTAATAGATAACCGTAATCAAAAGCCAATAGCCACTGACCATAAAGGTGGAACTGTAGAAAGTATACGATGTACAAAAAAAGGGAGATTTTCAAAAAGCATTTGTTTAATATACTATATTTATGACTTTATGAAGGATTTTTACTATGTGAAATTCTATTGACCTGCAAACATATCAATTTGTATTAAATATTATAACTATGAGGATGTTAACGCACTGTCTGTTTTCTTCTCTGGTCCAAGGCTCACATAGAAAAAACGTAGGTAGGTATACATGCAAAATTATTATTATTTTTTCATGATTTAAATCACTTTTTACAAAAATTATAGAGAGTAATATTTTTGAAGGTATGACATGTTGATAATTAATTTTTATTTAAATTTACAACAAAAAAATGTATTTTTAAAATCGTATACCAAGTTAAATAATAATAAAATATAAAACCAATGTGTGAAACTCTTAAAAATATTATCTACTATCATTTTTGTAATAAATAATTTTACATAAAAGTAATGAAAAATATTTTTATGTGAATACGTTTTATTCATGTTATGCGTGAGTCTGAAAGAAAACAAATGTTGCGCTGACATTCTCTTTTATCATTATTAGTGGAAAATTACCGGAATCCAGACCACAAACATACACCTTATGTCATTTATTTATATTAACATATATATTTACTCTAAACTATATTTGATTGAAGTAATATTATTGAAATAGTTATTTATAGTTAAAATATGTAATTTTGTCCAAATGTGTACCTACTTAAAATGCCTATTAAAAAAACATGCTCGTATATTTTTTAGATTTTTTGGTTTTGGTTTTTAGTATAAATCATTAAATATTTTATTAAATTTCAGATGAACTACTTATGAGACATTTTGTGTTGAATTGTCAAGCCTTATGCCTATAAAAATTGAACACTTAATACATTTGAATTGCGAAACAATTTTTAAATTTTCTTAGTATATAAATACGAATTCTGTTAAAATTTGAACTTCAAATGCTTATAAAAAGAATTTGTATTAAAGTATTTGAAATATTTCTACATATTCATAAGAACACCTTATGTTACATCTCATATTAAATTTCCAAGCTTTTTAATCGAGTGATATACTCGAAGTAAAAATAATTATTTATTTATCTGTAAATCATATATTTCATAAACTATAATTATATTTTGTTATATATTTTAGGTTGCTGTTCTCGTGGAGACTATTTACCAATAGATGATGGATCGCCATCTCATCACATTAACAATTTAGATGTAGAATACATTGACATAAAATGTGGATATTCTTATAACCTAGTGAAAAAAATAATATTTAATATAATTGCAATATGCATGGTTGGTGTACCTTACTTAGCCATTCATTGGTCAATAAAATTAAAATTATATCTACTTATGACTCCTAGTCCATTATCAACTTCCGACATTGTTCTCGTTACTGTAAGTATTTAAAGCAAACAAATTTTATCTATAGTAACTTACTTTAAAGTCAATTATTATAAAATTACACAATAATAGACATATTATAGTCTGTAATGTCTTAAGTATTCCATTCTGTTATATAATACTCGTATATAAAAACATTTTTTTATAAGCCAATACGTCTCATAGTAATTAAAACTACTTAAAAATAACATTTAATTTATTTATTTTTACAGTTAAAATGTAGTTTAATTACTATTCCTAGTAACTATTATTTTTTTTTTATTTTTTTTTTTTAATATTGTAAACATATTTAAAAAAAAAGTAACTAACTGAAAATTATCAGAAATTATCTTGTTAAAAAGGTTTTCAATTATCAACATTAGCATAAGACTTTAAATTTTTTTAAATTATTATTTTAATGATTATTAAAAATGTAAATAAAAATAGCTTTATTAGCATACTTGTTTATTTTAATGAATTATATAGTTTATATTTAAATATTATAAACTTAAACCATATTGCAGTAAAAATACGTCATTTAAAAGAAAAAATAGTTTTTCATTGGAATAGTTCTGTAATATTTATGAATATCGTACCTTGGTATTTTTAAATTTTGAGAAAAATCATAATGATTTGGTTTAACGGTATTTTTTTTCTTTTGCATTTATTCTTAATACTCTGGTAAAATATATTTAAAAGTTGCTATCGTAACATCTCTATAAATTAGAAGCATATAAAAATAATATATAACTATTTTTGTCACTTGGCGCTTTTGTAAAAAATATACATTAATTCTTACGTATTTAAAATAATATTTTAATATAAATAAAACTGATATTTTTACCGCAGATATTAGTAATTTAACGAAGTTATTATGTATAAGTGCATATATTATGTTTAGGTAGGAAATTCAAAATTTTAATAAAATATGAGATAAATATAACATTAATTATCTTAAAATGTATGTCATTGTGTTACTTGGCAACATTGCAGAATCGTGTAATTATATTTAAAACGCACAAACATAAACCAAAAGGGTTCTCGCGGAATAGTAATACGCACAAAATAGATAGGTAGGTACATACTTATAGATGTAAAATTTTAGCTTCCTTGCAACTCAATTTTGTATAAAATATTTGAGTAAAAAATCTTAATACTTTTATCACTATTGAAGTATTTTTTTTTAATAAATTATAAATTGTTTTAAATACAACTTTTGGGTATTGAATAAAAATTATATTAAATATTCTTGAACAATTAATAAATACAATACATTTTTAAATATTTTAGTTAGTATTTTCGACAATAATATTACCCCTCCATTATTGTATTTAAAATTTAATTTAGTTGTATCTATTAAATTACTAGTGTACTGAAAAGAATTAAATCACCGTGAAACGATAAATTTTTTTATCAATATTAAAATTGGTAAGTAACATATTTTAAACAACTACATTCAAGTAGATACACTGCAGTACATATCAAAGAAATGAATGCTCTTTAATACTCATTTTATATAATATTGAGGTAGTGCAGTAATGCAGTAATTAATATGATGTATAAGTATATTAAATTCATTACTGAATAATTGTCAGTTGATCTAAGTTTTGAAATAATGTATTAATCGCATCATAGTCTTAAACAAAATGGAAATTAATGTACCTACTAAATCTGCATATTATTATGCATTTATAAATTATTAGAAATTCGGTCATGTGGCTTTAGGGAGAAAAAACTATAGTTAAATCTGTTGTTTACACATTATTATATAATGATTATTTTATTCTTCAATGAATAACCAGTCGGTTAGTTTAATAATATCCAGTTTTCCTCCACTGATCAACGCCCTTTTTATTCTTTTTACCCACTTGTCGGGGTTTCTTTAAAGACACCCGTGGAATGTGTAAATGAGCTACTTGAGTCTTCTCACCAAGTTTAATGGACGCCATGAAAGAGACGTGTTCTTTCAAAAAACCTGTATATAGTAATGTATTGTATTTAGGTGTATATAGTATATACTGAACATAATATAATAAACAGATCATTATTTTTTAATATTACTGCCGTTATACATATCGTATCTTATACTAATATAAATTATTACTTGCATGGCTATATTTTTTTAATTTTTATATAAATTATAAAAAATTGTATTTAATTTCATTATTTATATTATATTAAATACATAGTTGAGTTTCGATTATGTGAGGAAGCTCCGTTTTTTAATTCATGTCATCAACTTTAAAGATTACAACAATTAGTCATTATTCGTTATCATTTTTATAGTTGAAAATATTTTATTTTAAGATAAATTTAAATAAATAAATATAATACTATATTATATTTACGTGAAAATATAACATCATATAGATATCACCTAACTAGTGTCATATCTACTGTATCGTTACCACTCTGTGATTTTGGCTATCAACTACTTTTTAAAATATTTATATTTTTATCACCCTGAAAGGCGGAAGATAATAAGTATTGAAAATACTAAGAATAATAATTTTTATTATATCAAATATTTTTATTACTGATTTGACCATTTAGTAAAATTTTATTAAAGCAGGTATAGGTACCAAAGATTTTTTTGTGTTTTATTACATCACTCAAACATGTATGGTACTTTTCCCTTTTTATTTGTATAAATATGACTATATAAATATATTATAAATTACATATATAGGTTCATTTAAATTAAAAATAATTTAAACATTATAATATAAACAACATCATATGCTCATTATCTAGCATTTTAACACGGAAATTGACTTTAATCAGTTGATTCCGCGACAAGATTACTGAAATATTATGTATGGATTTTTGAATTAATTATTAAACTGATTTTATTGCGTATTTTTGTATAATGTTTAAAAATATTGAAATAATAACAAGTAACCACAAACCTATTATGCTAATTAACAATTTTTTTTAATTTACGATTATCTATGCATACATGTTGTGTATTTTAAAATTCCATTCAGAATTAGACAAAATCATGTACAAAAAGGTTTTATACGGCACGTATAATACGTTTTATATCGTATAAAACCAATATTTTATTTCTATTATCATAAGTTAATAAACAAAATGTAACAATTTATTGAACACTCCATATTTCATAATATTTTATTACCTTTTATAATCTGTTGTATTTTTTACCAATAATTACCACTAATAACCTGTAAAACTACTTCAATTGTAAAAAAAAAGTGAAACAAATTGCTCTGTTAGTTATTTATCTCGTTATTTATTTATAATATTATATTACTTATTAAATTTTAAAATTATTATCCTTTTACATATAGTATAGTTTATAATTTTCAATATAATTGATAATTATTACTTATTAATTATAATTAATATTTAGTAATTAGTATTCAACCGCTGAGTTGACATTTTTTTCATAAATTTTAAGTGCATTATAGTTAAGTAATAGTTTTAATATATGCTATAAAATAGTTTTTGTGTTTTATCTTAAACTATTACTGTATACGTATAATATGTATAAAACGTAAATCTCTAGGGATATATATCAATTATTATATATTTGATTATAATACGTTCCAACCCACAGTGGAGGTACTACCAAAAAAAAATTCCTTTGCGTAGAGTAAAGTTTCACAAATAATATATTTGAATTTCTATTATTTATTTTTTACAAATTTTTAAAAACTTTTAAATAAACTTAATTACTTTTTAGCAAAATCAAATATAATTGTGAATATTAATATACCTTAAAAAAATAACATAAAATTATGATGATCTATTTTCCGAATTTATAAGTTATTAAATCTCTTAAATCTTGTACATTGCTTTGTTTTGGATTATGGTTTTAAAATGGAAATAAATAAGAGACGTACTGTGTTACAACTAAATAAGCAAAATTTAGTTAATGAAATTAAATCTACACACATAAAAAAAATAATAATATTAAAATACTTACTTGTTTAAAAATGTTCAAAATAAATTATATTTATTATGTGCAAAATAAATAATAATGAATATGACAATATGAATAATATAATATGATTTTGTGCATTTTATAAATGTCTTGCTTTACCATATTTTATTTAAATTAAAAAATGTTCATGTAAATTAAGTAAAATGACAATTTATAAATATTTAAATATAAATTATTTGTGATTTAAAATAAGTATATTATACAATATATAAGGCTATATATTATCTAGTTGTTTAATCTCGAACATTTAATATATCATGACCTACGCCGTGTAGTATCAGTATTTAAATAAAACATATATTATTAAAAAATATATAAATTATAAATAAAACAGCTTACTAATAACTAAACTATTTATTAATTTATTTATTTATAAATAAATAAATTATATATTAAAAAAGATCAAAAAAAGTTATAAATTTATTTTGTTCCAATCAAATTTACGTAAGTGCTAAGATAAATATAAAAAACCAATAAAAATATAATATTAATATAAAAATAAAAACTGTTATTTAAAACTTGATTATTATTACGAAACAAATTATTAGTATCTTGAGTTAAAATAATTGTATTAAGATATTGATATATCATTTTGTCAATATAGCATTCCAATATATAATTATTTCAGATTTTATAATATTTAAATATCGTAGAATTCATTTAACATCGAAACAGTGATTTTTCTGAAAATATTATCACTAAAACTCTATATAAATGTAATCAATTTCAAAATTATATTTAACTCAAAATTGGATTGGTTTTTTGCTTCAACTTCATTATACTATTTATGTTGATACATTTTTATTATTTATAGGACGCGAATAATAGCGATGCCATATACGATGTACAAATTTCAACAATAAAAGACTCAAACGGAAAAAGAAAAACCGTAAGATATTTTAAACATCAATTACTTAAATATATATGGGATGAGAATGAAAATGTATTCAAATTTCTACAAGGTCTTGATAATGGAACAACTACACTATCAAATTTGTTAGAAAAGTGTCATGGTCTCACATCTGATGAATATCTAAACCAGTACGTATAACACGAATCTACCTAAATAAATTAGGTTTATTTAGTTTTCATAATATTTTAATTTAAGAACTATTCAACTTAACAATTTTTTAACAGTTTTCAAAATCTTAATTTGATGTTATATCATAAAATATTTAATTACATATTTCTATGAATATATTGAACTATAAATAAATTAGTCACGATTGATCGCCCACATCCAACTAAGTACATTTCATATAAATAAACATGATTTTAATTCTAAAATCCTGTGATTTATTATTAATTGTCGTAAGATTAATTATTCGCAGAACATGACGTATAATATGTACATGTATTCTATTGGGACTATAACGTTTCTATGAAATAATTTATTTTATTCTATTAATTATTATGTATGTGTTTTGTGTTTATTTTGAATGGAAATTTGATAATAAATTTTGAAAAATTGATAAATTAATTAATGGTAGTACATATTTTTTGGTGTTTACAACGCTAATTTTTCACATCATTAATGTAACGTCAAAAAAATCGGTATTAATTACTATTTATTTTAATAAAAAAATAATACAGTATTTTATAGTATACTTTTTATGCATATTTATTATTATAAAAATATTCAATACCTATATAAACATCGATGGAGACCCTATAAATGCATAATATATAATCTTATAACAGGCATTAAAATACTTAAATACCAAATATTATATACATCAACTATTAAGGCCTAAGGATAATACCTAAAATTGGATAACTACAATTGGATATCAACTTAAACCAAATTACTAATATTAACCATGGTTAATACTTTATATTCTATAAAGGAATAAAAAAATTATGAATCATGAGTTACAAGTGATTCCCAAACCATTAAAACATTTTTTGATCAATTTTGATTAATATTTTTCATGATAGGTAAGTGATACTAGTAATAGGTAATAACTGTTATAGTATATTTTATTGGAACAATAATTATTTTAAATTTGACATTTCAACACATGTTATTATACAATGTTTTTTGTAGCCATTTTAAAGCATAAATATATATATTATTTTTAAATTTAATTTTTATTTAGGTTAGAGCTTTTTGGCAAGAATGAAGTGATTGTAGAAGTATATTCTTACTGGAAATTATTTTTTGCTGAAGTGTTGAATCCATTTTACGTCTTCCAAATATTTAGCATATGTCTATGGTTTTTTGATGACTATGAATACTATGCTTTATGCGTATTAGTTAGTTCAGCTTTTTCTATTGGGACTTCATTATATCAACTGAAATCGGTTTGGATATTTTATATTTCCTTATAGACTATTGTCGAATTTTGTGTTATCCAAACTATAATAAAATAATAAGATATATTCGATTAAAATGTATTTATTATCTACACCATTTTTTTTATAAAGCGTGGGGCATAGTTTTAAAAAATGGTCACTAAACTTTGGATATAATTACTAAATATTTTTTTAAATAATATTGTACATTTTTTTTACATTTAACATTTACTTCAACATATGCGATTTACATAGATAAAACTTACCATGAGTAAACATGTTAATTAATATTTTTTTTAACTAATTTTTCGGATATTTTTTTTTTTTATTTCATTTTTCAGTATATTTTTTATTCCGATACCATACACACATATAATATATAGTACATATTATATATTTGTCCATGCTGCCGTCATAATATCTTACATTTTTTCATACTCGCGTAACTACTAATGCATCGGTGGCTTTTAGCCAGGATTTACTTTGTATTTTCCTTCCACAAAAAGACTGATAACTTTTTGTATAGGGGATGCTTAACTTAAGATTTCTAGCAAATTGTTTGTGCTGTGAGTATAAAACATTTTAGATTACTAGTACAATCTTCATACAAATCATAGTTTTAATACTTGGTTAATGGTTATGTCTTATATTATGGCATACATTCACAAAACACTGAAAGCATTTTATTATTTTCCTGGAAATTCGGAAAGGGCTGTAGTCCCTTTCAACCTTCTTTGCTATACCACTGAATTATATGAATAATGAATATATTATTCTTCTGTATTTCTTCAATATTTACAAACAAATACTGCCCACTTTAAATTTTGTGTGACCCTATTAACAAGTTCTAAATGTTAAAATCGAGGTTAAATTTCTTTATCAATAAAATTTCTTTAATTTAAACATATATATCAAAATCATAATAAATCATATTTTTGCATACAATAATATATTATGATTTATTTACTATAAATTTATTAAGTATATATCATTTCAAATCTAGTTCCTCTGAACTTGATTATTATTTATAAATTTTGCTTTAAATTTTAAATTGATTATACAAATCTTGTATCCTAATATTTTAGCTTCTACATGTCTTTTATAATTTATCTCAAATAATTAGCCACTTTGAATAATAAATATGTCGAATATATCTGTTCATAGTTTGGATTCTACAAATTTTCAACGATAAATTAAAATTTATACTAAATACCAAATGAATATTTTACAGCAAAGTCAATCACTTAAAGAAACTGTAGATACTTATAATAATGATATTTATACTGTCCTAAGAAGAGACGAAGGTGAGTTTATTTAATAATTAAGTATATAGGTTGTATTTTGTATATATATATAAATTCTAATTTTAACTTTTTCCAATAACTTTAGCACACGATACAGTATAATTTATAAGAGTTTTATTAGTTCAGGATATAAAATAATATATTTGTACTGTACTAAGGATGATCAATTAATAAAAAAAATTAAAATTAAATTTTAGTAATTGTGTAATAATTTTTTATTCATATTAAATATTTATTTTGTTATTTATAAAATAAATCTATAACATAGCAAATGTCAGAATTATGGTCTTTTACCAATTGATATTAGTTAATTCTAAGATATACAAATAAATTTAGTCTACACATAGTAATATTTTCAAAATATTTTGGCTCTTTTTATGTTATTTATAAGCATAAAAAATGTTCAATTTTATTTAGTTTTTTCAATCATTGTCGATAAAAAAGTGTTCAGTTTAAATAAAAAAGCTTGAAATTTTAATACTAGATTCCTTATAAATTATATCTATTTAAACATATTAAAAATACGTTTGCACAAATGTTTTTTTATAAGCATTTGAAGTTCAAATTATAACGAAATTACATATTTAAACGAATAACAACGATGTTACTTATTTCGTTATAATTTAAAAACATTATTTGTGAAGATTTAAAATGTTTACGTATATTATGAATTTTACTATACGTAATGACATTTTCAAAATATATAGATTAATTGTAAGGTATTATCTTTTCATAAATCATTTCAGCTTTTTTACACTATTTTTTAGTATAATTATATTGGCTCAAAAGTTAATTACAATGATTTATTATGGTATAAACAGTATAAATATAGATAGATATACTATTATAAAATTAAATATTAATAATATAAATGTAATGTTTTCGGTTAAGTTAATCTTTCGGTAAAACTTAAATCAAACTTTATCGGGTCTATACCAAAAATATACTATCAGTAAAAATAACTTAAAAAGCTGTAAAAAAAAAAAAAAAAATATTTTTTCATGAAATATAATTTATTTATAAAATAGTGGTATGACATCTCTGATTAAAATTGTTTTTTATATAAAATGATATATCATTAATTTCAAATTTAACACACCCATACAGTAACAAGGGCTGTCTCGAGAGAAAAATCATTGGCTTGACTCATTAGTTTGCTAACTTTAAAAAAATGTTCTCGCTCCGCTCGAATTACTATTAACATATTATATCTCATAAACATAAGTATACTTACATATAAATATTTATTATTTACCTAATAGCCACAAACGACTTAGATATTTTTTGGTATCAGTACCTACCTAGTTAACACATAACGGTAAGTACATGAGGTTAAATAAAATTAAAACTTATATACAATTTTTGAAATTGAATTCTTTGTTTCATATAAGACTATTTGTGTAGCTATTTTACTTACATTGGTTTCGTGTAAAACATCGTTTTCAATACTCATCAGCATTAATGAGTCTAACCTATTGTCTATCATTGTTGACCTTAAATAACTTTTGATAATTTTAAGTTTACTAAACGTCCTTTCACTGATAGCAACACTAACAGGCACTGTTAATGCTAATCGACAAATACTATTAACCGATGGTAGGATATATTTTACTTCTTCACATTTTTCAATTTTTTATACTGATAAAAGTGGTTGAAAATGGTTTTTGAACTCAAATATTTGCATATTTTGTTTAATATTCCGAATTCAACTTGAATGGTTTTGATATCTTTGCACTTGACAAAATCACTGTTGGGAGGAAATATTAACATAATTAACACATACTATCTATACAATAGAGTTGTACCCTCTTACCCACCTTTTTTAAATTGAATTATAAAAATAATTAAAAACAAAATCTGAGTAAATTATGGAATAAAATTACAAAATTATTGGTACATTCAATAAACATTGTTATTGATTATTACATGTTCGAGTTGCTTAATTACTAATAGCATAAAAAATAGCATTAGACAATATTAAAAATTACTACAATAATGTAACATTTCTCTTAAACAAAGTGCAAACAATTTTATTATAATAATATATTATATAATTTTTAATAAACGTTACTATTATTTACCTAATCACTTAATTACCATTGTATCGTTAAATTATTGATAATAATTAAATAGGTACTAATAAATAATGATTATTTTATATTATTTTCTGTGTGTTATATTTAATAAATTAATTGATTAATATATTTCAATATTTTTTTTTATTTCTTTGTGTGTGTATAGAAAGTGTAAAAGTCAGAGCTCAATACTTAGTGCCTGGAGATGTAATTGTAATACCACCAGGTGGCTGCAATATTGCTTGTGATGCTTTATTGTTATCTGGTAATTGTATTGTCGACGAAAGTCTTTTAACAGGTTTGTATTAGCATTAGAATAAAATTATAAGCAGTATTAAAGTTGTTTAAAGTTACCTACCATAAATTTTCATAATAAATTGTTATACCTAAATTGAATAACACACATTGCATGGGATAAGTGTAATCTTAATAGATACTTACTTTAAACTGGTACAGATTTTATTAAAATTTATGTTCTAATGGTCATAATATCTAAGCTGAAAATATTATTTATTTAGGAGAAAGTGAGCCAATAACAAAAAGTCCTCCTTTGTCAATTGAAGAATTTTGTTATAGTAGTTCTTCACATAAACATCACACATTGTATTGTGGAACCAAGATTTTACAGTCAAGATTTTACTCTGGAGCTCAAGTATGGAAATCAATATGAATTATTTACTATTTGTTTACTTAACATGTACAGTGAAAATTTAATAAAATTAATTCAATTTATAGGTATTAGCTCTAGTGGTTAGGACTGGAAGTTCTACAGCTAAAGGGAATTTAATACGTTCAATTATGTTTCCAAAAGATATGGATTTTGAATTTTATTTGGACTCCATAAAATTTGTTTTAATCATGTTTATTGTCGCTACCGTTGGAATGCTTTACTGTGCCTATTTATACATGATAAGAGATGTAAGTATTTAAATTTCCAAGTAATTTAATGAGATAAATCACTAAATCAGTATACTATTAATATTAAATTACCTGTTCAATTTATTTTTATTTTATTAATATATTTACAAATATACATTTATGATATTATATACCTATTTTTTTAATTATTATTATTATTTTTTTTTTTTAATAGGCTTCTATTGAGTACATCGTCATAAGAAGTCTGGACATTTACACTGTGGTTGTTCCCCCTGCATTACCAGCTGCTATGACAATTGGTATTGTGCATTCTATGAAACGCCTGAAACGACTTAAAATATATTGCACAAGTCAATCCCGTATAAATGTTGCTGGTAAAATAAAGCTGGTTTGTTTTGATAAGGTAAATTTTATAAATAAACAATTAAAATTTATTCAATTATGGGCTGTTAATTTTGGTTATAACTATAACTTAGTTTTATTGTTAAATTAACATGTTATATTAAATTTAGATAAATTATATGAGAAAAAGTATAAAAATAATTAGGTTGAATTTCAGTAAGATTTTATAAAAATTTGGTAATTACAAAAATATTTAAATATTTTATTGTTTGTAAAAATATATCAAGTTTTCAAAAAACTTAATCCTTTTAAATCAAATGAAAAAAATAAATATCGAAGTAAAAGTTAATGTTAAATTAATAATATAAATACAATATTTTTTATCAAATTTAATATAATTAATAACTTTTTTAGTTGAAATAGGTATATATAATATAACTTGATACATCTAAGCTTTCTTCAACATTTTACTAAAAATAAAATAAATACAATCATTTTTGAAAATCTTTAGATAAGTAAACAAAGTATTGGGTTCAGATTCATTTTTTTAAGTGTAATTATTAATTTTCTAATTTTTTTTACTTAAATACACTATTTTTATATAATTCAATACCTACTTTTAAACGATACAAGTTAAATTATAACCTAGATATCCAATATCTATAATGTTGTTTTTTTTTAGACTGGCACATTAACTGAAGACGGATTGCACTTTTATGGACTATTGCCTCGTGATGATCTAAAATGTGTAACAAATATTTATGATAATTTAGTGAAAGATTTATCTCAAATAGATGTCAGGTCACCAATAATTGCTACAATGGCATCTTGTCATTCATTAACTCACATTCACGGATCACTGGCTGGAGATCCATTAGATTTGAGCATGTTTAATGCAACTGATTGGGTAAAAGAAAATAACTTATATAATTGAATAATGTTGTTCAATAAAAAACTAATTCATAATCTATACATAACGATTATTTTTATGTTTTAGGAATTGGAAGAGCCAGGAGCAGATAATTCAATGTATGATAACTTATTACCTCCCATAGTAAGACCGTCTAAAAAATTATATCTAGATGAAGTAAGAAAATATCAAAGTACTCATTTTTTTTCTAATTATTATTTATAACTATAACAAATATTGTAATTTAATAGTCGCCAATTGAAATCGGTATTGTACATCAATTTCCCTTTAATTCAAAAACACAGAGCATGTGTGTTATTGGTCAAGTGTTTGGTACTCGGGGTTACACAGCATACTGTAAAGGTGCTCCAGAAAAGATTATCCAAAGCTGCTTAAAAGAAACAAGTAATTTAAAAATAATTAATTTTTTCATTGTATTATATATTTAAATGTATTATTATTTTTTTTCTAGTTCCTACAAATATTTTTTCTGTTTTGGAAGAATTTGGTTCATCTGGGTACCGAGTATTAGCATTGGCATACAAAGATTTGCCAAAAAAAGTTAATTGGAAATCATTAAATCATATTAAATTAGAAAATGTAAATCATTTTATATCTCTGCTATTTATATCATACAACATTTGTGTAATAATAATAAATTTTAAAATATTTTTAAAGATTCAGTGTGATTTAAATTTTCTTGGATTTCTGGTTATGCAAAATAAACTTAAACCACAATCTTCTAATGTAATTCAACAATTGAGAACAGCAAATATAAAATGTGTCATGGTTACAGGTAAGCACAAACCTACAGTTAAGTAGATATAAAAATTGATCTTTATTTGCATTGCACTGTGTTGGATTAATTTATTAATTTCTAAGCAGTAGTTATAATAATTAAAACAATGCAAATTAAATTAATACATTTGATAAATGATGTTGAGTAAAACTTAGTACCTAGTTTACACAAAAATAGTTAAAATTTCTTTAGTATTTTTGTTTGCATGAAATTATAATTATTTATCATTTTTTTTTTTTTTTGGATACTTAAAATTTGACATAACATTGTAAGAACGGGTAGTCTTATATGGACATGATTTATTTTTTAATTTATTTATTCAATCGATTGTTTAAATTAGTATATTTTTAAATTTTTTTCATTTAATTTATTAGTATTCAATAAATATGATTTTTTTTTTTTAGGGGATAATTTATATACTGGAATAAGTGTAGCAAGAGAGTGTTCTATGATCCCATCTAATATCAATATTGCAGTACTAACAGCAACACCTAGTACTGAAATAAATAAAGCAGAAATCAAACTTGAGCCTACCTTGGGACATAGCTTTGATGTAATTACTTAAAATACAAAATACTTTATTTATTTTTATTAATTTCTTGTTAAAAATATGTAATGTATTTATTATAGATACAAGACGAAAAAGTATGTTATGCAATTGACGGGAGGTCATGGTCTGTTTTGGAATCAGATTTTCCAAATTGGTTACCTTATATTGTTTCTAAAGGTCTTGTGTTTGGACGAATGTTACCAGAACAAAAAATGAAACTTGTGGAATATTTTCAAAGTATGGGCTATGTGACAGCTATGTGTGGTGATGGAGCAAATGATGCTGGGGTATGATTTAATTTTTTATTGAATGAATATGAAAAATATTGATATAAATTATATTTATACTTTATAGGCATTAAAAGTTGCTCATGTTGGCATTTCACTTTCACAAGCTGAAGCTTCTATAGCAGCACCATTTACTTCTCAAATAACAAATATCTCATGTGTTACTAATGTAATACGAGAAGGACGATGTGCTCTGGTTACTAGTTTTGGAATATTTAAATATATGACATGCTACAGTTTAATACAATTTATTACATTAGTTTTACTTTATAGCGTAGGTACAATCACCATTATTTACAAAATTTAAAACTGGCATTTGATTATATGAAAATAATTTTTTTTTTTCTAATATTTTTAGAGAGGTATTATGTTGGGAAATTTTCAATTTTTATACTTTGATTTTGTTCTTACTACATCTTTAGCTATTGTAATGAGTGATATCGATCCTACTGATAAAGTTCATCCTCACCGTCCTTTGTCTAAAATTCTGACTGCAAAAAACTTAATACCACTATTTTTGCAATTGTTGGTTTGTGCTTTAATTCAAATAGGATCACTATACTACTTAAAATTACAAAATTGGTAAGTATTTTCATATTGTATTTTAATTTATAAAATCATTTTATTACATAATTTAACTGAAAATATTAATGAAAATGTATATTTAAAACTTAAAATATAATATTAATCACTTATAACATGGTAATAATTTTTATTAACCTTAAACATTTTTCCATGATAAATTATGTCAATGTCAATTTTTCACAGATTATTTATTAATGTAGGTAATTATTGAAATAATATATTTTGGACTTGGGTATTGTATATGGTGTATATATATATATATATATATATAATATATATATATATATATATATATTTATACAAAATACTGATAAATTTACTATTTATTTATTTTGTACACGAGGAAATTAAATTGACAATTAAAAGTTTTAATGACTTAGTCACTAATACTTAATAGGATTCAGTATTAATATATTTTGTTTCATTAACATCCAAAGTAAACATTATAGATGATATGGAAATAGTTAAACGGTTTAAAAACAATTTTCATTAAGTATGATTTTGAAAAATAATTTTTGTAAATGTTTAAAAATAATATTGAAATTAAGGTTTTTATGTTTCATATTATTAAAAATTATATGAAGCTTATTATATAACTTATTTTTAGTAGTTAATATTATCTTCCTATTCTATGACATAGGTAATATAATATGCATTAAGGGCCAAAATCAATTAAAAAAAAAAGGTTTCCTTGTTCTGAACTACCAAAGTAAAATGTCCAATGTTTTTTCTCAAGATACAACCATTATTGCTATATTTAATAAAAAAGAATTCTATTTTTTTATAGGTATGTGCCTACAAGTCCTGCATGGTCAGACGAAGACGTAATTTCATGTTGGGAAAATACTACATTGTTTTTAACCAGTTCATACCAGTACATTATTTTAGCATTTGTATTGAACAAGGGGTATCCTCATCGGAAACCGTTTTACCAAAATTGTAAATTTGTACTAAACATTTTATTCTTTTATTTCATTTATTTACTTGTATAATATATTTTTATAGTATTTTTCACAACTGTCATTGTGATATTGACTTTATTTACGCTGATGTTGCAAATCACAAGAAATTCTACGTTTACAGACATATTCGATATGGTCAATCTGAAAAATTCACCCCATGAAAAAGAACAGCGGCTTTTCCTAATTACTCTACTTTCTTTTCCTATTTTAAATCTTTACCTAGCTATCTATATCGAGGTAAATATTTATTTTTATTTAATACCATTAACTTTATTCTAAAAATATAATCATACAATAGTTTTAATTATATTGTTTTATTTTATTTTTCAAGGAGTTTGCCGAGTCGACTTTTATGAAAAAAATATTAAGCACCATTAAACAGAAAAAAAAGCCTAAAAATCCTTATAATCAGCTGATTGCTAGTCAGCCTAACATATTTATATAAAAAATTACAAAATATTATTTAGAGTGAATGCATTCTTTTTTGAAATGTTATTCTGTTTGATTATAGGTAATCTCAAATCAAATTGTCACCTATGTCCTACTTAAATCATACTAATTTAATTTTATGAGAAATGTTTAATTATTAAATATTGGATTATAAGTATTTTGATAATAAAACCATACAGTTTTATAATTTAAATTATTATTAATGGTATAGATACATAAAATACATATGTACAGAATACTTTCATATTATAAATTTGTATAATAAATTATAAATATAAATTTTATGTATGTATATGTAGTTGTATATAATATAGTTAATTAAATATCTGTACATCACAAGTAAAGTTATCTTAGTCCTTAGTCATAAAAATTGGTATTTTTCAGAGAAGCAAAAAACAAAAAATATTTTTTTATTTTTATTTTAGAAAATAATAATCATCAATAATAATAATTATTATTGATTAAATATTATTTTATAATAAAACCATGAATGTTCCTTATATGAGTAGAGTTAGTAGTAATTACATCATGTACATTATATTTTGATATAAAAGTTAATATTTTTTAAACGAGTTAACTAAACTAAAAACAAAAAAAAATTACTAAGAACATTTGTTTTTGAAAATAAAAAAAATAATTTTAACTCTATACATAATATAACAACTGTCTATTATAACTACAATTATGTTGATCTGTTGTCTAGTCTTCTGGATAATCTATAGTATTATCCACAAATTTTAAGTATTTACAGTAACTATGGAACATTGTAGTTAATGGTTATCCATTTCTACATGATTTGTAAATCTCTATACTTAAATATATTTATTGGTTTAACTTCACTTCTAACTGGTGGAATAATTGTTGACCAAATTACTCTTTTGGTTATTCTGCTAAATGAAAACGTTTTAAAATCATCTTCTTTAAAGTTAGTTTTATACATAATAGTCCATTCTTTACTTTTTTAAAACAAATATGAATCATTTCAAATAATATTCTTTGAATTCCGTTAATTTATGAAATAACTAGGTAGTTACCTGCAAATGTTAGTTAAAGTATGAAATAATACATGAAAATTGTACTTTAACTAGTTATTTCATAGAATATCTAGTTATTCTATACAATTTCAGTTTGATATCCTTTAAAGTATAAAATACATTAAAATTTAAAATATATATTAAAATATTTTATTTTACTGAATTAATTATAGTTATATTATTTATTTATTTATTTATACATGTAAGGCTATTATGGCATTTAGAATTGCACAATACCTCTTTTTTTTCTACAAACACATCAATTTGTGTCACATTTTTTGGTACAAGTGCACTTAAAAAAACCCTGACTAGTTCCCAGTGACTGTGCAGTTGCCGTAGATCTTAATGTAATAATTTCATTTGGAACAGCTTTTACAGCTAACAAATTTTCTGAACATACTGTGAACTGGGATTGAGAGTATATAGTTGTTTATCACTCCTGTAATTATAATTTATTATAAATAAATAAAAAATAACTTGTATTATCTAAATTTATCTTACCATCATTGGATCCCAGTTGATAAAACCCATCGTCAGTTAATTTTAAAACAACTGCAATAATTGAACGAGCATCACCCTTTCCTCTATCAACATCAGACATTTTTATACGCATTGTAGAACTAATATTAGCAACCGCAAATTTAGTATTTGATAAATCTTTCATTCTTTTTGCCTGTTTTTCCAAACATACATTGCGGTCACCGACAAAAAGGATGTCAATCTTATCTGATTTAATATGTTATATTAAATTTTTGAAAATGTTAGAACTATATTTATTTATCATGATTTTTTGTTATTTTCAATTTAATACATTAATGAAGTGATGCCAGAGAATGTATAAAATAACTAGTTAAAGTATAAATTATATACATTACCTACAAGCTTTAATTATTTTATAAATTACCTTATTATTTCATAAACTAACTGATTTAACACTTTAACTGTAACATATACGCTTTGAAAATCAATCAAGTATTTTAAATCAAAATTTATTACATTGATTGAATAGATTTTTCTTGCAATTTATTCTAAATTTCTGCCAATCCCAATATTATTACTATGGAATATAAAATCTTTTGTTTTGTTTTTTCAATAATTTAATAGTTTCCATCTACTTTCTATGAGTATATGGCATTTTAAATTAATTTTTTTATTATGCATAGACTCTTGAACTAGTCCCATAGTAAAAATGATTCATTAGCAGTGATGACTTACCTATCTAAAATGCCACATGGCTTATATTTTATTATTGAAACAAGTTTAAAAAAAATTATTACTAGATAACCAAAAAAATAACCAAATAATGCTGCCTATTTTGGAAACAAAGTTGTATTGAAAGCTCTCATTTAAGTTATTTTTTGTAATAATAATTACCTTACACATTGAATCACCCAATATATGAACCGTGTATGTGTATTCATAATTCTATTTAAGTCGGTATATACCTACCTACATTAGTACAATGTATTATATAAATGCAACTAAATAATTTATTCTTATTTGTATGACTCTTGTATTCAAATCTCTAGTCTTAAAATGCAATACACAAAACAATGAACTCTATTAAAATTAAAAATAATTACATTTTAAATTTATAAAATCATCATCATTTTATCTAAAAATTGACCCCATATGATAATCATTAATGATCAACTCTAGATTTTTATACCTCAAAAGGTTCAAAAAATCGTTCATCAAATATTTAAATCTATCAGAGCTTACACGTAGGCAGTATTAATAGATAAAATTCAATAGTTAATACCAATGTGGCAATATATCATAGTAGACTAATAAAGGCATAATAAAATTACTACATACAGACGATTAGCCAAAATGATATCATTAAAATACTAAGTTAATAATAACACAACAAAAATCTAATCCAATCATTAGAATATATCAATTTCTATTAAAAATGTTATTTATAGAAAATGGAAGTAGCTAATTTTTTTTACATCCAATAACTCGATTCGCAGAAATATAGTATCAAAAATTGAAATTTTAATTTAATTTTTTTCGGTATTAGATATTTTACAATACTTTTAAGTTTTAAGTGCCTAATGTGCCCATATTATCATCATTTTTTTCCTAATCATTAATTAGGTATACTATTTTTTTAATTGTTATGAGTTATGACATTATGTAGTAACTTTTCTGTTGGGGTAATCTTATACAAAATAAATTATTTGTATATAGAAAAAAATTACCTACCAAATAGGCATTAAAAATTAATAAAACTTTAACTAGGCAGTCTCCATTTTTTGTCTCCATTTAGATATTTATTCAGGATCTCAATACCAAACAATTTGGACAATACGAAATATCCAATTGAAAATATACAATTATATTTGATTTGGTTACTGTGGTATAATATACTTAACCCTAAATATTCCAACATTTTCAACTAAGTTAATATAAATTCTGGAAATGACGGCCTGCAGAGACTGTGGAGATGGACACGTGATGGATATGATTTTTAAACATTAAATCGAAAATTGAAAATTTCACAAAAAACCCACATAAGTTATCATTATATCTGTATAAAATAATTAAAAATACCTATATGTATATGGTTATTTTTAAATGTATTTTAAGTTCAAATTTTTAAAACTTTCAAAATTGTGTAGTAAAACATTTATAAAACGTACGATTTTCATTGTTCAGGCTTGAAAATGTAATACAAACTAGTTTATACTGAAATCGAAAAATCTAAAAACTATACAGTGTAATTTAATAGTTTAAATTTGAACTAAATTGCATATTATTTAGATTATGAACCACAATACTTACTATTTTATTATAGTTTAAAATCATAACTCATAGAGACATAAAACTTTTACGCATATTATTATATTTTATACACACAATGATATTTTTAAATGCAATATTTTTGGTAAAAAATATTTTAACCTACAGTATTACTAAGAGTAAAGAGTAAAATAAATTACTTTACCTAATAACAGTATCAAAAAACATAATTTATAATATTATTTTTAATATTTCAGTGACAGAGACAGTGACATATACCGTATATCAGAGCGAAACCCTCAAATCAACCTCCTTTTTATTTATAATTTTGTCTTAAACTCTTAAGAGGATACCGCACAGAAATTTGTTGTCTCTATTTTACAAGTGCGTATAACAAACAATTTATGTTCAGCAGATAAGGTTTAGCTTCGTCAGCTTAAAAATTAGAGTAACCTATAATTAAACTTGATGGTAAGAACATTTTCTGTGTTTATATGTGGGTTTTTACGATAATTCAATTTTTTAAATTAGTTATGAACATTTTTAATTTACTATATTTTACATACGCAAAATTCGCTAAAAAATTTAATTATCGTACAAAACATCCACATACAGATACGGAAAATCATCTTGCCATTATGTTTCATTATTATAGGTCAATTTACTCTAAGGCTACGGCTACATTGGAATCGTTTCCGATCCGATCCGATAATCCGACTAGTCGGAAGAAAAACAAACTATGTATAATTTCGGTAGTGGCTAGATTTATCCGTTCCGACCGTTTCCGACGTACCAACCAGTCGGATACGTCGGTTTTAAAACAAATTGATTTGTTTTTCATCCGACGAGTCGGACAAAATAAAGTTTTTTTTGATTAAAATAGTAATCAAAATTATTTTTAAAATTGATTTCTACCATATTTATTGCGTGCGAGTGTGCACAGGTCACGACATGTACCCACACGTGTTGTACTGGTCGTCTTGTCGTGCCTGACATTTTGTCAATTGTGTCTGCAGTGTGTTCGATAAATTTGTTAAATTAAAATAATTGAAATTAAAATTGTTTAAGTTTTTAGCCAAAATATAATATAATATTAAAATTTAAAAGTGAAATAACTTAATAAATTTAATAAATTTAATAATGGAATACGATAAAGAGCGCCTAATTGAAATTGTTCACTCAAAACCAGCATTATGGGACAAAAAGACATCACAATATCAAAACAGAAACTTGAAACAGAAAGAATGGAAAGACGTTAATAAAATATTGGGAGGTAAGTCAAATATTATTTTATATAATATTTACATATTTATTATATTGAAACATTTGAAACTTAATTAATTTTTTCATCATATATAAAAGTAACACAAATTAATAAAAAGTACATAGTACATAATATTATAGTAGTATTATAGTAGTATATAATAATATAATATTATAACATAATATACTAGTAATACTGTTAAAACATTATTTACTAATTTATTTATCCAAGAGAGATTGTTATCATTTTCTCCAACAATGTGATATCTTCTTATGTATACATTTTACAGTGTAAAATATATCATGGACCATGACTAAACTTATTATTTAATTACTTTTTGTTCCATAACAATAAATTTCTTGAAATGAAATTTTTCCAATTGGACTGTTAAAATATGATTTTAATGTATCTCTAAGTTGTTTTGCATCATTTGAATACCTATTAAGACTTTTTCGTGAAATATTTGTAATTTCTTGATTTTTTTTTTCAAATTCGAAACTTTCCATTGCTTCTTCTATTGCAATTGCGTTAGGGCTTCCATCTAAATCTATTATTATGTTATGCAGTAAAGTTATGGCTTTGGCAATGTTTTCTGCTTTTTCAATTTTAGTTTCGATAGGTTTGTATAACAGTCTCCACTTGGTACACATTATTCCAAACGCACATTCGACACAACGTCTAGAACGTGAAAGTCTATAATTAAATATCATTTCTTCATGTGTCAGTTTTCACTTTGAATATGGCTTCAATATATACTCTTTTAAAGGGTAGGCATCATCAGCAAGCATTACATATGGCATAACAATTTCGGTATCTTTGATTTTTGTAGGAAGAGGTAATGAATTTTTGTAGTTATCGAGTATGTCATATAAATCTGAGGCTAAAAACGTACCGCTATCACTCTGTTTACCGTAGGCTCCTACATCTACAAATATGAATTTGTAATTCGCATCTGCAACTCCTTGTAATACAATTGAATAATAACCTTTGTAGTTGAAAAACATACTGCCAGACTTTTCTGGACACTTTACCCGTAGATGTTTTCCATCCAAGCAACCAACAACATGCGGAAAATTCCATAGTACTTCAAATGTTGATGATATTTTTAAATAGTCTTCTTTATTGGGAATCGGCATATGTTTAGTAAAAAGTTTATTCCATATTGCAACACAAACATCTTCAACGATTTTACCAATGGTGTAATGATGTCGCCTAAATGAAAATTCTAAAGCTCGAAATGACATACCAGTTGACAAATATCTGAAATAATTATTAATTATATTTGTTATTTTATTTTTTAAATAAACTTATATAATAAAATATTAATATAATAATAATAATACATATTATTACATATAATATTATAGTACATTTATACTAAATAATCGTATCTAGTTAGTATTTTGAGGGTCAGAAGACAGAAGTAAAAAGTCCCAGTAGTTTTCCAAATGTCATGGACATGCTTAAATTTTCAAAATACTTACACTTTTTTGAGCTATTTATAGAAAATTTAAATTTTAGATTTTCTTTATAAAGTTGTACTTAGTTCGGTTAAAAAAAAAATCAAAAATCGTAAGTCACAATTTCTATTTATATACTTTTATATTAAGTTCGATTTTAGGTTCTGGTCAGAGCTATGGATGTAATTATTTTACAATGACGTGTTTTTTAAATTTATTTATTTTACTATATTTATTTATTTATTTGTTATATTTATTTATTTATTTCTGGTTATCTATAATATGAAACTGTTAGAGTATATTGTTATATTTTATAGTTTTATACACACAATGACATTTTTAAATGTAATTTTTTTTGTCAAAAATGAATTTAACCTACTTTAGTAGATATCATGAAATATACCTATTTAGTAATATTATAGGCTGACATATTATCTTCACTGAGAATTGTATTTCTTATACAATAATAATATATCATTGAATTAAAATTTAGCACAATCCATTACAGTAACCCACTTGTAACCTACTGTACATCAGAGTGACACCCACTTGCCTGCCTTAGGTGTTATTATTAAATAATAAAATTATTAATAATATTAATAACTAATTATTAATTTCGTAAAAAAATTGTATTTTGCGTAGACAACGAGGCAAAAGAAAAATGGGAAAACACAAGAGACATTTTTAGAAGATAATTCAATAAGTCGATAAAATCATCGGGTCAAGGTACGGACGAGGCTTATAAGAGTAAGTGGCCGTATTATGAACGAATGTTGTTTTTAAAAGATGTAATGATGCCAAGAAAGACCTCATCAAATATTCAAAAAGATATAACGTTGATAGAAAACGATGATGATAGTGAAAATCCCGATGACCAAATTGAATCACCACCAGAAACACTCGAAAATTTAGATATCCCAAAACCAATCACTCCTATTTCAAATAAACGTAAAACATTTCAAGAAAAAGCTTTGGAGGTAGAAAAAAAAAAGATTAAACTTTTTGAGGCTCGTTTAGAAACACGTATTCAGAAAAATTTAAATAAAAATAACGAAACTGATGGTGACTATCATTTTTTGATGAGTATTTTGCCCATGTTTAAAAAAATGAATGAAGTTGACAAAATAGATGCTAAAATGGAAATTTACGGTACATTAAAAAAATATATTAATACAAGTTCACTATCTCAAATCAATTCAAATAATTATTGCTCTACTTCTTCGTCATCGTATTATCAATCGCCTTCGCCAGCTTCTTTAGAGTGGATGGCATCAGACTCAAGAACAAGCAGCATCACTTATACTGATATGGACACAATGCAAAGTCGATCATTTCAAAATAACTAAGTTTTAGTTTTTAAGTTATTTTTTTTTCGGATTTTGGTTTTGAATTATTTTAGGAGTAACAATTTATTTTTAAAAAAGAACAGATGTTATTATTTTTTTTTTGGTTTTGAGTTATTTTAAAAGGAGTAACAATTTATTTTTTAAAAATGAACAGATAAGTTATTTTTATTTATTTTTTTTTTTAAATAATAAATTTAAGAGTTGAAATTAGAAATTTTGAAATTTGTACTTACCTTATTGTTATTGCAAGTTTTTCATCTGGTTGAATACACTCACGAAAATTACTATATTTTTTTATATCATTTGAAATATTATCCAATATGTAGTCATACGTATGTATGCTCATTCGAAAATATTCTTTAAATTTTTCCGGGTATTCTCGAAGTTTAATACATGTTTGAAAATATTCTCCATTTTTATAATCTTTCAATAAATCGTGCACCCAGCAAGACCTTGGACTGTTTAAGTACAAATTATAACTACTATCCAATAAATCATCCCATTCGTCTTCTGAGCCTGAACTGCTGGAACTTGAAAACATATTGAGTATTGACTAAAAATTATAAAATGAAACAGCACCAAAACACGTGTTAACTGTAAGAGAAGGTACGTGCAAATAAAATAAAAGTCACAGCAGATGACCTGATGACAACATAATATTTGATTGTAGTCGGTACAAAATCGGATATGATGTAGCCACAAATATCGGACGAGTAGGATGTTGGTCGGATCGGATCGATTAGGATCGGATCGGAAACGATTCCAATGTAGCCGTAGCCTAATTTTTAAACTAACGAAGCTGTATAGTGTATTATAATATTATAAAGTTATAGATATTATACACTAATTTTAACTCTTGAGCGAAATAAAATATCATAGAAGAAAAGGCGGGTACCTACTATGCATATTTATTAGCCATGATCGTCATAACGGTCATATTTACATCGTCCTTTGCAGTCATCGGCGGTTCGAAACTCCTTGCGAAACGTACAAGTTTGTTACTATTCACCTATGTTCCTCCGTGGCTCGCCATTCTTTCGTCATCGTTACTGTCGTCAAGACCATATTTGCATTTTCCAACGTTCATTTTTCATTTTGTCTCTTCGTTAAATTTGGGATGGAAGAAAATTCGAAAGTTGAAGTTGTTACGGTGACTTGGTACAGTTATTTGTCACAAATAATTGTGGGGCTTTTGTCTTTATTCGGTAAGAATATTTAATATTATTACAGACATAATAGTTAGGTACTTTTATATACAATATTTATTATAAATTTGTATTTTATTGAAAGTTAGTTCAATTATTACCCAATCGTTATACGAATAATATTACATTTTAAGCTGCCTATTTATTCTTATTATAGTATTATCAGTAACTTATGTTAAGAATACGCATATGAAATAATAAAAATATAAATTTTTACGTAATTTAATTTTTGTGCAAAAATTTTAAACATAGTAAAGATATTATATTTATTTATTATCGAAAGTAGATAGGTACTACTTTTTACAGCAAACATTACACCATTATTGAGCAAAATGTCTGTACCTAAAAAATATTTAAATATACTTATTAGATTTTTGCCAAGTTATATTGGTGTATATTCTATTCTATTTTTAATTAAATAGATTAATACCTTAAAGATTTTAATTCTTTAAGTAAAGAATCTGCTTACATGATTTTCAGAGGTGAATGATCGTTATAAATCAACATAATAAAACATGATATTACCTATATTTTTAAATTATCATAATATTTATCTGCCAGTTTAGATATTAGGTAATTAAAATTTTATTTTGAAAAGTTCTGATAAATTAATGCAATGATATTATTTAACCTACCATTTTCCTAATAGAAAATAAATTACTTATTGTAAGATATATGTTAAATAAAATATCCTTAGACATATACATACAGGGCAATTATTGTATAAAATGGTATCATTCAATTCATTTTAACACATCCATCGACCATCACAATGATTTACTCAATCACCACATTGCATATATAAGTACACTCGACACTTACTCCTACTATACAGACTATACAACCGAGTGATTTTTTTTAGATTTTATTCACTAGCTGCATAGGTATGTTATAATTATATAATTCGTGTTGTTTTGCTTAATTCTATAATATACGATACATACATAGACCATAACAAATATTGTGTATTAATATTATGTATATTATATGCAATATAAGATTAAACCTACTACCAACTTTTATCAACTGGTTGAAAAATTAAATAAAAGCACTTAATAAGAAAAAGTATCCACATTAATTTATACTGATTCAATTATATATTTCACTATTTCAGCGTTGAAAATAATTTACTTTACCATAAAACGTAGATATACACAAACATCGAAAGTTGAAAAAAATTCTACAGAAGAAAGTAAAATTTATACAAGTAGTGAAAACGTGTTTAATGAATCTTCAACAGAAAGCTTGAATTTAGAACTAGAAGAAAAATATGTAAATATACCTTAGTGTTATTATTTTATACCTAATTAGTTAGGTACCTATTTAAATTTATTAATGAAGTATTTATTACCTAATAATTTTATATGTAAGAGGTTTTCGAATAAAAAAAAATACATTTTTTTGTATTAGAACTTTCTAACCTAAGAACTAATAAAATAAATATCTAATTATCTACTTTGTACATTTGTATTGAATTGTTTTTTTTTGTTTTTTTTAGAAATTATTGCGTCGATCGGATAAAAGGAATGAATCATCGGGAGTATTGTGCACAAATGTAATGAATAAAGATCAATCATTATTTATATATTTATTGATATTATTTATAGTAGACTTTTTTTACAAAAAAGAAAAAAGAAATATTAAACGAAAAATAATACGATAAATTTATTTCTAACTAATAATATTTTTTCTTTTACGTTTTTGTTATACGGCCTATTATTAATAATATCAATATTTTTTTCAGGATTCTGAGTTATCGAAACTCATTGACACAGAAGATGATATCGTTGATAAACTTCTCAGTGAATTAATAAACTTTGATACTAAGTTAGATTTTAAGGTAATTTTTTATTTTTTATTTTATTAGTATATTGTTACCTATTTGCTATAATATATAGTAAGTTCTAGACCAGGGGTCGACAATTAAATTCTATGGAGGTCTAGAAAATCAAAAAAAAAAAAAAATTCGAAGGCCAGTAAAAACTAAAATCTCAGATATTAGTTAATAATAATTGTTGTGTTATCGCAACTATTATTGTAAATAGCAATAAACGATAAACACCATCGTAATCTCTAAATACATCATAAAATAGATAAAATATATAATATTATGTGTGGAAAACCAGCATTATTAAAAAAAATAATATTTTTTTGTGGTCCAATTATTTTTCCTTCGCGGGCCGCCTATTGCCGACCACTGTTCTAGACTATTAAACCAGAATTCGGATTATGAGTTCATATAAGTAGGTACTACCTACCTATTTTATACATTGGTAGTTACTTTATTAATGATAAATTAAAATCTTAAATGGTCATTATTATTTTTATTTATGTATTTATTTACTAATTGTTAAGTGTTATTACACATTATTCAATATTTAAGTATGGATATAAATTTTAAACTTATGATAAAAATACAGTAGATTTTATTCTTTGATTTGTTAATAGAGAACTATAGATACAGTTTTTAGTGGTTACGATTCAACTCAAAATGAAATGCAGGAATGTAAGAATTATAGGAAATTTCAAGATGTTGTGGACACTTGTAAAATAAATTCTGATTCACATTCATCAATTTTATCATGGAAATCTTGTCATAAAAATATCGACCACTCTGAATCTGACTATATAAACAATTCAGAAAATCTGGAAATATGTCAACCAGTTAATCTATGCATAAAAGATAATAACAATGAAGTGTGTTTAAATTTTCAATATACCTATTATATAATGTTTATTTATTTAAATGTTATGTTTTAGTTAACAATTTATGTTTAAATAAGTATATTTTTATTTTTATTTATTTTTAGACAGAAACAAATAAAAAAACAATTAAAACATTTTTTACGGATAGAAAATATAAAAATACTAAAGACTTACTAATGATAAATCCTGAAGATTTTCCTTTTGCTGAAACAATTGCAAATAAACAAGTAAGATAAAAATATTGTATAACTATAATTTATTAAAAAAAAAAGAAAAAATGTATGAATAACTGTTTAAGTTTTAAATGTACATAAACTTTAATTTCTTAAATGCTTCAGTGTGTTTTAAAAGTATGGGAAAACTGAAGAATGAGTATATTTTGAATAACACTAAAATAGTACTTATGTAAATATTACTATTCAATACAGGCGCGGGTCCAGGGATATTTTTTTGGGCGGCCCGTAAATTTAACCACAAAAGATAATACAGTAAAATTATGATTTAATTAAGAATAATTTTCATTTAGATTTTAGTTATAAATATTTCAATAAATAGTCCGGTACTAATAATAGAAAAAAAAATAATAAAAAAATATTGAAATACAATTACGTGGAAAAATTTTAAAATAACAACTCCAATGCCAATATTCAAAATTAAAATTATTTTTTTTTGGAAAATTTGGGTGAGCCCGGCCCACTCTCTGGATCCGCGCCTGATTCAACACAGTGCATTTTTAATACAGTACTTTAATTACAATTTTTTTGTTTTTATAGTACTTAGCCTTATTTCAAAATAAATTGAAAAATTTAAACTATTTTTATGATAAAGAAGTATACATACTTATTTATAAACATCACTGAATTGAATACATTAATTTTATTGATTTTTGATTTTTATAGTTCTCTATAAATACTGACAAACTAGAATACAAAATGGAAAACACGGAAGTATTTAATATTATTTATTAATGTCAATAAATTGAGTGCATTAATATTATTTATTTTTGATTATTGTAGCATGGTTTGAAGCATGAAAACTATTTGGAGATTACAAAAGTATACATACACACACACACACACACACACACACACACACACACACACATATATATATATGTATATATATATAAATTGTATTGATAAATAATTATTTAAATTCAATTTTTAACTATTATTGTAGCTCTCTGCAAATAATCATGATGAATTGGAAAATGAAGACAATTTGAATGACACAGAAGTATATATTTATAAATATTTAAATATTACATTAATAAACACATAGACAAATTTAATTTTTTTTACAACTATTGTAGCACTTTTCAAACTATCATAATGAATTGGAGGCTGAATACAATTCGGAGAGTTTAAAAGTATGTAATATTATATATACATATACATTTATTAAGCTTATTTTTATTATTATAGCATGGATTGGAGAATGAATACGATTTGAATGACACAGAAGTATACATTAATTAATAATTAAATATTACATTATTAAATAAGAATAAAAATTTAATATTTTTTATAATTTTAGCTTTCTACTATAAATTACAATGCATCAGAGAATGAATACAGTTTGGAAAATACAAAAGTATTTAATATTATAAATACATTTTAATAAATGAAATACATTAATTTTATTTATTTTCTATTATTTTAGTATTCCTTAAATGAGGATGAACTGATGCTTGAAAAAAATTTGGAGACAACTGAAGTATACTTATATAAATACAAATATTAATAAATTAAATAAGTAAATATGTATTTTTATTTTTTTATAACTATCTTAGATCTCTTCTATAAATCAGGATGAATCGTTATATGAATACAATTTGAAGAGTCCGGAAGTAAATATATTTACATAAATATTAATAAATTTAGTAATCTACATTATCTTATTTTTATTACTGTAGCTCTCCTCCTTAAATAATGACAAAAGCATTTCTGGTATCGATAGCCCTGTAAGTATACTCTAAATTAGAAAATGTTATAGGTATGTTAAACAAACTTTAATGATTATTATATTACATAAAATATTTAAATTTTTTAAATTTTTAAGTGAAAATGTACTGTTATTTGAAACATTAAAGCTTCTCCAATTAAAAAAAAAATAAATAATTTTTATGAAAATAAAACTAACATTACCACACATATTTTGTAGAATATTCATGATTATGACGTTCAAAGTATCACAGACTTGAACAATACTTCTTCAACTGAGTTTACAGAATCATTACCAAGTCCCATATACCAAAACAATAATTCAATTGATGACATTCGAGTAAGCATAACCTAATTATACACTTGAAAATTTTTATAAGAGTTGTAAAGTAATAGGTATTTATTACATAATTCTAATTTGTAAATATTTTTGAAATCATTCAATATAATTAATTATGAAATACTAAATATCTAAAAATAAATAAAGCAATATTATTATATTGAGCTCTTAAAATGTCATAAAAGCCAATGAAATTAAACAAAAAAGTTTGGTTTAAATTAGAAATGTTTTTTTTTTGTTATTTGATAATAGTTATTTAACTAAAAATATCGCAATAAATACACATTTTTTTGTTTTTGTTTTGATTGATATTTTTTCAACAATTTATTCTTTTTATTATTTAGACTATTGTTTATTAGGTATTGACAACGGTTTCTAATTACCCCCTTTGATGGGTAAATTATTTAGTTAATAATTTTTTTTTTAATTTTATAAAAATGCTTAACACCATAATTCTCATATAAAATAAAATTATTAATAATAAGTTATTACTAATAACTTGAGTGTAATGTAAAGTAATACTGTAGAAACTCAATTAATCATCAGTCATAGGACCAGAGTCTTGAGTCTTAACAGATAATCGAATAGATGGTCAAAAGAAACTTTGTAATAGATGTTTATATACATTTTACAACATATTTTTATATAAATTATAATAAACAAATTATACAATATATATACACAAGCTACTTGTGAATTAATAATTAAATTAAATTAAAAGTTTGTTCACGTCACATTTAATATATATATATATTAGATATTTAAAAATATTTTTATACGCTTTGATAGTTGTGGCAACACTAAATAGTATTTTAAGCACCGATATAACCTTACCTTTGATCTCCATTTTATTTTTTGAAGATGATAGATAACAGAATTCGAGTTTCTACTGTATTGTGGAATCAGAAATCCAAATCTATTCAAGTTGAATGGATTTCATAGTTTCCATTTTAAATATAGTAATCTAATTCTTGTTATTTTTATAATTATTATCTAATTTATGTTATAATTTTCAGTATGTAGAAGACTTTAATGATATAAGCTTCTTTGATCCAACATTATCAGACGATGCCATGAATGAAGCATTCGTAGAAGACTAAATAACATTGTATCACAAAACTCAATTTATTGTTACTTTTATGTATAAAATGAATATTTTAAATAAAATTAATTATCTTGTTAAATAAGAACAAATGGTAACAGCATAGAAATGTACAAATTCTGAATACATTTTTATAAGCCATTTTCTTCAATATATGACAGTAATATATTAAGTTCTTATTTGTCTTTTTTAAATATATTGAAATTAATTTAACATGCCATAAACAATGTAGTAAAAATACTTCAAATATAATCAATTAATAAAACTAAGTTACAATCAAATAAAATGACTTCTGATAAGTATTAAAAATATATAAGTGAAACAATACATAAAACACTGTCATATATCCAACAATGAATAAAATGTTAGTTATTAAATACAAATTAAAAATAAAAATAAATTAAATATATTTTTAATTTTAAGTATAATTAATATAATATACATAATAATATAACATAGATTAAAAAAATAATTTATTTTCAATTATGAAAACAATTAGATTATTATAATATAAAAAAGAACAATAATTGTTCTTACTACAATTTTAGTTCTTACTAAACTATATTAAATTTAACAATTTTCAATCATCTTTTTCTTCATATTTATCTTCATCTTCATTGTTCAAAGATTTTTTCATCTTTCTAATTTTGTCTCGTTTACACTTGGGACATTCATTTACTTTTTTAAAACAATTACGATGGAATAATGATTTGCAATGGCGACACTAGAAAAAAATGTCATTAATTTTTAATGGGTATCAATATAAAAATGTTTTATTAACCATTAATATTATTTTATTATTTAAAAAGTAGGTTAATGATAAAATCCATAACATACATATGAGTGAAGGGGGGGGGGGGGGGGTTGTTAGAGTATTCAACCTATTCTACTAATTTTTTTACTATACAAGAATGTGAAAATGTATATTGATTTAATATAACACATTCTTTTAATGGAAATGTCTTTATATGCTAGACAACAAAATAATTACAAAATCTGTAAATATATTTATGTTGTAGGTATATAGTGTACCTACAATATAATATATTGTAAAATAATAAAACATTTAAGAGGATGTCTCAAGCAGAAATATGTTATCCCAGTCTTACAAACATATAATATAGCCAAATTGTGTTCAGTAGTTATAATTTAATGCAGTAACTTTTAATAACAGAATGAATTTACTAATTAACAATAATATTTTTTTTAACATGAGAATTTTGACTTGCTTAAAAATTTAACTAAATTTAACAATAGATCAATTCATTCTATTATTTAATGTTGCTACATAAAATTGGGCCTGCCAAACATAAATTTTCTATGATAAATGGTAAAAACAAATATGGGTATAGCATCATTTTAAAATTATTCTTACCCGATAATTATCTCCCATGTCAAATGGATAGATGATTTTGGGGTCGCGGCAAAGTTCACATATAAAACCTTTTTGACTGCACACTAAACAGTTGTAAACGTGGTTTCGGCTAGTTTCAATTTTGCGCTCAAGAAATTCTAATAAAGTACCAGAATAGATCTCTAGAAGGTCCTGAAAAGCATCAAATAAATTAAAATGAAAAACTCTTCATTTAATTGATTTTAAAAAACTTACGGCAAATGAATACAGGTGAATGTTATTAAAGAAATACACACGAGGCCATATGTCTTTGGATAGTTCATCAATATTGTAAAACTTGCATGTAGATAAATAATGATACAGATAGTAAATTTGCCACCGTAATTTCTACAATAAAACATATAAAAATAAAAAATGGATATCAAGATAAATTATAATTTTAATAGTTATGTAAATTTTATCCTTACTTTTGACTTGTTCATTTCCTTGTTGGCTTTGTACAGTTTATGATGAATACTCCTCATATTAAACAATGGATGATATTGTATTTCACTTAAAAATGTTGCACTACTGTTAGACACTGGATACCGGTTGAAATCCCAATTAAGCAATGTTTTTACAGGTATTGCCCAAGTTTCTGATCCAAAACAGTGTACACAATAATAACATGCCGTGAAATTGCATTTACTAAAAGTTTAATAATTAAAGCAAACATTATAAAAATGCTTATTATGTAATTGATAAACTGAAACATTAAGTTCTCAATTTTACTTACTAATATTCTCCAAAATCAATGCCAATTGCTTCGTTGCAACTTTTACACATAAAATCCTGAGAATTTAAACCAAGTTCCTTTGGAGGAGTAAATAAATATTCTAAATATTGTTTTAAAAGCTAACAAATAAAACCAAATTATAAAAAACGTATAGTTAAAAATATAAAAATGATAAGTAATAATAATTACATCTAAACTCAAACGTTCGGGATGCATTGATACCTCAACAAAAGATTCATCATCCTGTAAATACAATTTTAATTATTAGTTTAATGTTTAATAATAATTTCAATAATATTTAGAGAGTAGTTATTTACAATTTTTTTATATTTACATCATTTAAAATTTCAGGTTCGGTGAAATGCTTCTCTTCGATAATTTGTGGGACAGTCAATTGTTTATATAAATCTTCCATTTTAGGGCTATCAGACAAACTTTTCACTCTCAAATTATAAGATTCTAATAATTCATTGAAACTTTGGACATTATATTTAGCTTCTTCATTTGGTAAGCTTTCAGCTTTGTGTTCAGTATTTGGTACTTCTGATGAATTTTCAACTTCTTTCGTTTCTATCTCATGAGGTTTTGTTACTGAAATGTCACTATTAGAAATGTCTTCTTTCAATACATCAACAGACTGTATATCTTTGGTAAGACTAGGAGATACATAAGAAGTAGAAGGTTGCTTCATTATCAATTGCCACCCAATTTCTTCATCCATCATAATGGGAGGTTTACGCAAAAACTCTGAATCAACAAATGACGAAGATAAAGATGACGTATAGCTTTCTTCTGATCTATTATGATCATTTATTAGTATTGCTTCATCAGTATCATTAACATCCACCGCTTCAGCTATCTGAGGATTATTGTTGTGTAATGGGTTATTTTTAAGAGCTGGGGTCCAGTAACCAGCCAACATCAATGTGCTATTGGGCCATGTATTAAGAAGACTTGAGTTTAAAGTGAGTTCAAAATGATACTGATCAATGCTTTCTAGTAAAGCAATTATCTTTTCAAAACTTTCATGGTCCCGTATAATTGCTGTCTTGTTATAAAACTTAACAATATATCGACGATATTTAACAACAGACATTAAATAACTACGAAAAACGCAATCGTTGAGGGTACAGCGAATCCAAGCTCTGCATTTTCCTACATCTGTTGTAACATGTTTTAATGAGTTAATCTGAAAACAATTGAATAACAGTTAAGATATTATATACTCAGTAGTTAGTTATACAAACTTACTTGATCTACCACACCACTTGGAGATAGTACAAGAAGACAGTGCCAAAAATTGATATCCATAGTTTTGTCCACATCGTTACCAATTACTGTTGATAACTGACTGATAAACGTTTCTTTAAGGCCATGTAAGAACAATGCTTCTAGGTTAGCCAATAATCTATCGGCAACATAGTTGGAACTAGTAACTTTTACTTCTTTATCTGAGAACTCTGAATGAAATTCATTTAATCTTTCTTCAAAATAATGTATAATAGATGCCTTATTACATTCATCTTTAAGTTCTTTATTACTTATAATTTTTCTTAAAAATTTATTCATTATAATTCCTTTAAACCAAATTTATGCAATTTCTGTAATGTATTTAAAAGTGCAGATCCTGTTCTTATTACTCTAAAATGATTATTGATTGTTAAGTCAATTATAGTAGAACCTTGGCGTGATTCTAATGAGGAACCAATAGTACCACCATCAAATATGGCATCTAATTTAGGCCACAAACCTAAAAATTCTATTGGTTTTAATGTACTAGGTTTGTTACTCTCATTAGCGCTCGTTAAAGCAATTGGTTTCTTCAGATTACTTACAATATTACAAACAAAACCACTGTTTGGTACTCGTATTGCAATATTTGATTCCTCAGGATTTAATGCAAAATTTAAAAATGGTGTTCTTTGTAATACAACTGTTACAGGCCCAGGTAATAGTGAATCTAAAAGACCAAAAGGCAAGTGACCAATTTCACCCCAATTGCCAATATCATTTACATGGTGAGTACATATAGCTATTGGTTTTTGAAGATTACGTCCTTTGATATTGTATAGTTTGCCTATAGCACTTGAATTTTGTGCATCAGCTGCTAGACCATAAACAGTATCAGTTGGAAGTGCAACAACGCTACCGTCATTAATTAATTTAACAGCCAAAGAGACAGCTTGTTGTTCATATTTTTTTATGTCAATTAATTTATTCATTAATATTTGTTTTGGATATTTAAATTTATTGAGCAAGAACTCAATTTTATAAATCCAGTGTTTAAAATGCTTGAAATTTATAAAAAGCATTGGATAAACTTAAAATATTTTTGACACATTATTAATATTGGAATTCATTGGAAAAGCTGAAACAGAAAAAGTACATTAGGTTAACATAGTAAAATGCATTGTATTGTTAATAATTATTTATTATTTGTACAATGATCACAATATTATTAATTTTTATATTGATTTAAAATTAAGGTAATTCTGAACATATTTTAATCAATAAGTATTTAGAAATAACATACTTCATGGATAAATTATAATAATCATTTTACATATTTAAATAAAATAAATGTACGTAATATGTATATTGCATATTGATTTAATAAGAGATTTTTTAATAGCTGTTTTATATTATTAAGTCAACACCAACATAAATACTTAAAAATACTACATACAATTTCAAAAATTAAATTATTTTAGATTTTAAAATAACTTTTTTAATTTTATAATTTCTTATAAAAAGTCTACAATTGTTAAAAATACAAGTTTGTATAATATTAAATAAATATAATTTAGACAATTTCAAAATCTTTTAAAGTTTTCAGCTCAGTTTTCTTTAAATTAACAATATCAAAATTATAAAAACTATATAATTCCCTGAAAAATTAAGACTATTAAAATTTAAATCTAAATCAAGTCTAGTATACCTAACAAATGTCTTAACTTGATTTACAATTCACTAAATCTTTGATTGTAATCTAGTGACAGTTATAGAGCATGACAAATCACTCTACTATATTTTAACCTTGATTTTAACAGTCACTGATAGTCATAGTTATTAATAAAGTTACCTAAATTACTTTTTAATCTATAATCTATAAATTAAAAACTTTATAATCAATGTTACCTAATATTTTTTATATTTGCATAGTAACTTACATTAATTAAATTAGAATTGAGGTAGAGCATATAATGTATACAAAAATTAAATATCTCAAAACTTTGTTTTAATTTAAAACAAAAAATATAAAATCATACATGCAATAAACAACTTCTGTCAGAATTAACAATAGCAATGTTTAAACTACCTATTACAATTAAGTAGGTAGATAAATAATTCAAGCTAACCTAAACCAAAATGATGTGATAGATAATGTATATAAATTTAAACAGATTTACATAATATAAATTATAGCTTTAAAGTAACTATAGATTTTAATAAAATTTAATTTACATTGTGTAAAATAAAAAAAAATTCAAGACCATCATCATTAACCCTTTGTTAGTCTTACAGTATTATATTACACTAGTGGTTATGTGGAGTACAATATTAAATTTATAATTAAATACAACTTATCGTAATAAACCATTTAAATTCTAGTAAGTTTTTTATTATTATTATTATTATATTTTTTGAAATATCATATCCAATTTACTGAAACTGCTACAAAAAAAAAATAAATAAATAAATAAATAAATGTCATAACTCATAATTATATACTTATTAGATAAGTACCTAATGTATAACAAAATGTATTAATTATAAAAACTATATAGCTGATATTGAATAAAATAAAAATACTTAAAAATTGATGAAATAACTTTGAAGATGTAATTGTTTGAGAGAAGACAAAAAGGTAGTTATCTATTTACTTATTTTCTCCATAAACAATATATTTATGACCTTGGTACAAAAAGTAACAAAACCAACCGTCTTACATGGTCAGTGATGCATCTAAAGTTCAAATCTTGGAGATGCTATAATTATAAATCGCACAAAGCAAACAATATCATAATTTTGAATTTGTATCATTTAAATCACTAGGTCATTAGTTATTACTTATTACTATAGCTGTGGACTATCTATAACATCCTATATTCCTATCGATAATTTATTATCCTTCGAAATTATAGATTAACTTCCAGTAATCTCAATATGACAATATTATGTTACTATTTATTATAATAATTATAATAATATAATATAAATTATAATCTATATCCAAGAAAAAAATGACTGATAATGAAATCAAAAAAATAAAGATATTTTAAATTACAAAGACACAGAATTTGAGTGGGATGGGGTGATTGAGCACTCCCAAACAACTCCGTAGTTATGCCACTACTGTGCAGTTTATAAACATATATCAGTTGACTTCAGCATAAGTTTACTAGATTATAAAAACATCTAACCCTAAAACTGGGTTTACAAAGTAACAATAAAATTATAACAAAATAATGTTTATATTTTTAGAAACATAATTCTGTCAGTGATAAGAAAACTGAGTTTTTGTTAATTATTTTATTATGTGCAGATCTGACATAAAATAAAAGTAAATAACATTGAGATTATCTATAAGGATCATAAAAAGTTAATCTATCATTAGTAAATATTTATAACTAATGAAAGGTTAGATATTATTTAGAATAATAATTAGCAATTTACCTATATCCATAGCTTACCTTAGGATTAAACTAACTACCAATAGGTTTCACTGTACACTAAACCACAAAAATTAACCAGGATATCGTTTAGACCCTGACTAGTGCCTACGATTGAGACATGAACAAAACATTCAAATAAAATTTTCTTAACTACCTACCTACCTCGGTTTGGTGACGACAGTTATTAGAATAGGATTGATAAAATTATTGTTATTACGACTCATTATTTCCGCCTCACTTTTATACAAATACCAATGACGTTATGACAGGTGACGACGTGTACGTACCTATTGATGGATTTTGAGTCGATTGTCCGTATTAACAATTAAATATCCTGGACGGGAATTCATTAAATTTGCAGTATTTCATCGGAATTCATTTGTCACTCGTGAAGGACATTTTTTACGTTACGCACAAATGTTGAGTAATATTGTAAAAGACGATAAGAAAAACAAACGAAAGCACGAGACGACGGCGGTAACAATATGATAACACGACGACTTCAAAAATGTGTTTTCATTTATCATTTGAAGCACAGCAGTTGTAGATAAAGCGGCGGACAAATACCAAATATTTTTCTTATCCTCATTTACGTAGGTGATACGTTCACCGGTAGATAGCAGTTAACTTACCGTAAAAATAATGAAATAGTGTAGTTTCGGTAATTGTGGAATTATTTTACGAGCGAGTACCTACCTACTTAAACTACGTCGTAAACGTAGGCAAGTTAATGAAAATAATTTACTCAAATTACGTAAAGTGAACATATTCGTTAAGTTAAAAGTAAGTAATTAACAAATAGTACCTACATTTAGTTCTCGAAATTCAAAGTCAAAATGGTAAAAAAATTGACTTAGTTTAAAAAAATTGATTTAATTTTTTATATTAGTGCGAATAGTACGTGGGTTACATATGTGGCCTATTTACGGGTGAGGATTAAGGAGATATATCTCCTCCTCCCTTAGACCCCATTTTTGCATATATCTAAATGGTTTTATTTATGATTTTTAAATTTATCACTTAGGTAATCAGTTGGCATTAACATGTTGAGACGTTTGGCTTCGACAATTTTAGTTATATCTCCCACCTCAAAGAAATTCTAAATACCTATGCCATTGGATCACATGATGAGTATTTTATACTTATATTAATCTATATAATATCAAACAACGTAATAGAAATTTTAGTATTATTAGTTATTACTAAAGCTAGGATTTTGATGACTTTTGTATTTTTTTTTTTTTTTTTGTGAGTGTTATACTGTTTTAATCAAAAACTAAATTTGTTCCGTCATATAATAATTTAGAATGTGTAATTTTTATTTAGCATTTTTCTTGCATTTTTGCAAGAAAAATCTTAATTACCTGCTCCGTTCATTGATACTGAAAAAGTAATTTAATTGTCAACTCAAATTTGAATTAATTTGTTTAATTTATTTCTTAATATAAATGTTTACCTATTTTGTAAAATATAAAAATGAATAAATAATAATTGCTTTAAAATTATATTTTTTTCGTTCATCTAACTTAATTTTTTTGTCATTTTTAGCTTTTTTAGGTCATCAAAATTTTAGCTCTAGTTATATTTATTAATTTATTATTATATAGTATCCATTAGTTAGCTTTTTTTTATATAAAACCTCATATACATAAAATGAATTAAAACAAATTAAAATTAGTTATTTCAACAATCAGTTAAACTAATCAAGTTCTCAATTTAATTAGAAAATTATAATAAACTAATTCTAAAATTAAAAAAATTAAATAATTTTTTAATTATAGATTTTCGCCCACCTTTTTGAGTAGATATTCAGTAAACAATATTACGACACATTAACAGTTGTCAGCATGATGGCTTCGTATGCTTCTTACAACTGTACTAATCTATATGATCATCGTGCGTAATTAGAATTTAGAATTAAGAATTGGAGCTTGGATTCCTGATGAATATATTATGGTATATCAAATTCGAAAAATATGTAATGTGTATCTATTAAATTATTATATTTTAGTGATTATATAACATTATGATGTTAACAAGAAGCATAAATCTACACATGGACATATTAAAATATTATAATATTGCAATATTGAAATAAATTAAGCATAATACAACAAAAAATAATCGTATTTAAATAAAATAAAAATATTATTTGATTATGACTTATGGTTAACAAAAAAAAAAACTTAAGACTTAATAAAATAATCTTCCATAGGACGCACTTTTCATAAAAAACTTCATCATATTTAATACTTCTATTTATTGAATGGACGAATGACGACAACATACATAATAAAAGTAAAGTCCGCTTAAAATTATGTAGCTATTTGATGTTTATTTTTTTTTTTAATTTTATACATTTTTGTGACTATTTTAGTTATAGTAATGAAAAAGTTTATAAAAGTAAAAAAAAAAATATTATAGGTAAAACAGTCAAATAAGGTAGTAATAAGGTATACTTGTACATTATATTATATAATAATTATAGTGTACAGTCGATGTGATTTGCTAAAAACAAATAGGTAACCACGATGAACATAATTAGGTAGTAGGTATTTCAAACTATTTTAAGGTGTAAGTGACAATTTATTGATTAAGTCGTTTTGTAATAAATTTATGTATGAGATCGTATAAAATTTCTGGCCTGTCACAGGATACTAAATGGCCCGCGTTTCTTACCATTACTTCTGTAAGGTTTCCGACCGTTTTTATGTAACCAGCCAACTTTTTATTTACATACCACGGTTTTCTGATCGCTTTCTTGTAATCAGCGCCGTAAGGGCTCTTCATGTTCGAATACAAGTTGACGGATAGCGGATACGCCACGACAAGGTCCATTTGACCATTGTAAACTAGAATGGGATAACTGGTCACTAGCTGTTCCAGGTGTTCCTTAACCGAGGTCATGAAATCCGGTATCATTTTGTAATAGATCACGCCCAAACTAGTATACTCAATATCGCCAATGTGTAAAGCTCTTCGGCTATCAACCGTCTGCAATAAGTCAATGTAACTGACGTCTCCAATGGTGTTAGTGGAATTCCACGGAATTGTGTCGCCGTCAATGATATTGTATAAGCTTGGAAACTGAGTTTGCTCAATAAACGTACTCATTATACCACTCCAAGCCTGAAAATATAATTTTTTTTTTAAAATTATAATATAACTATTTACATCATCCATAAACTATATCATTTGTACCATCATTTGTAGAGAGGAATTAAATTATAGGGGAAGGGGGATAAAGGATGCTGATGAGGAATCGCCACCAAAGGATTACATTTTATTAGCACTACTTTTATAAGAGCTATTTGTGGATCATATATATATGAGAGATATATTATATATTATAATTTTATAAGTGATATACATATACCTATATATCTACTTATATGTGTACATACACATTTTAAGCATTGTTTTAAATTTCCAATTTTTTTAAAAGCATACAAGAAAATTAAAATTATAATAAATACTTATTCAATTTTTTATTGTTTTGTAGTTATAAAATGGTAATTTTAAAGTAAAATAAGCAATAAGAAATGTAATACCTATCATATATTGAATATAAACATTTACCAACATTTTGGACATAATAATTATATATATAATATGTATATATATTATGTCAATATATTAATAGGTTTAGTGGTTATACAACTAATACAAAAATTATAAAAAAATAAGTGAAAAAAATTAAACAAATTAATATTTATGAATATTTTATAAATTAAAAAACATGTAGAGAAATTTTTTATTGTGGTCAGAAAGTGAATTAATATATGATAGGCATACTCACATAAAATGCATCGACAAAATGTTTATCGTGTATTGCTTTTCTGCCTTGGGATTCCAATTTATTAATTTCTTGTTTTGTATTGTTATCAACTAAACCAATTTGGTATAGAAAATCTCCATAACACAACAATGTTTCAGGATCTAAAAATCCGTTGCCAATTGCGATTCCATCTATTCTTATATTAGCTAATGTTTTGTCATTGTGAATTAATGACGCCAAAGAAAGTGCAAATTTGCCTAAGTTCCAAATTAATTTTAAATATAATTAAATAATCGATTGTATATTTAATATGTGAATTATAGATTTCTTATCAATTGAGTGTTGTACATACCACCGTATGATTCAGCAACAATATAGAACGGGTTTGGTCTCTGTTCAGGAAACATAGTGTAGAATTGTGTTAAAGCTTCGAAAAGTTGTTCGCCAACGGTTGTGAAGTTTGTTGCATATCCGTCAATGTGTTCAGTGAAACTGAACCCTAAAATAAAAAAAAGTATAAATATTGACAAATTGTTAAAATATAACTACTTGCGTAAAATTATTGATATTTGCTCATTAAACACTTGCAAAAATTAAATTAAAAAGTTTAAAAATTAAGCAAACACAATTGAAAAGGAAAATAATAATATATAAAATATTCATTCTCTCTTATATGTAGTATCTTTAAATCATTTCGTTACCATACATTAATTTTTGATTTTATTTTTACGACTTAAAATGCACATTTTTGTTAAATACATACTGCATTAAATTAATCATAAATAGTTAAACATATTAAAAATTAATAAACATAATATTTGGTTATGGGTTATTATAATATTCGTTTAACCTGTTCCAACAGGACTGTCGATGAATAGTAATGAATTGTTATTGTGCCAAGATAATGGATTTTCATCAATTGTATAGGTTTTTCCGTCAAAGGAGGAATTGAACGGGCCAATTTCTTTAAATACGCTAAACGCCGTACTGGCACCAGGGCCACCTTCCAGCCACAAAATTAACGGTGCTTCTATTTCATGGTAAAGACACTATAATAATAACATAAAAAGTATAAATTAAACTTCTTATAGAATAGGAAAACTTTTTCAATCGTGACACTTATTTTTCACTTCAGTTCTTATTACAGATATGACTGTAACGTTATACAATTCATGCTTGGATAATAAGCTTCATAATATATTCCAATGTTCGTATTATAATTTTATAAGGCTTTATTTTTACGTGAGACTTCTAAAGAGAAGATTCACCGTGCTACATAATTATAGCCATACTAAAATAATTTAAGCAAAAGTGAAATCTTTATGTTTTTAGCTCCGAAAATATAATAATTCTCGCTTAGGTAGTTGTTGTTTCTTTGCATTTATCCCTACTATATTATAATTTAAAAATAAAGTGAACTTAATACTTCCATACTTTTATGCTATATTAATAAAATTAAAACATCTATTATATATTTAACTTTTATTTTTTTATTACTATATGTTAAAACAATAAAATATGATTATGATTGTTTATCACAATAATTTAAATAATATTTATTTTTCGGCTTTCACAGATAGTTGTTAATATTTTAAATTTCGATAAATAAAAAAATAATGCACATTACTTATCAAGAAAAAAACCATTACCTAGTCTATAAAAGATAGAATCTATTAATGGTTTAAATTTTTTAATGTAATGGGACATGGGTGTATTATAAATTACACTGTAGACAAATTAAAAACGTTTTTAAATTTATTAACCTACTACTATTATTTTTTATTTCTGCTTATTAGATATATGTTTTAACTTTTATGTTTCAATTATTCATTTAGTCAAATTTATCATTTAAACTTTTAGAGGATTCAATTCTAACCGTTTTTAAGGATTTTAAGATTATTTTACCAATTATATTAAGAGACCAAATTATTCGATACAATTTTCTAAATCTTCTATTTATCATGAAATTTACTTAAAAACGACTTTTTTTTTTAATATTTTTTCATTAATTTATTAAGTTGGATATTATCAACAATTAATAATAAAATTCTTAACACGCAAAATTGAAAAAACTTAAGGATTTAAGAATTAAATTTTAAAAATGTAGTTTATAACGAATTAAATTTTCTTTCAAAAGATTTATCTAATTAATAGAATAGTCAGTACGATTGGCATACATATGTCTATTTTTATAGAGATCATAGTCTGGATCGAATTCCCTAAATTTTTTTTTTGAACGAATCGTAAAAAATTTAATTTGTATAGTTTAGATTATGGTAAAGGTAATATGTGTAGGACAGAGAACTTGTAAAGCTGAAGCTCTAAAAAATCATTGAATATATACTTTAAAATCTAACATTTATACATTTTAAATATCCAGTTAAAAACTAGTATTAAAAAAACAAATTTTCGTCAAAAATAAATAGAATTTTAATTTCAGACTTTTTGTACATATAAATAAAATTAACCGGAAACAAAACGCGTACAGACCGTTTAGAAACACATCTGATAAGTATTAAATGTGAAATTTTTAATATATCGGAGTATAGTATATAGCCGGCCGTGTATAAACACTATTGATTATATTTTGTGCGGTGAACAATTATCCATCAATAAATTAAATGAAAAATTAATCTAGACGTCATTCTCTATAGCGCCTCTAGGTAAACTGCATGCGTTCGCGAACAACTTTAGGTACTATATTACATGATAAATATTTGAATACAACAATTTCGGTTGTATATTACACGAAATAAAAACGTCCATGGAGAATATTTTAATCGAGTTATTTACGAATTATGTATCGAATAATATATTGAAAAATATAAAATGTAAGAAATATTCGCTAAAAAACTCAAACTATGCATTTGTATAATATGCAAAATAAAACGACAAAACTAGCTTTATTCCAAGATAAAACAGATATTTATTTTTTTTTGCTCTGCTATTTTCGTGACCGCTTAAAACAAATTTAATGTGCAAATACTACAAGACCTTTGTCCTAGCGAGTCTAGACTAACGAGCTAATAACTTGGTACGTTTTTTATTTTCCATTTTTTCCATCATATTAATATTATCTCTTTCGAAGTTTACAGTATTATAGCATGCAGCACAGGTATACGTATTATGTAACAAACACTTGTCGCCGACGTCAGCGTTGCGCGGTAATAATAATATCGCCGTCGTTTGTTTCGTATTGAAATAATATTTAGCGTGTTATAACAGTAGGTACGGTTACCGCTGCGGGGAAGAACCAGAAGAACAGATTGGAGTTGTGTTGGTCGTCGACCGTGAAGTAACCGGAGTAGCTGGCCACGCGCTGCGGCCGGTACACTTCGGTCACCCTGGCCAGCTGCTTGGCCCTGAGTATGTTGCCGTTGCGCAGGTACGGCGTCAGCAGCAGCGGCTCGGCCGCCGAATGGGACGGCGTGGACTTGGGGTCCCACAGCGGGTACGCGCTCCGCAAGTAAAGCGGCGTCGACTCGGACGACAGGCACGCGGCCCGCCGCCACACGCAACACCCGGCGGCGCAACACGCGAGTATTACACGGAACGCGGCGAGCATCGTTGTGCCGGCGGCCGGGACAGTGCGCGTCCTCTCGGCCCCGTCCCGCTCCGGACGTCGGCCGCCGACGCGGTACGTCCGTCGTCCCCTCCCACTCGACAAAGCAACGCTGCGAATTCTTTCCGACCGCCGCGTAACGGGTGCGACAGCCGGGCGCAGGTCGATGATGATATTATGATATTATACCGACGCTATTAATAAATAATAATTAATAATGATAATAATAATAATAATAATAATAATTTAATAATTTATTTACGGAAATAAATCCAATTTACAGCAGGAACACATCGAACGTTTACGCATTACATGTATACGTATTTACGTACGGATGGATAGAGGCGTGAAAAATTGCAGGAAATAGCTGGTATCATCACAGTTTTTTGACACGCAGCCCCTGCTCAAATATATTTCTTCACTTCGCCTATATCGTAGTTTTCCACTTTTTAATGGCTGACATTATTATTGCTACGTAAATAAATTATTATTCCGCGGAAGACCTATGAAAAATTTTTTTTATCGTCGTGATTCGTAAATTGTTACCTAATTTATTCCGTGTACCTATACTTAACTACTTCTGTCACTGAATGAAATATTATTATTCTGTGCTTCAGCTAGTGTTTTTTGCCGGATGGAGGTGTAGGAGATGGGCATACCGCGAAAAACTAGTACAATTGTGATGATACCTATCGAATTTGCCATGGACAGAGGTATGCTACAGTTCCGTCGTGATTTAAATGTTCGATCCCGGAGACATAAGAGTTTCACCGGCTCAATCGTATAAGTAGACAAAAAGCAGTTTAATTTATTCTGGTTAAATATTTTTATCTCAACAAATTATAAAAACAGTTTTAGAAATAAAATTATACGAAATTACGATATTATTTTTGTGCAATAAGTTCGCACCACACATATCGTGTATGAATATACTTACATAGATCACACTCGCACATAATTTTAATGTGTAACGTTAAGCGTCTATAAAATATAAAAACGAATTAAAAATAAGTTAAGTTAATTTTGACTTTTCAATTTGAATATAGATAAAAAAATTATAAAACTAGAAATTTTTAGTATTATATAAAATAATTAATACTATTTAAATTTTAGTATTAAATAAAATAATTAATACTATTTAAATTTTATTATATAATGTGAATGGTCGTAGTTATATAAGTTTATATTCTAAATTACTCTGTTGTGTTTTTATTTTACCATAAAAATAAATACTCTGTCGTAAGCTTAAGATTAGGGCCTGAAGTTTAATGTAACGAATTTTAATAATAACACAATACGACAACGTGTAAATTATCAAAACGTGATAATTCTATTGAAAATTAAATATTTCTATGTTAAAAATATATGTATCTATCTCACATTTAACATAGTTTAAGACAATGCAACGATGATTAGCAACTATCCCTTAATAGTTGGCCTAGCATTTCAGTTCCAGTGTCAATGTATTCCGTGTACACATAACATAATAAACAAATATTTATATTAGATACAACAACCGTAATGCTTTCATATCGTGTTCAAAGATCCAACAGGAAATTATACTTACTCGGTGCGTAATAATATCATTTGCATATAGGAAATAACACGCATGTTTTTGAATTATATATTAGCACCGTTTAATCTCCGAGCACGTGCACCATGGATATATTAGCAACGATTGTATATTATAATAGTATAGGTACACTGTATAATGTAAAATCTATGATTGTGACCAGGAAAAAGTCTCTCTAAATGTATTGGTATAAAAAGTACCGGATTAAAAGTATGAAACTTTTAAATATTTATTGCATATGTAAATATGTTTTAAATAAATTAAAAAAATACAAATTTATTAAAACAAAATAAAATAATGTATCTAATATATGCATTTAAATAATAGTACTAATAATTATTAACTATTCTATAGTAGGTAATGGTTTTCTAAAATTCTAATGTTATATTGTAAATACATATATATATACTATTAAATAAAATTGTAAGGAATTTTCTATGACCGTATTAATCGATAAAATTACTGAACCGATTTGATTTAAATGTTTTACGGTTATACCTGATAGTCTGTTGAAGGTTTTAGTACCACTTTTGTTAATAAAAAATTAAAATATATTAAGTAAAATGGGAATTTTTACGCATATTCAATATTATTATTAAAACTATTGTTTTATAACCATGATTACCATTAAAACACTAATGTTATAACTTTATAAGAGTTATTATAATTATTATATGGAATGAAATTTTAAAAATATCTAAATTAATTTAAATATATTATCTATCTATTTATATCATACATTTATTCACTCTGTTTTATGATAAGATTTAATTAACTCAAAGTTTATAAAAAAGTTCTTGAAAAATTTAAAAAAACCAAGCTAATTTTTAAGGCTTCTCTACCAAGTTTGCAAGAACAGGCCTTTTTTAAGTTCTCATTTTGTAACAAATATATGTATTTTTTTTCCAATTTTTTTTACATATTTGTTCTAAATACCTTCCTAAATGTCACCACATTACCCGATTTTTAATTATTTTTGTTCGGAGGGGGTAGGAAGGAGGTGTATTGTATTTAAATGTTCCAATTTTCTGACGACATTATTTAACATTTTTCCTTTTTTTTTTTTTAAAGGTTATATCAAACACTTAATACCACATAATTAAACGATAAAATTTGAATAGAAAATTCTATATATTAATATATCATCGTCCGAAGGAAAATTAACAACCAATCACGGGCGAAGCCGTGAAGGGTCGGCTAGTTAGTAATAAATTTATAAAATTGTGTTTATGAGACATGAGCTTTTAACTTTCATTAGTTGTCAGTAGTTAAAGTTTCCAATTTTTGTTGAAAAATTAAAAATTGTTTTGAAAAATTATGAAAAAATTACATATAATTTATAAATGTTATTAAGTGTAGGCTATTACCTATATAGGCATATAGGCTATAACAGGTGCAACTAAACAGTCGATCGCAAACGATTTAAAAGTCGATCGTGTTAGAATTTATTTTTAGGCTACGCACACGAAAATAAATTATGGTGATATAATAAGTTCATAATAAAAAATTTACAGTATTAAATAGGTAAATACTAAATATTGTATTAAAAAAAAAAAAAATCAATGAGAATCATTTATGATTTTTGAGTTTTAGTGGATATTTAAACGTTTAACAATAGTTTTTTTTTTTTGGATCGTTAACATATTATAATTTAGAAATAGCTTTAATATGAACCATACACGAAGCAATAATGATATTTTAATGAACATTAAAATGTACACTGATTCGTCACTATGTTGATGAACCCTAACATTTTATATTGTACTATTCGAATCACGTACAGGTTGATTGAAATCTGAGGTTTTTCAAAACGTTAAAAACACTAAGTTATTGAGTCATTTGGTATTTCCCTATATTTAATGAATGATAAAAAATATTTTGTTTATATATATGTAGTTTTATTGTAATACTTTGACGAGACACATCCGCAGGAAATCCAATAGCAACATACTAATTAATATTACATTTTTTCTTGAACACATAACGTACCTAACTACAATTATTTTGTTATTCATTCTATTGTTTGTGTTTCATATGTTATTATCTATTAATATTATATAAGCTAATCAATCTAGAAACATCTTTGTACATATTGAAAATAGGTATATATATAATACTAAATTACCTAATAAACTATATACCTAGTTCATAATATGTATTATTTATAAATCAAACGTTTCACGTTTGCCAAGGACATAAATTTAAATTTTAAATTGAATCAAACTAGTCAAAGTATTTTATAATGTTATGTTAGATTTTGAGTGCAGGAGAAATGTATTGGTTTCGTATTGATGAGTTCTTTTTTTGTCAATTATCAGTTATCACGATTTGGATCAAAATAAAAATGCTACAAGTTTAGACTTGTGATAGTATAAACTTTTGATAAACATTGAGTACTATCGATTAAATTTTCTTTTTATTGTATCGTTATTATGTTTTAAAGTGCCTCAATACGCAAATCCCAGTCCTTTGCTATATTTCATATTCCTTATGTCACTACAAATATTGAGCACCAACGTTGATTCTTTTTTTACCATTTAACTTAAACGTATCTTGTAAATTTAACTTCTAATATTTTTCACTTGTTACAAGTTTTTTTGTACTTCTTTTATTTAATATTTAGTCCTCGTCTGCATAAATGAATAAAATATTATTATAGTTTAATATTTTGATCTTCAAAATATTTTTTTGTGCTTTTTATGGATATTTGGAATTTTTACATTACAATAGTTTTTTTGATTTATTAATAACAATTTTATTCTTCGATTAAAATAATTGACAGTTTTACACTGTTATTAAATTTAATATGAAATTAATAAGACTTTTTTTACAGAACCTTAAAATAGTCATAATTTTTAAAACCGTTTTTTCTTCGACAATTTTTGTAATTTTATTACCATTAAAAAAAAAATAGTCTTAAATCTTGACACTTTTTGCTATTTGTATAGATATAATTATTTTCGATGGAAATTTTAATAAAGTACAATAAACATTATATTTTAATATTAGACACATAAAATTATTTTTATTTTAATAAGTACGAATATCCATCATTTTAATTCATAATGTCTGTAAGATAGAAATATCTATTTCAACTTTTTTTAATAGTACTAACTTAAATAAATACATCAGTTATTATATTAATCATTGGTTTATGATTCTTAAAGAATCATTTATGTGTTAAAATATCTTCTTCCTGATTTTGGTCACGTTGTAATAGTGACAACCACATTTTCCCATTAAAAAGTACGCGTGCCCTCTAAATATTTAATATTCACATAATAGTCTCAGTGTCAAACAAAAAAAAATAAATAGTTTGTCTCGTGCAGGAAATCATAATGGGTCGGTCATCGCACTTCCCGTTGATTATAACGAAAAATCTCACGTTCTATTACTTTTAATAATTAAAACAAGAATTACAACACAACATAAAATGTAATTTCTATTTGTTAGTATCTCCTCAAAAAAAAAAAAAAAAAAAAAATAGGAATAATAGGAATTTATTATTAATTCTATATTTTTTATTATTAATATAATGGTGTATGTTAGTCGTAAACTTAAAATTAGTTCTTATTAATTATTTGAAAAGATTTCTCTACAAGATAGATAATTTTACAACATATTTTATTTTTCATAATTGATTCTTCGACAATGTTTTCTTAAATTTTCAACTGTGACAACAAGAAGTAGTATTTTTTTGTATTATTAATTGTTATAACTAACAATAATTATTAAACAGATAATATCTTGAAGTATATAAATATATTGCTACAGTTTACAACTGTCAATCATGACTTATGAGTATAGGACACAGTTAATATTTTTAAACTATTATACTATATAAGTTTATTGGAAAATTAATAGTTGTGCAAAATCATTTTTTTCCCATGGTTTATTATGGATTTGATTTTCAAAATATAATTTTTCTCATATAAATAGACTATAAAAAAAAAAAAAAAAAACTATGACAATAGTCGTTTCTATAGTATATAATCTTCTTACTATAAATAGAATCTCTTATATATTTATATAAGCAATTTGCTTTTTTAAGGTTAAAAATTGTTTTATCTTTATAATAATTATTGTACACGTTATATTATTTTAAATTAATAACAACATATAATTTTAATTTATAATCTATGCCAAATTTCTACATAAAAAGATAATTAAATTAAATTAATCTATTACTGCATTCTTTTGAGATAATAATAAAAATATTTACTAACAAATGTGCAGTATAAAAAACAAAGTTTGCAACTAATAAAATAAATAATAATACGCCACATATTTTTTTATATCTAAATTTTTCATTTATCTTAATTAAAACAAGTTTTTCAAAAAAACTTTAAAAACAAATTTGATGAAAATTATTAAAAAATAATAATATTTGTGAGCCAAAGACTAATATAAGTAAAGAACGTAGGTATTTATTTAACATTATTTAATCCAAAAGTAATACACCGTACTTAATATACTCCAGAAGAAGTATATAATATTATCTTTCATTTGTTTTTTATACATTTTAAATATCATGAAGACATAACTAAAATATTTTTTTAATATATATATATATATATATATATATACATTATACATAGAATAAGCTTTGTTGTTATTTATTTATATACAAATATAAAACATGAGTTATAACTTATAACTATGGTAATCCAAGATATCTGTATTTGACCAACTGTATACAGTTTCAAAAAATTAATTTGTTTTAATCCTTAATGTGAATTGATTTTCTGTGTTTAACATTGACCCATTTCAAAACATACCAATCAACTTTTAAAAAACAGTCTTCATTTCTCATATGCCCATACTCACGAAAAATTACAATAAACTAAAATCTATTCTCTATATTTAATTAAAATTTTTTTTATGAACATAAACCCTTAGCGCAGTGCTAACTTAAATTTTAAGAATTATTTATATTTTTATTGAATATTATAACATTCCACATACTTTATGTTATTGTTTTAGAATCTCAATTGATACTTGTGAATTAAAAGCTTGTTATATAGTCTCTATCTTCATAAATAATAATTTACCTGCACAGATATTGTACATAAGGATATTTGAAGTTTGCTGGTTTATTAATCATTAATATACTATTATTCTTTTGATTTTATTTTTCAAAAATTTTTCAATTATTTTATTGGTTCAATATTTAGTATTAATTTAATTTCTATTTTATTTATTTTTATAGAGAAATTTTATTTTGTTACTAATTTGTACTTAAAGGCACTAATAATTTTTCCAAAGTTAATATATTTACTTATTATTAGGGCTAGGATTTATATGCAATAAAAATTGTAAAATAGGTAAACACTTGGTTTATAAAAATATGCAAAACTATGCAATATCGTCGAAATATGCAATAATTTTCATTTTATTCAAAATATCCAAAAATATGCAAATAAAAACATCAAAATTTTCCTCATCATGAGGTGATTTTTGGACAAAAGTAATAAATAAAAGTTGCGAAAAAAACCATACTGTTGCATATAAATCCTAGCCCACTTATTACATTTTTTTAGAAATTTATATTATATAACACATGTATAATAAGTCATGTCACGATTTCAGTATTTATATTAATCATTTTTTTTTTTTTTTAAATGGAATTAAAATTTTAATCATTATCATATTACATTGATAAAATGTATAAACGGCGTTTTGTATAGGTAATTTTTGTACGTATATGTGAATGTTCGCTTTCACAAGCGAAACATTCGACGCCTGGTACCCGAGAAATTCGGATTAAAATCACTCTATAAAACAAAATATTTATCTAAAATACAAAGTAATAATTGATACAATTTTTGATGCTGAAATTAAAAATATAATTGTCGATTTCAAGATGTCAAGTATTACTGAAAGAAACTATTATACGTTTTTCAGCTATTGACAATTATCAAGTAGTTAAAATAATATTATTTTAAAAACGTTTTTATTATTTGTTATCTATTATAAACATTATTATCACTGAAACGTAAAAATTATTAAGTATATTATAATTCATAATTTTGATTGATAATATTATTAAACTTTGATGATTTTTGATACATTAAATTATTATTCTTAAATGTATATTTAAAACATTATAAAAAATTTTTATCCTTTACAATTATTTTTTGTTTTATCACAAAAATTTTCAAGTTGATACTCGTAATACTTAAAAATACACTCAAATGCCAATAAACTATTTAAATTAAATTTAAAAATTGGATAATTATTTGTGGTATTGTTATAAGAGACCATTCATTAATGCTTTTAGAATACTTTTTATTATTTTGTAACAGCTAAATTTGCATTTTTGTAAAATGTCGAAAAAGTTGCCTATACCGAACCCCTTGTATATGTATTAAGTGATATTTATTTTGGTATAAATAATATGTTCCGATAGTTAATACATTTGAAGATGGTATACATAGTATACCTACTATAAAATTATTATGTCTTTAATCTATTTAAGAAGTTAAGCATAAATTTAAAAAATAAACAATGTAATAACACTAGTAATTAATTGATAATGAGACACTGCAATTAATATAATCAATGCTCATATTCACATAACTTTTATGTGATTAAACTAAGTCATAGAATAACATGCCACAACCTACACAATAATTTAGGTTACAGCTCTTATAATTTAGGTCATCATGGCAGTATTAGTATTTTAATATTCAATTTCGTATAATTTGGATGGTATAATTAACAAAAATAAAAAAAACCACAGTCAACGTTGTAAAATATTAATATATAATAAACTCTTATGTAAAACAAAAGAATATTTAAATAAATAATACACGTATATAAACATATAATATGTACATAATATACTTAACCTATGGAAGTATATATTTGATGCATGTAATACAATAGACAAGAGTGACGACGTATAATTGAGTTTATTTTGTCGGCTGGACTACAATTTTTTTCTGCCACTTTCTGTACTTAAAGTGTATACATATAAAATATAATATGGCCGTTTTTAATTAATTTACGCGCGCACAGTATAATAAATACCGACATCGTACAAGATAAGTTAAAAAAATAAAATAAAAAATATTTAGTTCAAATCATACGAACTATGGAAAGATGAACACAATTTTATTACACAAATGTGCCTATATTATGTATAGTGTGTTTAACTAAATAATTGTACATAATAATTGTTTTAGTACTTATAACTTGTATAACATTATTATTACGTTAAAGTTACATACAAAGTTAAACGCAGACGAGCGACCTTCTAAATAGGTACCTAAAGTTTTTTCTCATAAAAAAAAACGACAATAGTACAATGATCACATATATATTATTATCGTCTCTTCTGTTAGGAGTTCCGTCGCGGGAATTCACTACCGCGGTAATGGTCACGCGATGGTCGTTGCCACCGAAATCGGCGGTGACGGTGTCGGCGACTGCGTAAGTGGCGGCAGCGGCGGCGGCGGCGGCGGAGCTATCGAGTGCGGCCACACGGCCGCGGCCGTGCACGGCGGCGTCGTGCTCAGATGGTGCGACGGATGGCGGCCGGCAGCCGCAATACTGCCCGCCGCCGTGGCCGCGTATACCATTGCGTGATGGTAGTAACTGCTGCAGTACGTGTTGTACGCCGCAGCGGCCGCGGCAGCAGCGGCGCTACCGCCGGCCGACGTGTCGTAATCCGCTGCGGCCGCGGGCTGCTGCTCGGCGGCGGCTGCGGCGGCGGCCGTCGTAGCGGCCGCGGTGTCGCTGCCGCCGCCACCGCCGCTTCCGCCGCCGACGCCGTAATGGCTGCTCGTGGTGGTGTTGCGACGGGCGCAGGTGGTGCGCTGGACGGGCAAGGGGTGCTGATGCTGTTGCGAGCGCGGCCGCTGCGGCGAGTATGTCGGTGACGGCGTGCGGACTCGGCCAACAGTGTTGTGGCGGCGGCGGCGCCGGTGGCTGTAGCTGCGTCACCAGTGACGGCGATGTCAGAGACCTAGACGCCGCGACCGGTACGGACGGAGAACAGCACGTCGAGCCGGTCGTCGCCGGCGGCACGGCGGGGGATAGCCCCGACTGCGGTGGCGGGGGCGGTGGAGGCGGTGGCGGCGGTGAACACAGGTGTTGGTGCTGTTGGTAGTGATGGTTGTGGTAGAGCTGATGGTGTTGGTGGTGGTATTGGCCGTGTTGGTGGTGGTGGTGGAGCTGATAGCCCGCGGCCACGGACGGCGGTGACCCGGACGGGTGGTGGTGATGGTGGTGATGGTACGGTCCGTACATGTGATGCGCCGCCGCGGCGGTGGTCGGCGACAGGCCGCCGCCACCGGTCATGACGGCCGTCGGCTGCTGCGACGCTGCGTTTTGGGTCGGTCCCGTCGATCCGATCTTATTGCGCAGTATCCGGCTAATGCTCGATACGCTGGGCACGTTGAACTTATCGCACACGCCGTCGGCGAGCAGCCGGTCCCGAATCTCCCAGGCGAACACGCCCGGGTCCTTGCGTTTCAACCGGCCAATGTACGCCACCACCCTTGGCGTGGTCACCCGGGGCTTACTGCCTCCGATGGCCCCGGGCAGTACGCTTCCGGTCTCGTGGTACCTGGCGAGGATCTTGGACACGCACCCGTGCGAGACGCGCAGCTGACGGCTGATGTCGCACGGCCGGATGCCGACGCGGGCCAGTTCGACGATGCGCACGCGAACAGCGTTAGGTAACGGCCGGCCGTTGACGAACACGCCGCCCAGCTGGTTCACCTCGCCGTACTGCTGCTGTTGCTGTTGCTGCTGCTGCTGAAAGCTCTGCTGGTGCTGTTGCAAGTTTTGCTGGTGTTGCAGGCTTTGGTGGTGGAGATCGTGCAGCTGTTGGTCGTGATGCAGTTGTTGATGGTGTTGGTGGAGGTGCCCGTCCAACTGTTCGTGTTGGCGTTGCTGTTGCATCTGTTGGTGCTGTTGCAGTTCATTGTCTTGGTGCTGCTGGTGCTGGTGCTGCTGATGTTGCGGCATCTGTTGGAGCAACTGCGACTGGTGGCCTTGCTGGTGCGGGTGGTGTTGTTGGTGCTGTAAGTGTTGCTGATTCAGATGGTGTTGGTGCAGTAACAGCATTTGCTGCTGTTGTTCGTTGCCACCGACACTGCCGTCACTCATGTGCTCGTCGTTGTGGTGCCGTCCATGGCGACGATGCCGGTCGTCGCCTCTCTCTTCGCCACCACCGTGCTGTTGTTGCTGAGGTTCCAATAACATTTGAGAAAGCCGATTGTGTAATTCTGTTAACAAAATCGATAATTATCATTATTATATTATAATCGTGTGTACAGTTAAAACCCAAATTATATTACTAATCACCATAACCTAACTAATAGATTATAAATACTCGTAGACCTATAAATCATCAATAATTATAACTAACTGTGATCTATATACCTATTATATACATGGTTATATTTATTTTAGTAGTTAAAATTATTTCTGTGATAAAAACATAGGTGTAAGTATAGTAAAATTTTAATTATTTGTAAATTATTTTACAAATGTTGGTAGGTATAACATTTTTAGATTTGTCATAGCACTCGATTCAAATGATTACAGTAAATACTCCATGATAAAGTATAGATAGTATTTTGATTGGAACGTTTAGAAATTTCTAGTGAGAAAAAGTCGTTAAAAATACGAAAAAAATCTTATAATTAAATTTTCTAATTTAAAATAAAAAATAATATAGGTACCTGCAAGTGAGAATATTTATATTTAAATAAAGACATAAAAATAAAAACAAAGTAAAATAAATAATAAATCATGAATAATAATACTATGATCAATAGCGTTATATTAATCATGTTTTACAAAAATTTTATTGAAAATTTTAAATCATTTGATTTAGTATGACTATAAATTACTTCTCAATTATCTCTTATGTTTTTTTTGAAACGGTAATCAAAATTTTGCTTTTATGAGCCACATAAACAAAATATATTATTATTCACTAATTTTGTATATTATTATTTTTTATTTAATTTTTAATTTTTTTTTTTTTTTACTGTATTCAAAATAAAAAAAAATCTTTAAGCTAAAAAGATAAAGTATTTGAAAATCAATATTTAATAGAATGGATACTTCACTATTGAAAAATTATGGGTACACCACAAAAAGTCAAATAGAGAATTCATTATGAAAACAACAATTCCAAATATTGAAAAATACATCATAATAGGAAAGAAATAAGTTATTTAATAAGATAACTTTTTGTTATGTTTTTAATATATGAAATGAATACATACATTTAGTCAATTAAAAATATTTTATATACTACAGTACAAACTAGAAAACATTAAATTATATAACTAGAATATATTTTTAGTGATTACTATTATTTTGTAATGCTAAATCGTTAGTAAAATAAATAATATAAATTATTATACATAATAATAAATAATTATTATTATTTGTAGTAACGATTAATTGTTAGTTTAGTTGTCATGACTATAGCTGTTACTGTAACAGTAAAAAAAAAAATTGTTTCTAACCTAACCTAACCAACCTAACTTACAACCCTAGAAAACTGCAGTTCAGTGGTGTTCATGTAGGAGGTGTATACAAATTAGTAGGTATTGCAGTTTTTTTGTATATAATTTACTTTTTTTATTTTAAATCTAAAATTATATACAATTTAGATTTTAAGCGGATCGATGAATGTATTGATTTTAAAAAGATGAGTGTGTGCTGTGTGTGTGGATTTTTGCGCCCATTTACTCGATAAAATGTCGGAAAATCATTCCATTTTAAACTTTGAGAGTGGTTTTAAATAGAAAATTGGATATATTTTGTATTTTAAAAAGGTTAAAAATTACCAGTACTTACTATTTATAATTAGAAAAACAAACAAATATAGAAAAATGAAAATTTTTTCGTAAATCCAATATTATTATTAAAATAATTGTTTTGTAACTATGGTTATTTTAAAACTTTTACGTATATAATTAATTAAACTGAAGGAAATTTTAAAATTTAATTTTAAGTTATTACCTATCTACTTATCTATACTATGATGAGCTTATTCACACTGTTTAGAATAAGAAGGTATTATTTCAAAAATTAAAACAATAATATATTAATATAGTATATAAATATAATATTTATGTTTTATTTTAAATACATCGAAAAAACATTTCATGAAAATATATACTTAATGATACAGGCTGATCGTTTCTACTTAGAATTGTATTTATATTTAAATTTTTTTTTTATTCAATGATATATCATTATTGAATTATTTGAATTCAAATATATTACTGACCACAAACCCACTATTAACACTTAATGCACCGCAGAGCAATTAGCAAACCCGTTTTTAATTTATAACAGGTCTTAAGTTTATTATTATAATTTATAAATATTAAAAATATTATGATAAGTTGAAATAATCATATGGTTGGAAGTGCAAAAAAAGTTACTGGCACAATTTATGAGAATCACAATTATTTAAAATCATATTAAAAGTAACATATAATTACTATTATATCGACTTAAACCTTAAAATTGTAATAAAATATATCTATAAAAATGTTTATTCTTCTATTATTATTCAATATTTAATACATAGACTACTAAATATCTATATAGCTATATAGGTATGAATACTATAAATATTGAATAGAATTTAATTTAATTAAACGTTTAAACCATTTTGATTGGTGTTTATTATATTGAATTAAAAAACAAAAATGTACCCTTTACAAACTATAATAGCATAATTTTATTTAATTAGCTGAAGTAAGAAAATTAAGTCATTGTATAAAATATATAAAATTATGTATTTTATGAATACATAAACAAAAATTAATTTATATGAGATGTGTATTGGAATATATACCTTACCTATGTATATATAATAGCTATAAACGTATTCCAAACTATCTGTTTTTATACTAAACAGAAAATTTTTCAAAACATAAAATCCATCGAAAAGAGTTAAAATTTAAATATCTATCAGTTGTATGTATTCGCATAATAAAATGTTTTATATTTTATTTTTATTTTTATACATATAATTTTGTTTTTTCTATACCCACATAGCATAAAAAGAATTTCCGTATACCTACTGATATGTAATCGGTATTATATGGGCGGAGTCTAAAAGTATACTTGTAGATAACTATACTATAGGTGCGCGTTTAGCAATATAATATTATACAATTCTTAATACCACGATAACTACATATCGACATTTCATAAAAGTATATAAATATATATTTTTTAATATCCATCTATAAATCGTTAAACGTACCCTGTTCGCTTTAACTAATAATGTGTTTAACATCGTGGACCGTGGTGTTGTTGTAATTTATTAAGAGTGGACATTTATCTCTGAATTTCGCAAGACGTTTTACAGATTACTCGGCAGCCGGTTAGTACATATTTCGTACGTTTAAATAAATAATAATATTTAATAATTATTTAATCCATCAGATACATATAATACTATATACAACCGTAAAGAACAATTCGATGGGTTCAAGTGCGTTTTTGTATATTTGTATGTACCTATATAACAAATTGCTTAACTGCGTTATACACTTCCGGTGACATATAACCTATAATGTAATTTGTATACTAATGTTGTATTGCCACACACACACACACATATATATATATATATATATAACAATAAATGTATACTCTTGTAGTGTGCATAGACATTACACACGCTATATCGTTTTAGTGTGCGTGTGTATTTAATATTGTTTTGACTACCGTCACCGCCGCCGCCCAAGAGTCGGGTTACACGAACGGCTCAAATTTCTCATTAAAAAAATCGCGTAGCTATATTATATTAAAATGTATAGGTGTATTCCATATAATTTACACACAAAACCATTATTGTTTAGCGTATTATAATATGCATTATGGCTTTGCGGCACGCGAATATTCGCACGTATATCGCGCGATCGTATTTTACACCCAGGACGGAAGGTTGCGGCGGTACATTATCCGCCATCGTTTTCCAATTCTCATCGCAAAAGTTCTTTAGATTATAGCTCAGTTATGTATACAAATAAACAATGCACGTGATCAAAGGTTGACTAGTTAATAAAATTTTAAGTTAACTTGAAAACTTTTCATAATTATTAACTATAATTAATTAATAGTGTAGTTAACTTAAGAACTTGACTGGTTTAATTGACTATTAAAATAAATTAGATATTTTTGCAGTTAATTTAAAAATAATCCATTAAATAAAAAATAAAAATGTTTCTGAAATTGTTGGTTTTATTAGTTTCATTTATACACAATTATTGTACACTTGAAATTTACATTTCCGTTTTAAATAAAATAATAATCTAATACTATAATTAGCAAAAAATACTTTTATGTGATTCGTATATTAATTAAAATTGTAAATTAACTTTTTTTCAATCGAGTTAAATTAATGTTTTATTTCCTATATTAATTTTAAATTTAGTAAGTTAAATTAATTATTTGTTAATATTAACTTCTAACTTAACGATCAAGTTTTAACTTAACTTAAAATAACTTGAATTAAAACCTTTGTAGATTGTTTATAATACATTTTATCTACTAAGCCCGTCTCATAAAAATTAACTAATTAATTTTAATATTAAATTACATTATAACAAAATATTGTCTATCATAAGATATACCTATACATTATTTATTATTCATAAATTGTGTTGATTGTTTTATTATCTGTTATTGCCTGGCAAATATTTAAACAAAAAAATAAATTGATTTAATTATAGTTCACAATCTTCAGATTATGATAAAATGAAAATGATAATATAACTAAGATGAATATTTTGTAATGTTCGGTACATACAACGAAATAGGACCCCACCATTGAAATTTTATTGTGGTTACGCTAAATCCTCGATACATGGTGAAATAATATAAAAGTTGATATTTATGTAATTATGTTGTGTAACAAAATTAATTAGCATTACATATTGATAAAATTTTATTTTTATAATAGACTATTGTTACTTATTTTATTTATATCTTGATACGTTATTTTATGAACCAATGTGTATTTGGACTTGAGATACAATCTGGGTACTTATATTTGGGCAGAAATAGGACTTAACCAGTATTCAAGCTTCAATCGGACAATTTCGTTTGTAATATTATTGCGAAGATCGTCTCGTAAAACGTTAATTTTATTATTTCTTAGTAATTTACTTATTTATAGACCAGATTTCCAACATGTACATTGTACAAGCTTGTTTTTTTATCAATTGTGTTGATAAAGATCAGATGACCAGTAACTATCACGGGAAAGTGTATTCATTTTAAAACAACAGTAGGTTTGGATAAAGTTTATAGATAGGTAGGTACCTATTTGATAAGAATCTAACATAAATTTAGATATAACAATGATTTTTCTATTCATAACATTTACTGATTAACTTACTTTTACAAATTTTAAAATTTTATTAAATTAATTCAATAATTATATCATTGTATTTTTTATGGTAAAAGTTTAACTTATACACACCTATGTCAAATTAATAAATGTGTTTCTAAAAATTTGATGAAGCTAAAAATGTAAAACGTTTATAATATAGTAAGGCAATCTGCAGGTTTTTCTTTTATCAGTGAATTAAAAAATATAAGCTATTATAGTAAGAATAAGATTTTTATGACTCATATATGTTTTTATTTTAGTCTTGCATATTTTGAACCAAATTATAAATCAATTTAATATGGCACAAAAGCAGTTATATCTACTTTAAGCATTTTTTTAAAAATATAAATCCTATTTTTTAAATAGTATACATAGAAGGTAATTTTTCTTAAATTTTAGATATCAAAATTTTTTTTATAAACTTTACCAAGAATAAAAAAATGCATAGATAATATTAAATTAAGTTGTTAAAAAATGTATATCATATTTTTATTTTATTTACATTTTACATATTTGTTAATGTAATATGTATTTGATTTCTTTAAGAAAATATTTTTGTTTTAAATATTTTTGCCTATTATTTTAGAGCTTTTAATGTTATGAGAATATCAAATTGTATTTATTATAGTATATAGGAGATATAACTTATATTATGTATATATAAAATAAAATTGAATTTGGATTGAATCAAAAATGTTTTATTCAAAATATTACGATTCAGTAACGTAAAAAGAAGTTTTAATACCTGTAAATTTAGAAAATTGTAAATTAACTATGAATGAAGAAATATCATCATTTGATAAAAATAAAATATTGAAACTTTTAGGTCGATTTTCAAACATAAAACTAATCAATGATGACTGTACACAAAACCAAATAAAAATAAAATGGAAATGTTTCTGTATAAAAGAAGATTAGTTATTAATTGATGTGCACAAGTTCATGGAATAATTTATGAAAAGATGTTTGGTTAAGTTTTAAAATATGGTGGTATTTGAAAATTATTAGTCATAAAAGCCGTAAATAATTTGAATCTTAAGTAATTCAATATTAAAATTACGTTTTTCTATGCTAACGTAGAAGAATAAATATACATAAAAACTAAGAGTTTTTAAGATAGAAACAAAAAAATGAATAAATTTCTTAGTATGTATGGGTCAAAACTACGTAATATCTAAGTGTTTAAATAAAAATGTTAAAAATGTATTACCATATTTTGACTTAGAACAGACAAGAACAGACTTTTTTTTTGTAAGTCAGAAAAATTAAATTTATTAAATTTAGAAACTTCTGTAAATTGACTCAAAATGGTAGTAAAAATGACGATCTGCAGGTTATTAACTTTGTGGGAAATATCAAGGGTAACTTTAAGATGTTCTAGATTTTTTTTCTACTGGGTATTGAAGTTTACCCGGAGTCTGGTGGTTTAATATTTATACATGAGACGTTGTAACTGCTTTTTCTATTCAAGTTCAATATGTAAGATACTAATAATGTGGTCATTTTCACAGATATTCAACATACTTTGGGTACAAGTACTAAACTAAGACAGAGTCTTCATTAGTAAAGAGAAGTGACAATACCTAGGTAGTTTGTTGTATTTCAGTAAAAAACGAGACCAGATAATATAAGATAATTTTGAAAGAGAATGTTGAATTAAAGTTAGCTAAAATAGAAATCAGTATCACATTACGGAATTGGTACCTGTGCATAACTTTAATTCAATAGTAATAATATGAATCCATCATAGAACTGATGTGACTTATTTTTATAATGGGTGTATAGTTACTGGTTAGATGCGATTAGGTATTAAGTTTGAATATTATTTATGTGTGTGCGTTATACATATTTAATACATATCTAATTACTATAATTATTCATTTTGTACAGGACACTTAGAGTTAGACAAATAATAATAATTTATGAATAGCAGTGGAGTTTTTATAATTTTTTTTTGAGGGGGGAAGGGGAGTAAATAAAAAATTATGACATAAAACTTTTATAAAAATACTTGAAAAAGTAAGTCGGAAATGTTAATAAAAAATAGTTCTTTCATGAACCATGAACCTAAAAAGGATACTATGTAAGTTACTATATGCACAAAATTTGTATTTATAGAGTATAAAATATGTATATAAAAAAACTTAATTTCTCAAGTTATACTCCATGGTTATTGGTTACGCTACTGCCCATAGCTATTACGTATATCGAGATATAAAAGCAATTGCAAAGATTAGTTTTGAAAAACTGATGTGCAGTGCCAATGTAAATTATATAAACTTGCACACCAGTTTTTAATTAAATCCGGAAATCGATGTAGAACTTAGACAAAATATCAGACTGCGTCTGCTACTGTGGAGACTGGTGGAGAGATAATATATAATAATATGTCGTGACTTGTATCTATTATAAATTGATAAGAAGTTTTTATTATTTTTTCAACCTACTATGATAAAAAAAAAAAAAAAAATCAATCATCAATAGACAATAACGTATAACCAAGTTACATTATAATACAGTTCACACATAAGCGTATAGAGACGCTATAACAAAATCATATTAATATCGATTGATTGCTATTTTTTAGTGTTACGTGTTATAATATCTTTAAGAGGACACGGTAAACGTATGACAGGACGAGCATGTCAAGCGACATGGAATGTGACCAATTATTATTATAATATAGTTGTATAATTTTATAACGCGTGTGTGATATGGACGTAAAATCGTTTTTCAAATACTATTGACGTATATACGTCATACCCGCGAACTCCGTCGCCGGCACCTGCAGCAGTGTATTGGTATACAATAAATTATATTATTTTTCGTAAGTTCGCGATAAATCATACGATACGGTGCTTATAATAATAATAATAATAATAATAATAATAATAATAGTAATATAGTCGCGGCTGTGCATTTAGGTCGGTTTTTATTTATTTTTTTTTTTTTTATTTCCCGTTTTCACGTTTCACGCGAGCGTATAAATAACTGTGTACAGTAGGCGCATCCTCCGCGGGCGGGTGGGCGGACGGACGGGCGAGCCAAGAAAATAATTACAATCGCCCGGCTCTATCTGTCCGACGTGCGTGTGTGTGCGTATTCGGTGTGCATGCACTGTGCTTGTGTTCGTATGCAGGCAGTGCCGCAGCCGCAGCCGAGGGGCGGTACGCGTCATTTACGAATCCATTACACGGCGGCGCGGTGCGGCGGTGTTATGGGCTGTGCTGGGCGGGGTTGGGGGAACATGCTCCTCGGGGGTGACGCGCGGAGCGGCGGGCGTCGGACCCGGATGGCTGCCGCCGAGTCTATAATATAATAGAGACGCGCTCGCAATTCGACCGTACCGAGATCGTAATGACGCGTACGGAGATTAATAATCGTCACCGTAAAAATAAAACTTTGCCGTTGTCACTGTGTTATACGTACATGCTGCGGCGGTGTATAATAGTGTAATACGCGGCCATAATAATAGTAATAATAATCTATAAATTGTTCATATATGTATATATATATATATATATGTATATTGTGCTCAGTTTCCGAGCGCGCGCGCGTGTGTCTGTGTGTATTATGTATTATATTATGCATATGTGCCGCTTAATATATTATTATGTACGGCAGTATATTATAATATGTGAAATTAATCGTCGACGGCGCAATGAAGGCGCGCCGGTTAGCCAGAGAAAAAACATACAAAAAAAATAAATATATATATATATTTTTTACGATACGAAAAAAAAGAGCTGAACGAAGCGACGACGCGTGCACGCCGCCGCTACTGCCACTGCAGAAGAAACATTCCACGAAATCGCGTTTTTGCGATTTAATATCAATAAGATATTGTATATATATATATATATATTATATTGCATATGCACTGGTGGGGATCATTGCTACGGTACATATTAATATGTTTGTAAATGAACACACGCAAATGGTCTATTTGCTCGATGCAACTATATATACTAAAACGTGATAGACGTATAGTAATTTAAATCTTAAAAATTGTAAGACAGGCATTCAAAGTTATCAAAATACCTGTTCAATATTATTTATTTTGTATACATATAGATCATTAATTAAACACTTTAAATTTTGAACTTCAAGGAAATGGTGGAATCATAATTAAATTATTGAGTATTATAAATAGATTTAAAATTTAAATGAAAATTATTTAAGTTACATTGAAAAAAATAAACATGAATGACTTTCTAAATGTACTAAGTTTAATATAGGCTAAAATTAAAAGTTTTTTGAAAATACCTACATTGTTGAAATTGAAAATATATACAATGAATTTGAGAGACGATTTGATAATATTCAAAAATTACAGCTGATTATCATATTGATATATTTTCTTTCTCTGAAGCCAGAAAATATATAAATAATATATTTCATATATTGAAAATATTTCTACGCAAATCAGTAATTTGTTTGACGTGGATTTATAAGAATAAAATTAGATAGGTACATTCCTCAAAGCTCAAGGTTTTGAAAATAATTTTTGGAATCTATAGAATGAATAAGAATATTCTAATTAAAGGAATAGCTTTGTAGTTACATAAACTTATTTTAGATCTATACATATACGTATTATATACGTTTTAATAAATCAGCATTTTTTTCATTAAAATTATAAAATTGAAATACTGAGCTTTATATTTTTTAATTTAAAGCAGATAGTTTTTGTTTAACAGTCAGCAGCTATATATTCTCTATATTATGATAAACTGACCAACAATGTGACAATATGTAATGTCACACTTCCACATTAATCAAAAAAAATATTTTACTTATTTAATTTTTATTTAGGCTATACATTTTAATTTTATTGTTTATATAAATTAATGTTTATTAATAGTTATAGGTAAATAGTAGGCAGGTACTCAATAATATAGAAGTCGATCCTCAAAGAAAAAAATGTTCTTAGTAGATCTTTGCCAAAAAAAAAAAAAGTAAGTAATCATTAGTAACTACTATACAATTAGAGCAATTAACATTAATATAATAAAATAAAATGTATAAAATATTTAATTAAACGAATCCTGATAATAAAATTATTTTAGAATAATAAATAAAAATAACTTGAACTAATGAAGAAAATTAAGATATAATATAATAGTGGTATGATTTATTTTATTGTTTTTATTAATTGACAATATTTTCCTTTGGTCTTTACATACATTATTGGCTTTATAATATGTTATTAAATAACTTATCAATATTATTATCATATGTATTAAATTTATCAATTTATATAAATCTCATAATATAATGCATTCTATTTAATATTTATAAATACGTAATATTCAAAAATAAAGAAAGAAAGCTGTCAAAAAAATGAACTCAATAAAATTATAAAATTATAATTGTTATATAACACCATTTAGTATTATTTTATTATATATATTATAGTTAAATAATTTGATGCTTAAGAAATATGGCGCATATGATTTTGCGTTACACTATAAGTAACCTTTCTGTTAGTTTTAATCACGAATAACAGAATAAATTATCTATGTAGTTAATATTATAATTAAAGTTTCAATTATAGCCCTAATCTGAAGTTTATAAATTCTATACATTGTGCTTGGAAAATATATTTACAATAGTATATAGTATCATGATATTAAAAAGAATACATAGGTACAATCTATACATAATAACTAAGTCATAAATCACATTATTCTTGTTTCAATTTATAATCTATAAATTAATAAACATTTTGTAATAATAGACTGAAATAGAATTTTACTTAATTTTAACGGTAACAGACAAGACCACTATGTTCAAAAGATGTATATTCTAAACACCGCTGTTATCGAAAAATGAATATTCGGCTACAGAGTAGTAATATGGATGGACCTATTAATGGATTGTGAATAGGTATTTTACTCATTAATCGTATATAATTTAAAATTAACCGTAAAACAATCTAACTATAAAATTTATATCGACAAAATTTAAAAAATAATATCTTTAAAACATTGGTTAAGCTATTGTAAAATAAGTTAAGACTATTGTCGCCGTAACTCGTGGGAGTATAATAATAAAAACATCAATAAATACTTTTATTAAATAAAACATAATTATAAAGAACCATTATAATAGTATCCATGTAAAAAGTTAATTTTAATATTTATGTACAAATAATAAATTACGTTTTAATTTAATATTCAAAAACTATAAATTTCAATGAGACTACTTATTTAAGCTCTTCTATATGATTCTAATAAATGATTCAAACATTCCCTCTTTCACAAAAAAAAAAAAATTATAACCAAACATTCACCCCAATTGTGTATTAAGATAAAAATAGTTTGAAGTGTAAATGGGTTGTACCATAACAAATAATAAAGACAACGAGGGGGAATTATAGGGCAGTGTCTAACATTTTTACACCCACAAAATTGGCCACTACATCTTCATTGATCTCATCGTACCACCACCAATCACAAACGATGACAAAATACCAGCACACAAAAGCATAATAAAAAATATAAATAAATGTATAAAGAAGCTGCGATTTCAAAAAATTTTAAATAGTTTACAGTTTACACTTAACAAAGTTAATATATTAGTGCGATTTTACAACCAAAATCACATCTGTGTCACACATCGCTATATCTTTTATAAAATTAATTTTCTTAACTTATATACCAGTAGTAATAAGAAACAATAAATTAAAATTTGGAAGGAAACATTAAGAATAATCTAATTTAATATGCTAAAAATAAAAAAACATATTAATAAGTTTAAAACCATTTAAATAACCATTTTTATAACTATTGAATATTATATATTAAAAATTCTCAGTTAACTATTAATGTATTATTGAAAATAAAAAAATTCCAACAATAACATGCGTTATAATTTTTCATTTTAAATTTAATGTAATTTTCCTAGTATATATATTGTTAAATCCTTTAAGTATGTTTAAGACAATAAACTGAATAGTATCTAATATATTATATGATTTATAGCTTATAAATAATATTTGTAACATTTATTATTAAACCGATATACATACATATACATTTTATAAATTGTTATTTACTTTAAAACTTAAATGTATTAATTATAAAAAAGTGGAACTATTGAATATAACAATTTAATAAACATTATAATTATTATTGATACAAATAACATGATTTATCAGTAACTTAACTTAAATAGATTAATAATGTGTAAAACAGGAAATTAAAAGATTATTTTAATGATTATTCTCTTGTTTAAATAGAATAATTTTTAACAATAAAAATAATTATTTTAATCTTATATATCATTAAAAAAATAGAATTTATGTGTGTAAATTATCAGTACCTATAAACACGATCAATCTTATACGAAATTATATAGTGTTTCAAAATATTGTTTATAATAAAGATTTATACAGAACCATATATTATATGTCAGCTCGACGAAAAAATTGCTGGCTAATAACTAATAGGGCCCAAACACGGAACACAATATTTAGATGTACATTAGTAAGTATATACATATGTATAATACTCGTCGGGGCAGCTGCAGCAGAACGTTCTTGGCCGAATGTGTCATTTAGATGGTTAACCCTTACTACAACATATATATATATATATATATGTACGGCAAATGAACAGAGACTATATATGACGCGAGATAATGAGAATCAGATTTAAATAATGAGCGGCGATGGACTATGAACCTTAAGTCAATTTATATATATATACTAATACAACCTTTATAGTGTATTGCTGGATCCTAATTATTGATCTTCAAGGCAAAAGAAGAAGCTATATTCATCTGCTTGTAACTATATATATACACTCACCAAGTGTGTGTATATATATATATATATATATATATTGCGCTACAGCTGCCGCCAAAAACATACGCACACAATTATGTATTATTAACCTATGTCCTATGCTGTACTGTATGCTTACACGAAAAAGTGTCAAACCCGGGTTTATGGTGACACGCTGCAAATATGATGTTCATATATAGGTATAAAGGTATATATATCGTCTACAACGCACGAGCGCCCTTTTTCTGCGTCAAGACGATGGACTGCAAGAATAGACCTTTTCACCCGCGACTTTCGTGTCTCCGAAAATATTCTTGCACGCGTGCAGTTCAGAGTCCAACCCCCCGAAACACACGTCATGTACCTATCCATACATCATGCCATCGTATGCTGTGTACCTGACTATTTTATTTTAGATCTAGTGAATCGGTGAATACAAATATTTAAAAGATTGTATGCCATATGGTATGCAGAGTTTTAAAAATGTAGAAGTTAAAATTAAATTAAAATACAAGTGCTCAATTTTTTATTAAACAAAATATTATCAAACTATTAGTTATTAATGAATGCGACGAGTCAGTTGTAAGATATACAACTATATAATGTTTATAAGCGACAACCGCGGTTCAATCAGAATGCTACACAGTGACATATGATTATAAAATTAAGATGACATACCTTGGCAACAAATTCTGTTAACTATTTGTCCGAGTACACCGTCCTCTTGATAGATATAGGTTACCATGATAATATACCAATAACTCGTTTATACAAGTCTATGCATTTTCATATTTTATTCTATAATATTATATATTCGAATGATATAGATATTATACCTATGAGTGAATAATTTTTACTTCACACATGCCTATTCTTTTATTGCTTTAACTTATGTAATCACGTCATTGTAATCAGGGAAAAAATGCATGTGCAATTATGTGCAGAACCGGATACAAATCTTATGCGATAATTATCAACATCATTGATGGATTGATGCCAAATTCTATCAGTTCCGACCATTATACATAAAAAAAACATGCAATAAGGAATATCCGTGCTAATTGTTTTTATTATGATAATTTCATAATATATGGCTACAATTTAAAAATATTTTAATTTTTGAATACTAACAAACGATAATTCTTTTTTAAAAACGAATAAATATTTAAGATTTAAACAACTGCATATAGTTACAGTCTCAAAATAATCATATAGATTTATACATATAGGTTTACTTGAAAATTAGAGTCACGTCGTCTAGTAACGGCGGCGGCATTGATCGGATCGAGTACGATATAATTATTATTATCGTACATTGTTGCTTGTACAGTAGGCAACAACTAAAGCAGCGTACAGCAATGACATAAAAACATTTCGGTTTACCTAGTCAAGCGATCGCTGCAGTCCGACAATGGGTGCGCGGGTGGTTCGTCGCTGGAACCCCTCCCGGAACCGGAACCGTTGGATGAATGGGGTGGGGTGGATAGCGCTGCAGGGACAACGTCGACGGAAACGGGACGCACAGCACATATTAAATGGAAGAAGGCACCGTCGCCGGATAAATAAAAATATATATACAATAGTCAGAGGCGGTCGCGACGGCGGCAGTTTTTTAAAGTCGCGGAGATGATTATAATTAATTGGCGTCGGCGGCAAACATGACAAAACGACGTACACACACACAGACACACAAACAACGAGACACGATATAAGACGCGCGCGGCGACGCTCCGACCGATGTGATCTACTGCTGTTGTCATCTATCCTCCGCCGCCGCCGCCGTCGGTTCTTGTGCTTCTCGACGTACGATACTGTTATTATAGACACAGGCGCAGCAGTAGCAAACTAATTTGACGACAACTTCAGTCGGTGTGTGTGTGTGTGTGTGTGTGTGTGTGTGCGCGCGCATGGACACGGTGACGAGGAGGAAGGCGCGGGGGGTGGCGGGCGGCATTAGAACAAAGACGACGGCGGTGGCGGCGGAGGGGGGCCGTGTATAATATATTATTATTATTATGTTTGTTATTTTCTTCGCGATCTCGCGTGTGGGCTGGCGGGGCGCGGAGACTCGCGTACATACAGTCGTGTAATATAATTGTGGTCGTTGCCGCCGCCGCCGCCGCCGCCGTCCCTTTGACGGCAGTCGCTCATTTTCACATTTACATTATAATTAGCCGGTTTGTTTCTTTGCAGCGACCGCCACAACCACAACCGCCACCGCCCTAACCTCTTCGCCGTGCCCGCAGTGCTCGGTTTGGTGAGCCGCGCGTCTTATTTATTGCCACCGCCGCCACCGCTGCCTCCCGTGTCCCGTGTTTTACACGTGTTTTCACGCACGACCGATGGACGGCGGTGTGGTGTAGAGGAGTGGTCGTGGTATATATCCTACGCGACAACAGAGGGATCCTCGTTACGATTATAATTACGAATATTATTATATTAGTGGAAACGACTGCGTTCCTATGTATTGGGTTATTACAACGACTATTACAACAACACGAAATACAAGCGGCAGCTATACGGGCGTCGGCGGCGTCTAGGGTTTACACAAACGACATCCACTGGATATCTCGTGCGCCTTTCCGCCGACGCGTCGATCGTCTTCTGTTGTAGTGTCTACGTGCAGCTCTTCCGCGGACGTTAATAATAATAATAATAATAATAATAATAATAATAATACTTTTACGTGCGACTTTGACGCGACAATGTGTGTCTGTAAACACGACGGAACCGATTTCCGGCGCCGGTGTCGACAACGACAGCGGCGGCGGCGGCTCCGTAAAGTACCTATATTCTTTGTGTCGTTCGTTCCGCGGAAATATCATCACGCGAGAAAGAGAGTGAGAGAAACGATAATCGGCGACGACTCGGCAGCGGAGTCGATCGCGACCCGTACCTATACGGATTTATTGTATTTTAAGCGCCGCGCAGGTACAACACACAACCTCCACCGTACTAATATCTTTCGCAGGTATATTATTCCCGTCCATCACGGTCGTTGCGGTCCCGTGTTTGCACTGTTGCCCGCGTACGATATGTCATCACATCGGCGGAGACCGAATTAAAAGGTTTACATCCAACTACGCCGCACGTCACATATAAATAACAATAATAATATGATATTGTGTTTCTGTGTGCGCTGCAGCTAATCGCGACCGCCCTGTCGTACACCGCGCCGTATTGCTAATAGCCACCGACGTTACCGGTGCTACCGTCGGCGTCGCGACGCCGACGATGTTTGTTTCATTGGCGGCGGCTAAGGCGACTGCGGTAGTATTGGCGGGTATTACACGTCAAACAAATCGACAAACAAACGAGCGCAAACACGACTACTGCAGGCCGCTCTCGTTTGTCGGGCAGTTAAGTGGTGCACATCGGTTAAATCATATCGTGTAAAAGTATATATAAGCATATGTGTAAACATGGGTACGTACATGTATTATATAAGTACCTACATTATTTTTACTAAATTTAATATTATAGCATTTAAGTATATATAATGTATACAGTGTGATTCGCCGATAGTTGTAATGGGTTGAGACCAAATAGGCCAAGTTTTCAATTCTTTTTCTATTGATAATATAGTCATCATAGGTACTATAGTGAGACGACTTTGACTTATTAGTTATTGCTGATCTAAAATTATTTTTTATAATTTTCAGCTTGCTGAAACTCCTTTCACAAGTAGCTGTAGTGACAGAAATCGTTAAAAATATTCCTATAATGCCGCTTCTAAATTCGGATATAAATCTTGTAAAGAGTACTGATGAATATGCTTAGGAATATCTATTTGAGTTGTATTATCAAATGTTGTCATTAATAATGGAGCTTGGTATTTGATATTTTTAACTCTGTAACGTTTAAATCTCAATTATACTTTAATATCAAGTCATTAATCATTTTTTTTTCAGACTCCAAAGTTGATAATGAGTTGTCTGACAAGAAATTAAAATCAGAAATTTTTGTTTTTGTAATCTTAATAGTTACTTTAAATTTTGTTAAGTTAAATCATAGAAATTTGAATGAGTGATTCCCGAACTATTAAATTTGTTAACTAAAGATTATAAATCCATTAAAATGAATCAATTAATTTGAAAAATGTATATTTTATAGAAGCTATGACGATTTAAAAAAGTAAGTTATAATAATATCTAATAGGTAACATTTTATAATTTGTAAATACTAAATTGTTCTGGTATTTTGTATTTTTATAAAATCATTAAAAATGTATTTATTAATGAACAAAATACCATCACTAACATGTTTTACAAACTCAAAGATACTCATTTAAATTTCGTTTTGTAGATATAAACATTAAAAAAAAAAAACACTTCCTTAATAATTTTTAGTAGAAATGGTTGATTCTCGTTAGGAAAAGAAGTTCTCATCAACACAAGACACTTTTTAAACGGTATAAAAACTTAAATAATTATATGCTATTATGATTTTTATAAATATACTTAAAAATTTTTAAAGTTATAATTTGAATAAAATTAATTCTTAGATATTATATAGATTAGGGTAAAAAATAAGCATTCTTTTGAATCATCCTGTATACATAAACACTCGTCATACCTATGTGGTTTTACGAACAAAGCATAACATTGTAATAATGGCACTGTAAAATCAGATTTTTCTCTAAATATTGGTTCGTGAATCAAAAATTTTTCAATCTTAAAAGTTTAAAACGAAAATCCATGTAATAAATTAAAATAGAAACAAAAAGTGATTTGCAATAATATTTATTGCTCCCTTTGAGCAATATGCCTGTGGTGCTAGTGGTAGTATATTACAATTTCATAAATTATATGATGTTCGAAATTAATTATTGTGTACATAGTGAAATCCAATACCTACTGCAGGAAAACAATGCTTTGAAAATCGTGTATAATAATTTAGTTTTATAATTTAAATCAAACATATTATAATATATAAGTAGACGGGTGCGCGAGTATTCAAAAAAAATTATATGCCGCGGCTGCTCTGTCAGTGTTGTATTATTTATATCGCCTCGCACGTATATTATAATAAAGGCCAAAAAAAAAAAAATAAAAAACGTATATAAAGAGAAAAAACACTTATATCATACGCGACAGGGCGTCGAGCCAACATCCACGACGACAAATCTGTGACGGCCAGAGCTATAATTATAAATGATTACACACGCGATTATGATTATTACGGTTATGTGTTTGCTTCCCGTGCGCGTACGCCCACGCCGCCCACGTGTAATTATGAAATGTAAACACGCGCTAATACCGCGACGACAGCGACAATCCCTTTGAAACGGATTCGTTATTATTTATTTTCCGCTCTCGCGCTCGAAGAATTTTGAAAGAAAAACAGTAGTAATCACTTATAGTTTGCGTGTTATTATACAACACAAAATTCATAAATCGTACTAAATTTTTCAACGCATAAGCATATGCATGAATGCATGATATATGCAGTGAAAAATAACAATGTAAAACAAACCACAATATTATATTATTATAATAAATAATAATAATAATAATAATAATAAATGTACTAGAACACGATGTACAATAAGCAATTATTAATATTAATTAGCGTTCCCGTAAACTCGTCGAAAAATGTACACACGCGGAGCTGCTTTACGTATACAGTATTTATATTATATACAGAATCCTCACCTATAGACGGTACAATGACGTGTAATCGATTACTGCTGTGTAATTGTGATTGATATTATATTTTTTCTCGCACACAGCTATTATACACGATAAATATTAAATATGCGCGCAGATTAATCGGTCGTCCCCAATGCATTTCCGTCCGTCGTACATAATAACTGTTAGTATTTATTATAAAATGACGATAAGTCAATGATGTGTGCAAGGGGTGGTAGGGATAGATAAGATGACGCTGCCGCGCGATTAATTAATTAATTCATGAACCGATGAACTGCAAATAATGAAGTTGTATATTATATATAATTAACAACAACAAGCAGCCAGCTACAACCTTTTTTTACATAATATTACTGTCATGGTTTTTTTCTTAGCTCTACAGACGTACCGCCGCCGATTTTTACAGACGCGTTTTCCGGCCGCCGGTGCAAACTGCAGTGGGTCGATGACGATCCCGTCGGCACTCTTATCGAGTGCATATTTATTTATCAAAGCGAATCGTATTCGATCGAGCATATTGAATCTACTTACCGCCAAAGGTGTACGCGTTATTAATTATCAACTATTATATTAATTAAACATAAAATAACCTATTTATTCACACGATTTAAAAGCTACAATGATCATATGAAAATAATATCTATATAGATGCGGAGAATGACCGACTATACACTACAAAAGGCTTTGCTTATATAGTTAACGAAACTCGAATAGCGATGTACGTATGTCATATGAACGTTAAATCAATCGTTGTCGTTCCTGATCTAACCCGAACAAATGATGTTTTATAGACTTACATGTCACACGTGTATACACGTTTAAACATAATGTTATTCTATATAATTACGGGTCCCAAAACTATAATCATATACATATCAATCACCTTAATTATCTCGGCGGAAAATAGATGTATCCAAAATGGGTTTTATTCGACGACAATGCGTATAATATACTATAATATATTATTATATATAATTTAATAATTATGATTTCAATCGTTGATTACGTATCTTATTTATAGACGTGCGACGTTCTCGCACCGGAAATACCCTACATAGTAGTGGCAACGCGGAACTCTCGAGCGTAGGTATAATACTGCAGTAGCAGGCGGACAATCAAAATGCGTACTATCTATGTATATATATATAACATTGTCGTGTAAAACGTACCTGCAGGACGGTCAGACGACGGTGCAGCAGACGGTGGACGGTGTCGCGGTTGTCGGTTCTGCAAGTCCATGCGCCGCCCGCGGTGTGGTCGGCTCCGTCGTTATCCGCGGTCGGTCGCCAACAGCATCGCCTCCGTCGTGGACAGCGGCGGCGCCGCGATAGCTGGCCGTGTTCCGGAGCGGCTGCGGCGGCAGCATATACGCACTGTCGGCCGGTTTTACGCGACGCGCGTCGACCGCGATCGCGGCGAGACTGCAGTCGCGGCCACGGCGGTAGGACGCCGGACGAGATAAGTCGCTACAATTAATGTTTTTCTCGGATTTTACCGGTGCCGTGCGCGCCGCCGTCACGGTGTACGGCCGTGGTCGTCCGCCGCCGCCGCCGAGATATTAACGCGACCGTTAAGACGCGACGACACGGGTGCGCGCTCGCGTGCGTTTAAACGTTTATCACGCGCGCCGCGAGTAGCAACGTACCGTATCCGTAACGGTAGCGTGGCGATCGGCTGTCCCGCTGTACAACGCGCGATGACTGCTGCAGTGCGCCGAGTGTACGAAAATATTACGGTGATGGTGATGATGATGATGATGATGATGATGACGACAATGGCGACGTGTAGGACGCGTGATATAAAGATATTATGTAATGTGCAACGGTCACAGTTCGAAATGCACGCGTGTATGTGCACAGCTGCAGCCGCTGCCGCTGTCGTCGTCGTCGTCGTCGTGGTCGTAGTCGTCGCTACACTGCTATGCACCGTGTGCGCCGCGCCAATACGACTACCGCCGTAGCGTTAACGCTACATAACAAATATTATCGTATTATTATGTTTACGACGGTCGGTTGCTAATCTGCGAGTTCGACGTGTGGGGTGGGGGTCCTCAGCGCCGAGGCGACGGTTCAACGGGAGCGCAGGAGGCTGGAACACGGCGCGACGCCGTGACCCCGCCCATTCCGGTGACGGAAACTCTGCTGCCGCCACCAATCGTCGTCGTCGCCACCACCGCCGCCTGCGGCTGTACCACTCTACACGAAATCCACCCGACGCACGGCAGACCCCCTCCCCCCCCGTATCGTCACAATGCGTACGCAGAGCGAAGGGCGCAGGTTTTTTATTTTTTTAAATTTTTATTATATACGACTGTATATGGGCAACAACATATTATTGTTGCGTGAAACGATATGTATACCTAATACGTATGCTTAAGCGGTGGACGGCTTATATTTTATTTTTTTTTCAACCGGTGTCAAAACTTCCATAAATCGCGATACCTATTTCATATTGCGGTGTAATAGCTATATTATACATTTATACCTTTACGCTATTATATTGTATAGAAACTCGAGTTTACGATCTCAACGGAGACCCTTACGTTATAAAAACCATATTGAACTATGAACAGTTATTGTGCTCTTATATAATTATATTTTATTGTACAAGGACACACAAGAATATGAGATATATGTATGATGCGATCGCCAGAGCATGTAGACGCACATACGAAAAAATCTCGAGAAAATTGCTGCAGCCGCGGTAATGCAACATTATAACAGTTCTGCAGAGTTCTCAAAATACCTAATTGGATTCCGTATAATACTCTTTCAGACGTATGCTGACACTTGCACACGCCAACCGTATCGCACTTAAATCAAACTATAGACACTAAATCTCAGCTCTCGCGACTTATCACTTTTTGATTTACAAAAAAATAGGTACCAAACAAGCACCATCCAGGACGATTTTCATCGCGGTATGCGAGGGTTATTATGATTACCCGTCAATGCGCATCCATATTCAGCTTTTCATTAAACTCTTCTGCATTCAAAAAATACGCACCGGACAAACGTCCGATTACTAAGTCATTGATACCAACATTGCAAAACTAAACTACACTCGCTTATTTACAAGACTTTCAAGTTCCAATAAGGCTCTCTCAAATATTAATTTAGGTATAGATATATCTGGAGGTATGTATGCGTTTCCGACCACGAGAACTCGCACTTGCATTGCGTCAGGACCCACAAGCAGTTAGCTATCTAGTATATAGATACCTCTATACTCACTAGTCACTCGTACAAAAACGCGTACGATGCAATCTATACCGAATGCGCGCACAGACACGTCATACGAAAATAACCTCGAAAACAATAAAGCAGCGGTTACGGCAGCGGTGTGCAGCATATTATAACGATTCCCGAAATACGTACGACGAGTCCTCACCGTGCACGCATGTCACACGCACACATACACAGTCTTGTATTTAATATATAATAATAGCGACTATAAATCACCGGTGGCGATGGACGGCCGAGTATAATATATTATATTATGGCGTATACGCGGCACATCACAATATCACTTATATAGGTAGGTATACAGCCGTACAGGCGATGCGGTCCATGTACCCGCGCGCCATATATCGGCCGCGGTTTTACACGGCCCGTTTAGTGCACGCCCGCGGTCGATGGACGATTGCACTCGCGTGTAAATACCGTTTCTGACGGGTTTAACGCCCCCGCCGCGCGGTGTTGTCGCAGCTAACGCCACAGCAGATCGACCGCGAGTGTCTAACTGCAGCAGGCATGGGCTTAAGTATACGGATTTAAAGTGTCATAATCTATATAATTAATAACAATTAATAGCAAATGCATGAGTGCGTGTGTACGTGTACGTGTGTGTGTGTGTGTGTAAGCGATCCACAACCCACTCTATCACACTCATGCGTGGTTCCAAAATTCGGTACACATAATATAATATGTAGTGATAATATACGTCTAGACCCAAGAATGTGCATCCCGGAGACAGTTCTTATAAATTTTGTATTTTAAAAAGAAGGTCGCGCAGAGATTTGTTGGCTCTCGAAAAACGAATATTTGTTTGTTTGCAAAGGGTTGTCGTTTGGTTGCAAAAAATAAAATATTTATTATATGGGCGGAAATTATATTTTAGACCTGCGTGTTTTATACTTGGTCGAAACAACTATTGAAAATCTAAGTGGTTTACCGAGTACATTACATAAGTATATAATCTTATGTGTACACTCAAGGAGCAAATAACCACATTTTTTTTTTTATTTAAAGAATATGTACCTAATACCTATATACACAAAGCTGCTCGCAAATGTCACGAACCTAAAAAATTATATAACACATTTTTTAATTTTACGTTTAGTATTTATTTATATAGGTAGTTCATTTTCAAAAAAAAAAAACATTAAGATTAACTACAAAACGTATTTTAAATTAATAAAAATAACCATCTATATTTTTATTGATAGCAAAATACTACAAAGTAGTAACAATAAAATTTAAAAAATAAAATTATGTAAGACTATAACATTATTTTTAATAATTATTTAATTATTATTATTATTATTTTACTTCCTTTATATTGATATTAATTAATTGTCTCTATCTTACCAAAAAACAGCTTACAGTCACTTAAACATATTAATATATCAGCTGTATGACATGATAAGATCAATATTAAATATTATGAATAAATTAATCGCAGTTGGTCGTAATAATAAATAAAACAATAGCACACGTATCTAAATTTGTTTATAATTTCCCTCGTTTTGTTCACTAAGAATATTTTATAATCTTTTATTTATAACCTAGATTATATATATATTAGACGTCGCTTATAAGACTCGCGGATATAAGGTTCAGTCATTTAATAGATTCAAAATCGTCTGGAACGGACCGGACGTATCCAAATGCATTATAAAAAATTCAGTTATAAGACTCACCACTTTGTTTATAACACTATTTTTTTTTCAAAAAAATAGTTGAAAATAAACATTTTTGATTAAAATTTAGAAATAAATTTGTTTTCAAAAATTACATAAAAAATGTCGAAAATTCTCAGAAATTTCATTTCTGGAATATTAGGACATAATTCTAAACAACCCAGGATTACAAATGTTTTTTTATAAATAGTAAGTATTCACATACATAATTAATAATTTTTATAATAATATTATTTTATTTTATCATTTATTCACTAATAACAGTAATGTATATATAATTAAGTAGATTAAAATAAAAAGTAAGATCATATTATTAATTATACATTTTAAATTATAATATTATATATTTATATATTAGTCATTGCCGTCACTAAACCAATATTGAGGTTCATGTACGATAATGAAATTTGAGATTTTATATTCAATATATAGCAATACAATTATTATATTATATTCAGTTTGTTGAAATTAATTCAACAACGCGGTGAATATGCTGTGAATTATAATATATTTTTACTTATAAATAATTTCAAAGAACGAATGTTTTAGATTCTATTCACCCATATAATTTATAAATAAATAAAAGTAGTTTAAAAAAATCTGATGTAGCTATTAAATAAATAACTTAAAAATTAGGTGATAGAATTTTTTATATTTATTTCTTTTAATGATTTCTTTTTTTATTTTTAAGTTTGATTTGCATACATTTCCTGTAATACTATGTCACTACCAATACAGATTCTTGATATACATAAAATTAATAGAGTTTTTAAATGTTATAACTTTTATGATTGATAGTTAATCCCATAAAGTGGTGAAAGGTGTGTTACGTGTGTTTATATAAAATTATTAACAAGCTAAGCTTTAAGATAATGTCACAGGTTAAGTGATATACAGTTTATAAAAATATCGATAGTAAACATTAAGAAACTTAAAATTTATTCCACTAAATTTTGAATATATTTAGTCATAATTTAGAAAATCATATTTTAAATTTGTTAATAACAAACGTCTTGAGAAAAATGAAGTCAAATTTCAGTTATCGTAAATGTTATTAATAGATTTTATGTCTACAAATTTTGTAATGACCAGTGTTGTATCTATAAAACTATAAAATTAGTTACTTAATAATTATTTTCAGCGACTGTTAACCGACTAACACTAACAACAACATCAAAGAACTTTAAAATCGTTTTTAAGAAGCATAAATGATATTTGCCACATTTTACATACGTTTATATTACGTTTATACGTTCGGCATTGTCCATAAATTTAATAATAAACAATTAAATCACATATTTCTCGCAGATTTAAATTTCTAATTACGCAATATGAGCAGATTGCGTGTTATAGCCTTGATTAGAAACATTTTCAAAAATAAAACCTAAAAATCAGATTATCAAAAGTTCACCAAAATATAAATTGGGTTTTTAGAAAAAATTAGAAATTTTTAATCGAAATAATGCAGGCAAATAATGTATTAAAAGTGTTATGATACATACAGAATTCGTACAAAAACATAAATAGTAATCAAAACTTTAATTTCTCCCTTTTGGAAAAAAATATAAAATTATTAATATTTCTCATTACAGGGCAAACATTTTTAGCTACAAAAGTGCAGACAAACAATATTGTAATTATTGAAAAAATATATTTTTCGTTAGAGTTGAAAATTAGGAATCTAAAAAAACAGCAGATTACAACTATTGAAATAGCTGGGAATAAAGTGGGATGAAATTCGTCTTCTAAATATGTACTTTATATGAAACTATTAAATAAAAATATATGGTTCAAATTTTAAGCCTCTAACACCACGGGTAATGAACCAAAAACATTACATTTTTTCTGTAATAATAATAATGATATACTGACGTATCATGTTGTGTATAGTTTAATTATAATAAATAAATAACGGTCAGATTTTCGTACGCTGATAGTAGTTACTTTCATTAAAAATCTTTTATCGCTAATGAAAAGGACGATTCACATTATATGGTCTCGTAGGAGTTCACACATATTTGAGACAATGAAACGCAAGACATGTAACTTTCTTATATGCCGCCAGAATCAGGGGGTGATAGAATAAAGGTTACTGCCACCAAGGAGAAAGCTAGTTTCTTGAAAGTGCAGAGGTCTTTGATGAAGCTGCCAGTCACTTCGGCGGATTTGACCATGTCATCTTTTCACAGTTGTTGTCCGTTTAATCGTTAACAATCTTTAAAAATCCTATTCAATGTAAAATGAAAAACATTTAATCGAATTGCAGCATCATGTAAACTAATTTTTGGGGGGCTTATCGTATAATTTTAAAAAATTATAGTTCTGTCCCGAAATTTAATCTGAGCATTTAGACATTTTTAGATTTTTATAAAAACAAAACACTTACCAAAATAAATATAAATATTAATACAAGTAAATTTAAGAGGTTTATCTAAAGTTATTAATTATTTAAGCATTATAATGTTTCTACTATAAATAACAACAAAAATTATCACATTTCGATGATTGAAACCACATTATTAATTTAAATATTACTGAAATAAACATTTTTGTAAGATATAAAATCCATATAGTATAATAATAAAGAAGTAATAATATAGTTAATAGTTAATTAATAATTTATTAGTTGATAACCACAATAGATTCATTAATATAATGTATGTAGACACGTAAGTGCATTTAATATTCGAGTAATGTTCATTCTAATAGAACTTTTTAGCTGGCCATACATTTTTTAAATTGATATGAAATGATAATATTATAATTTATAGTATAGTATTTTGAATACAAAAACATAATAGTACTCAAATTATGTATATAATTTAACAATATGATTTAAGGTGTAAATATAAATTAAAGATAATTCAAACATTTTTATCATTTCTGAATCACTTATATAACATGCGCTAAAATGTGCCTATTACAATGAATATCAAGAAAGTATGTAGGGAAGGGTTATAGAGTTGAAAAATTATTAATTTTTGATAAATATGTATAGTATTAATATTTGATTGGAAACTAATGTGATAATTAATGAAAGATTAAAAAAAAAAAAAAACTATCAAGTTTTTAAGTAACCCAATAAATATTAAATATATTGAAAAACAAAATAAGTACTACATGCTATAAATTACCATATTTAATTATGGGGGTAATTTATTTTAATTATACTTCAATAATCCCATGTTAAAAATTATCTCTTAATTCTTTTATAATTAAATAACTACACAAAACATTAGTAGAAATAAATAGGTACCTACTACCTATACGTCAGAGTTTTAATTATTTTAATCTCTAATATTTTGTATAATCCAGAAAACAATGTATTATAATAAAATTGTCTCAGTAAAAATCGTTAATTATTACTATCATGCAATTAAATTAACTGTATTACTTGTAATAATTATAATTAATTAACACAGTCCTTAGTATAACGAAGGCCATAAGTGTACGTTATTATTTCAACTTATAACTAATGTTTACATTAAATCTTCATCAGTCAACACTACTCACTTAGAATAAAATTTTAGTGTAAATATAAGATGTTTTTAATAAATTATAATTGTATAAATTTGTGGTATAGAAAAGTCTTATTTTAAAACTGACTATCTTAGATTTTCACCATATTTATAATTTTTTGAATTTATATTTAATTCAATTTTTTTTTTTACTTTGAATTTTCCAATATATATATATATTATATTTGAATATATTTTTTTTCAGGTATTACACACATCATTAATTATTTAATATATTTTAATATCTTGTCCTTAGATATTATATAAAACTAATCATTTTTACGTAAATTTCATAACTTAGACTAGAGTCAAGCTGCTTATGATTTTTACAAGTAAATCGTATTGAGTACTTTTATTTAATTAATGTGTGTAATTTTAATTTTATAAAAGTAAATAATACCAAACTATATATGTATAATAATAATTTTAATTAAACTAAAAAGAAAATAAGAATGAAAAAAAAAATAATTAATAGTATAAATTATTATTAAATGTTAAAAATAATAATAATAAAATGTTAGAATAAAAGAAACGATTGAATTTAATTGAATTAAAAAAAAAGTTATGAAAAAATAATTGTGATAATTAAAAAAATTAATTTCACATTCAGTCATTTCGACTGTTGGCATATCTAAAGGAGGACAAAATTATACCTTTGCCCCATCTCAAAAAATCTAACCTTGCCACCCACAGTTACGCCATTGCAAACAAACGATATAAATCAAATTATATATAATTTATATAATTTATGAATAAAAATTATACTATATACCTATACAACATTTTTGACTATGATTAATTTTAGCTTTTTACTTTTCTCGCCAACAATTTAATTTTTTAAATTATATTAGCAAGTCACAAGAGGTAGAAAAAATGTACTTTATAATTTAACGGCTATAATTGTATAGCCAAAAATATATATTTATATATAACGTTGACAACTTGATTAAAAAATAAAAATAAGCTGCCAATAATGTAAATGGTTACAAGATATAACTTACACCATTAATGCTTAAAACGTTAATTACTTCATACGTTTATGATTTATATAAAAAATGTTAAAACTAAAATAAATAATTCAAATTAATAAAAATAATATTATGTTATCAAAATGATAACTATTTTAATAATATAATATGTATAATATATATATTTATATATTTATCTTTGGTAAATTTATAATTTAATGAGCAATTATCATTATCTGAACTAAAGTTAAATTAGTTTTTAGTTTTTTTTAAGTAATAAAAAATGTTTATTAATTTAATTGATAATTCAAAAATTGTGTAAAATATATTTTAAAACGGGAAACTATTTGTTCAATACTCATACATTATAAGTAAATTAAAAGTTATTCTTAATTTATTATTTTTCATAAATTACTATTATCTACTTAATAACTAGTTAGGATTGATAACTATATTAGAATAGTTACCTATTTTCCACCTTTTTTTTTGTATACTATGCGTTACACAATTCATAGTAGAATAAATGCTTTAGTTTTAAATTTTAATATTTTTTCTGGTAATAAATTGAATCAAGTTGATACTATTGGAAGGTCAATATTAAAAGTTCTTTAAGTATTTTTCAAAATAACGAGGAATAAAAAAAATCGAAAGTTTTACACACAATTTTGTTATAATAAAAAAAAAAAAAAACTGTACATATTTAAAATTTTCACTAAATATGTATGTTGATATTTTTTATAATAATTGGTGTAATTTTCAATATATTTAAGCTATTTAATTTATTTGACATTTTCATTTTTGCTTTAAACATAATATTTTCGTTGGGTCAAAATGTTTGAACATTTAATAAAAATTCTTCATAAAGTTTCATAGATTTGTATTGTTTATTTATTATAAGTACTATTTGTAATATTTTTTAGATTTAAATATTAAAAAAATAAGTTTACAAAATTTCAATTATTCATTTTTGGACTAATAATTAATTTCTGTATTAATTAGTAATATAATTTTCAATACAGAAGCTAGTTAGCATACAATATTATCAGTAAGTATTTTACTATTTATAATATCTACTGTATTAGTACATTTAACAATTATAAATTGTTATCTATTCCTTCCAGAATCGTTTAGATAAATGTAAACATATATATTCATTTATAATACCCTACCTATAAATATTATTTAAAACTTTTTTAATAACGGCGTAGCGTATAGGCAATCAAGGTACAATGTGTAAAATGCGACTATCTTGTAAAATGGACTACAATAAATTCAGTCGTAGAAAGTTGTTTTTGTCTGGTCAAAACGAATGTTGTTTGATAAGTGAGGAAAAAATACAGACATCAAATTCAAAGTTGAATGTTAATTTTACTATTTTTAGAACGAAATCCTTTCATGAATAATTATTTTACTTTGTCTTTCGGAATGGTTGGTGGCTAGACTTGACGGGTGTCGGCCGGTAATGTTCGTTGTCATGGAAATAGTTATTGTCGTAGAACGTTATCAATGTAAATTATAGCCGTTGCCATTGGGTCATACATCCAGCCTACTGAGTCACCCGTCCCTATTTTCCTATGATTGGGTAAAGAGGAGAGTTAATGAAATCGTTCTGTTTGTATTCTAAAATTACATTTAATAGGAACAAACATCAGTATTATGCTGTAATGTTTGTATACTATGTACTTACAAATATCAATTATGATGAATATTATAAAATAAAAACTTCATAACTATTTGTTAGGTGTTGGGTATTTAAAAAAATATAAATTTTTACATTTAACATACTTTTTATTTTAATCCAAATCAGCAACAGAACTCCTCGTTTAACATAAGAAAAATCTGGTACGTCCACTACAACACGCGCCCAAACCATATTTCAAAAATCAAAAGTTAAAACTTAAAATATTAATTTAAAAATAGTGCTTATGTAAATTTAATATACTTCATATTATTCCAAATATTTTGAAATTTTTATTATTATACAACTAATGTTTTTGAAATTATAACAAAATAACAAAAATCTTTTGTTAAGAAATTATTAAAAAAACAATGCCATTAAAATTTGTAGTTAAAATTGATGGAATTTAACTCTAAACCGCTTTCTTTAATTCTAGTAAAAAAACGACAAATAAAAAAATCTCATATTATATTTTAAAATCTTATTAGATATCATAAAAAAACATTATGGATTTTTAACTATAAAATAATTTACACGTTTACAAAGCAATTCAAATTTAAACGCTTTTAAACAAACCTTAAATTGAACACTTTCCATTTTACAGTTTATAAATCTTAACAAGGCAATAACATTCCGGATTAAAATGATACTCAATATTTCACTCAATTGTAAATAAACTTAAAAATAACATAAAATCTTTTGAAAATGTATGCATAAAATCTATTATAAATCTGAATTACAGCAATCTCGCTTGTATGAATCTTAGAACAACCGTTATTATCACGTATATCGACCAAAAACCACTATGTCGAATAAATATACAACTTAAATCTGATTCTGATATCACATTAATCTATCTGGTTTTTGAAATAATATTGATTATTTTTGGTTGTCTTAATTATTACGATAGATCAGAAATCTGTTATCTTTAGTACCGCAGTAGGTACTCTCAGTTAATAGTCGTCTTTGTTGGATAACCTGTGATTGGTAGAATGATTACTAAGATTGCGTTAAACTACATTAAGTTGCAGCATATCACTGAACTCCGGCGCAGCCTCCATTACTGTAAACGAGCAATTTCGTATTCGTATCAATACTTTTTTAAAACTTGAACAAAATTAAGACTATAATATTGCAGAAAACAATTTATTTTAAAATTTGAAAGAATATAAATATAATTCAAAAACTAAGTTTTGTTGTTAAATCCTTATTTTTATTTGTGTTTTTATAATTATGACGGCAAGTATTTGTTTAGTAGGAATGTATTACAATTGAATCGAAGACACTAATATCATATAACTTTAAACATCTGTAATTTAAAAATCGGGCCTATTGTTTTTCTCTTTACCTAATTAGCTACATCTGATTAAAAGACTAAAACGACTAAATACATGTAGTAAGCTAAAAATATTAAAACAAGTTTATGGTATTAAATTTAACTTTATATAAATATATTTGTAATTATAAATTATAATGTTATTAAATTACTTTGTTAAAATAATAAATTATTTTCCCCGTCTATTTCGTTTACCCTATTTTAATCTCATTACAAACTGTGTAATGTCATATTATAATATAGTAGACTTTGAAATTAAAAACTTCTATCATTTTTTTTTAAATAATCGGGAAAAATAAGAAATTGAAAAAAAAACATTAATTTTTATGCAAAACTAGTTTTTAATAAGATTAATTTTGTTTTATTTTTGTGTTACACAAAAAACTAATAATCGTTTATATTATTATACTCTTATAGGTACACAATTAAATGTTCAAAAACAATTTAATTAATTTTGTGTTATTGTCTATAGATTATACCATATTTATATCTAATGATAAGTTAAATAACCATAATAATCAATAACTAGGTACTGTATAGTAGCGCTATTTTTCTTACTTTTCCCTCTTTGGTTTTTATCTTGCAAAATTTCAATTATGCTTATATGAAAACAATACATTTTTATTTTATGAATTCAAATTCTAAAATAAAGTTTTTAATAAAATATTGTATTATAAGTGCTATGTTGTATTTGTTTTATTCCAAAACTATTTTCAGTCAAATAATAGATGTTGGTTCAGTTTATTACTTTAATGTGGTAGTTATAGTAAATTAGTAAAGTAACAATGGATGCGGGGTCATTAACAATTTTACTAAATTAAAATTACTTATATGACTTAACATATTATTTAATTGTTATTATTTTTGAAATTAAAGACAGAAAGCTACAAAAATACATATTTTAAAACATAAAACTATCGATGAGTGTAAGACCAATTACACTGAGCTATATATCTGTCAGAGTCAATTTTAAGATTCACTAAACATATAGCTTTAAAATACTAAAAAAACCAGTTAAACATTTTTATTTAAAAATAACTGTACTTGTTATGCTTTAGTTAAATAATACATAATATTCACATAATTATTATATAATTTAAGTACAATTATAATAATTATAAAATATAAAATATATTTTTGTTCAAATACGTTTTAACATGGTGTAATCTATAGGCAAAATAGGTACACAATCACGTTGACAAGGAAATAAAAGATTCTTCGATTTAACCAACACCATATTTTGTAACCTACGATATTATTTTTTAAGTTTTTGCAAATTTTCATAAAATGAGAGTTTAAATGATGTGCGTCTATACTATTATATATTACAACATAGAGAAGCAAGTAGATACATGAAACGGGTAAATACTAAACGACAATAATGTAATAACGCACTTATTGTCCAACGAATAGAATATATTTGTTGCAAATCTTACAATTTAATTGATACAAACACGCGACGCACGTGCATAGCGAGGCGTACAATATACACATATATATATATACAAATATGAACTGTTGTTCGGAGAAAAAAATCGTCGTTATTATCATGCCTGTAGACAATAATACAAATTTAAAAAAAAAATTCATATTAATAATAATAATGATAATAATAATAATAAAAATAATAATAATAATTAATAATAATAATAATAATCAGTAAAAAATATAATAAACGTGGTTTAATCGTGGTCCTCGTACAATATATGTATAGTTAGGCTTGCGTCTTGCGTAGGAGTGTGAGAGAGAGAGAAGTCCAAACACACACGCTTGCGGGCTAACATACATGACGCGACGTATACGTATATAGTAAATGGCAAGCGTACCGCCGGTAGTTATTAAAAAAAAAAAAAAACAAAAAAAATAATTAAGAAATTAAACATACTAATAACTATGATAATAATAAGGATTATAATAGTAATAATAATAATAATAATAATAATAAAAAATAATAAAAAAAAAATTAGTACACCTACGAGTATTACACATTATATAATAAATATATATTTATATATATTATACATAATGACTACAGGTAAATTATTAATCATCGATGATTTGTAAACATAAAAAACTTTTTTTTTCTTTTAAAAAAGTTGGTGTTTTAATAAGGTCGATACCTTTTTACACTAAAACGGTCAATGACGGTGAAGCAGTCTCGTCGTTACCGTCTTCCGAGATACGGTTATTGTTGTTGTTGTTGTTGTTGTTGTTATTGTTGCTGTTATTATTGATCAGATTCGAGTGCAACAATGACGCCGCCGTATAATGTTGTTGCTGCTGTTGGTTGTGATACTGTTGCTGCTGGTTGGGCAGTACTTGTTGATTGTGAACGTCTCCGCGATTGCGACGGTTGTACTGTTGCGCCGTTACTTGCTGTTGCTGCATATGTTGTTGCTGGTGTACCGGTAATTGATGTTGTTGTTGTTGTTGTTGTTGCTGCTGCTGCTGGAGTTGCTGCTGTTGCTGTTGTTGGTGTAACAATTGTTGTTGTTGTTGCATCAGTTGTAGTTGTCTCCGTTGTTCGTTGTCAACGTTCAATGTCTTTTTGCATAACAATAACGGCTGCGGCGCTGCTACAGCCAACGGCCGCTGTTGTTGCTGTTGCTTCTGCTGCTGCTGCGGCTGTTGTTGTTGTTGTTGTCGAGGAACCGCTGCAGCCACAGATCTAACGGCAGCTACTGGCGGCATTGCTACGTTCGTTTTCTCTCCGCTCTTTTCGTCATCGACGTTCATTCCGTCGGCGTCGGTGCCACCGTTCAGATGCTGTTTTCCGTGCAATTCCAGTGCAGATCCGTCATCGGCCGAGGTGACGTTGCACAACGGGTGAACGATGCTTACACGCGAACAGCTCAGAGACGATCCCGCCGACAAGTTATTGCGTCCACAGCCACTTCCGCCGTAGTCACCGCCGGCGGCCGTCACGGCGATCCGGTTTCCGCCGGTCACCAGGCGCTTGAGGTTTTCCTCGTTTTGTCGCCGCACCAACGACAACATCAGACTGTCGCCACCGGGCACCGAAGGGTCTACGACAGCTGAAGACGAGTCCGACGTCGTTTGTCCACCGTTCGACTTCCTCCTGGCGCTGCTCCGGAAACGTAGCAACAGGAACACCGCGATCGCCAACACAGTGGCCAACGCTCCGCAGGCCACGCCAACCGTCCAATAATAGTAGTAGTAATGTCGGTAATCTGTAAAAGCACAATTCCGGTATTAGTGTTGTTGTTGAACGTCTGGTGATGGGAATGACCACCAGTCATTTGCGACGACATTTGATGACGTGCGAAAGTCCACATAATCATCTACGACCGCATAAGAAATGAGCGTATTTTGGTGGCCTATATATTTATATGTTACTCGATCACAAATCGTTGTGTTTACTTAACTATATATTTTTAATTTATACGATAATTATGTAAATAATTGTTAAATGTGTAAACAAACAAACAAACTAGTAATAGAAATAACTAAACACACCTAATCATAGACCAATAAACTAATGTTGAACGCTTTCCACACAACTCTACCGTCAAAAATACAGTAACCAAGTAAATGAGAGAAAAATACTGATTACTCGATCGCGTTAATACTATAAAACTTCGATTAACCGTCAGTCTCTGTTATCTGTCATCGAAATATAAAAAGCTTTCCCAAATACAACGCATGTCTTACTTCCCCGTAAAAACGGAATGTTGTCACTCAAAAAGCGCGAGTCTTGAAGACACAAAAGGAGATGATGACGGATTATTTAGTATAGTTAGTACATATATGTGTATGTATATGTGTAATGTGTATACATAATATTTATTATGTTTATTTGTAAACATATATTTATTTTAGCCTACTTTTGTAATTGTAATAGGTACACGTTGTAAAATGTTTACGTTTATTGCAAAACGACTGTTAACTTCCATGATCCCGCGGTCCCGACGGTGATGGTTAACCGAAGTTTTACTATAGTACTTAAACATGAATGATTTACTACACGTTTTTTCATTTCATTTCCGTACTCGACCACGAGTTTAATACAACTATATAGGTTTATGTTATCAAGATTAATTACAATTCATTTTATTGTACCATATTTTTTTATTTAACCATACACACACTATATTTTACAACTTTTTCTCTTTTTTCTTTCTCTACCATTTCGTTCCCTAACATAAATTCTTACGCACTCAACCGTGTCAGTTATTAATTGGTCGCTAATTCATATATTTCTACCTGATGATCCCTAAATGCATGAACGATAATAATATCGCACAAACAATAGGTTTATAAATTATATACACAAAAAGAAGGATTACTCAAAAACACAACGCCAAAACACGCCCGCCTCATAACCGATGAGTTGAATATCGTTTAACGCGAACACTTACCATCTTTTGAAGAATCAGACGCCGGAACTGGCGTCGAATGCGATTCAGCCGTCGTGCCACCTCCGAGGACGACGTCAACTACGGCGGCCGTCAAGAACGCTAGAGCCGCCGCGTCGTCATAATCGTCGACACCGCTGTTCAGTGTAGGGCGAAGACGATGACCAATCGATTGAACTTTTTTCGTTGAAGCCGCTGTCGATCCGCCAACAGTACCGCTGTTGAGTCGTTTGTAAAGCGTTTGGACGGCCCGTCCTACGATCGTTGCGACATCGACGTCGTCTTCCTCTATCCCCGTTGCCGTGATCCATCGTTGTTTGTCCGACACGGCCGCCTAAAAAGATACACGCAATAAATAAATAATTCAGATTTCCAATACTGGATGTATTCGCGGATGTTCAAACATGACAATAGAAAATTTAAGATATCATTCGGTTGCTCATAACCGTTGATATTAAGGATAATAAATACGTTGGGAAAACTTAATTTTAAAACCACGCACCTATATACCTATTTAATTTACTGACGACCACAAGGTTATTATAATACTATGATATGAGTATATGACTATATAATATATATAGTATATACTATACCATATTATTATCATTATTACCTACGAAATGAGATATATATTACATAATTTAAAGCTATCTAGACCAAAAACGGTTATTTTCATTTAAAACCTGTTTGCGTATTTATGCCGACCTATAATTATGTAAAAGCCTAATTGAGAATAATTTTACAATTTAAACCTTATAGTTTTTATTGATCTGAAGATGAATTTTTTGATTTTAAAAACAATACTTAAAATTAATATTTTTCTTTTAAATTTGAATTAAAAGAGCCTATATGTATATTGTATATTTTTAAATTGGTAAAAGAATAACTTATAACTTATAAGCACCGTTGTACCTATTAAATCGTCAAGCTAATAAACGTATAAAAAAAGTTGAAATATTTTTTGAATTTCATATCTAAGATCTAAGGTTATTATTTTTTTGTATAACATAAAAACAACAAAATCGATTTCGTTAAAAACCGCTGTTCCTTAAATAGTCCCGTTTTATAAATATATATTTCATTTTTCCAATTATTTTGAATAATAGTCGCAATTTTCTATTAAGGATTCCGGTCAATCGTGATACAAGGCTCTCGTATGCCGTTAAACAATACGTACCAAAGACACTCGAATGGTAACACGGCGCCGTCGACGTCGACGTCGAGTATTGCCATTATTTCCGGTACCAACACCGCTACCGCTTCGGTCTTCGTCGTTATTGTCTCGTTGATCCTCTGCCGCTTCACACATGACGTACACTCGACTCCGTCTGTATTCGATGTCGTCCTCTTGGCTTAAGCCGTCTTCGTCGCCGTCACGCACCCATTCCCGGGCCAACAATCGACGGAGGCTGTGGCACACAGCTGATACTCGAGTACCGCGCCTCAGACGCGCCGGGTCCAGGGTGACGCGCAACCGACCGCAAGCGTCACCACGCCGTCGACGGTGCTGCTGGTGCGGCATGCGTTTATCACTGGCCACGCCGTTGGGCAGACAATGCTGGACGACCGACGGCCACACCGTCGTGGGTGCGCCGTCTTCGTCGTCGTCGTCGTCGTCGTCCACATCGCCGTCGTCCACCACCGCGGTCGCGCACTGACCCCGACGACGACGCCTCGGCCACGAGCCAACGGCCACATAAGCACTGTGGTCGTCCTGGTTGCCGTCGTCGTCGTAACCGTACCGCAACCGAACGTCGTCCCTGTCCCGATCTGCGTCCACGCCACCACACGGTGGGCGTAAACACTGTCGCCACAGGAGAAGGTTGTCCACCGCAGCGGTTGTTCCTTCGGCATCTCCTCGTTTGTCCAGTTCACCATCAAGTAATTCCTCGTCGTCCATGTCATCTACGATCGGTACGCATACCTGCATAGAACACAAAGACACGTTGCGTTTATAATATCATATGTCTTGTTAGAAACCAACAAGCACCCCTCTCTACACTACACTCCTATAAGATATGTAGCTTATTAAATTGCTACACCACAATCCTGGCAACTTATATAGGATAAAGATTGTTCAAGATCAAATATATTTTTTATTTCGAACTTTTCAAACTTTAATCAGATAACTACATAGTTCTAAAATTGTAAAAACTATTAAGAACCATACGAGAAATACGAAAAATAAAAATAATATTCAAGTGTACGAATAATTATTATAGTATTTTATGAAATATTAATTATATATTTTACAATATTATCAAAATCTCTTTAGAAAACTACTTGAAGTATTCGGTTTAGAGTACCAACCAATTGTTCGAATTCCTCGAAATTCGAGGGAGCGAGAGTTCAAAAAGTTCAAGATCCCATCTTTAAATTATCAACGCATACAGTGTATCGGTGTTCGATTGTACTAACCGCAAATGCGTATAAGACGTGTAACAACAATAAACGGTGAAAGTTACCTGGTTGGTGCCGGTGCAAGGCATAATGCCGCTCAGACAGTCGAAAGTCGAGGGTCCACACCACATGTTTGTGCACGACATCACAGCTGACTTGTTGTCAACGTTGTCGACCCCCGACGATTTTGAGCTGCACTTGCACTCGTTGCAACCGTCATCGGCGATCCAGTGCTTGCGCCGATGGCGGCCGGCTCCGCACATCACGGTGGCGGCGCCATCGTCGTCGTTCTGTTGTTGATCCGCTACTGTTGACGCTGTACCGAAACAAACAGACACGAATTACAAATCATGGTAATAACATTATGTACGTACGCGTGAACGCGACACGACAACCGAGACGCAAAGTTGTGTATAGATGGCAATAACTGCGGCAAACGTCGACGAAATATTAAACTTAAACTCCGGGTGGGTCTGGGGGTGGGGGGGGGGGGGGCTTGCAACGTATAGTTCGCGTCTTGACGAACGCACGACACCGTGCAATATTTCAGTTTACAAGTGGACGCGTTCTTTTCGTACAAAAATCACAAAACTCGGCGCACATACATGATAATAAATATATAAATACGTGCGCGCGTGCATCGCTGTAATATTATTATTACTATTATTATTATTATTATTATTATTATTATTATTGTGTGTATTAATAACACGACGCGCGCGCCGCCCGCGCTTGTAAAACGACGGCGTGATAGCCGCGGCCGCGTCCAGTCAGCGGGGCGCCGATCTGACGAAGCTTACACGCCGCCGCCGCCGCCGCCGCCGCCGATTGTTTTTCAGCTCTCGCGGGACCGGAGACCGGCCGCACGACGGACGACGACGACGTTTTCCCATTAGACCCCCGCGGACGCCGTAACGACGGCCGCGCAGCAGCACGCCGTCGATGAGAAACCACCGCCGTCGTAGTTTACGATGGTCGCCGCCGCCGCCGCCTTGCTGCACCGCGCGCACGCACACGCGCGGGCTTGCGGACGCACACGTTTTCACAAACGGATCGGCCGCGAGACGGCGGTCATTATTATTATAACGACGTGCAGTGCAGCTATTCGGCGGGTTCAGGTGACGCGGTGGGCTGCGGCGGGGGGAGCGGGTTATTATTATTATCATTACTCGTCCGCCGTTATTTGTTGTTTGTAGGAGGCGGCGGCGGCGGCGGCGGCGGCGGTGGTTTCGAATTTATACATTATTCAAACATAAAATACGTACAAATATAATATTACGTGTGTTATATTATTATTATGCACCGCCGAAGCGAAGAGACGGACGACGACCGATGACGTGTAGCACCGCCGCCGCTGCCGCTGTCGCTGACGGACGAGCGTTATATCGCCGCCGCATAATATTATACCGGACGATTCCGGCGGCCGCGCGGTCGCTAGCGCGCGCGCCCTCGAAACGGTACGCGCGGAGCGCGGTCTCAGCGTGACACCACCGCGTTTACCTGCTGGACACCACCACTGTACCGTGGCGTGCGCGCACATTTAATAACGAGATTTCGGTTACGGTTTATTTTTTTTTTTTAAGTATATATAATAAATTACGTAAAAAATCGATATATACACGCTGTGTATACACTATATTATAATATTATACTGCGGGGCTATGTATATAATATTCGTAATATAATATATGAATGACAGGATGAAAAAACTGTACGTAAATTAGAAATACGTCGTCCGCGTGTTTTCACATAATCATCGACTATACACGAGCCGGGGTCTCGGAGATCATGACGGTTGCGGGTGGGGTGATAGAGAGCACAAAACAATCCTTTCGTTTATCCATACATATACTTATATATATATATATATATATATATATATATATATATATATACATAAAGAAATAAATTATTTATGACAGATAAAGGTACATCACCCGAACGAGTATCTCCTTATAGGTACGAGACGTGATCACGATTTAACATTATTAAATACTGACGTGCAGTGAAGTGTGTTATTAACTATATTATTGGCACCACAAATCTTAGTAGATTTACGTCAAAATGCTATATCCTGGGATTTCAGTAATATTTGGTATAAATGTTCATACATTTTGCAAGTTTTGTATCGCAAACTCTATACATAACCTACCGACTACCAACTAATCCTCACAGCGTCATAATTTTTAAGCACTTCTGAATTCGTGTTATTTGTTATAAATTACAGATTAAATAACTTGTTTCCTGTGTGTAATAAAATTTAACCGGTGAGTAATTTATTTAAATTAGAGATACAAGAAATACGCTGAAATATTTTTATTCGGCAATAATTTGCGGACTTAAGAACACGATAATATTCATAAATATTACTGAAAATTAATAATACATCATGTTAGACTCATTGTAACAATTCAATCACATACTATAAAGTATAAACTATCATAAACTATCATATAATACGTATAAAAAATGAAAAATAATTCTAAGATATCAAATATTGTCTATTATTTTAAATTAAATACTTTTAACAAGCTCTTTTCCCCCCGCCCCCCTTCTAAATTATTTTAACCCTCAATGCGCGATTAAGAATAATAATAATAAAGCCTAATCGCTATAGCTGAAGATAAAAGACACTTACCCTTAGTGCTGTCATCATCTCCGTCACCGTATTGCTTCTGCTGCTGTCGCCACGTCAACGGTACGCCTGAGTCTGGCCGACGGATAGTGGCCACCGGAGTGATTGCGGTGCTACGCAACAGTGGTGGCGTTAACGGTGGTCTAATGCTGGTTGTTATCGTCGTCATCGGCGCGGCCGTCGTGGTAGTGGTGGTCGTGGTCTTAGTGGTCGTCAGCGTGGTGGTCGTGGACGTGGCCGTCGGCCTGGTAGCTCCGGCGGCGGCGGCGTCGGCAGGCACTGTACAGTTTTTGCCGTGCCACGACCAACCGTCCCCGCTACACTGGCAATAATAATCGTCCGGCGTGTTCAGACACTGACCGCCGTTCCGACATGGGTTCGGCGAACAATGGTCCCTGTCAATCTGTCAACATGATAAACCAAGATGTAAAGTAAAGAAAAACCATTGAATACTAGTCGGTTCTAAGTTTTCGTTAAAAAATGTCACTCAAATTCTTATGGAATGGAGACAAAAATGTATAGCTGTCTGTTTAATATGATATCATTGAAACGATGACATTTATATAAAGTTAAATACACAAATTAAAAATTATGAATACTCGTAATTATAATAAGCTTCTTAAGTTTAACTTCTTAACTAATTAACCCTCTTTCTCGAGATTTATTTAAGTCACTTACCTCACAGTTTTCGCCTGAATATCCCAATGGGCATATGCAAGAGTAAGTCTGTTGCTGTTGCTGCTGTTTGGCAGACAATCCACTCCCTCCTCCGCCACGCCAACGTCGCAACGGTACGCATTCACCACCGTTTTTACAAGGATTCCCACTGCCAGCCACACCGGATTCGCCGTCACCGCCACACGGATCGATTTGAGTTCTACAGTTCCGACCTTTAAACGACCAAAATAAGTATTATTAATTATATAATAGACAAGACACAACATTATACTATCAGTAGTTTTTTTTTTTTTATTTTGTCTAACATATTATAATATTATAATAGTACAATACAGCTATATATAAAAGGGAACTGCAGTACAAAAATTTTTTTATATATAATATTGACTAAATTTTGGTTCGATCAACCTAATATTGTTAGTTATGTATTTCATATTATTAATTTAATAGGTAAAGTCATTTTTACATAATATATTAATAATATTTATAGTATAAGTATTCGTAGTAATTATAATAGTAAACTTAAGTAAATATTTGATTGATAACAATTAAAAAAAAACAGAAAATTAAACTATAAATTGAAGTCCACAATGACGTTTATCATTAACCTTCTAAGAGATTCGTTGGCATTTAATTGTTGATGGTATAATAATATATAATTATGATTGTGCGATAAAAAAATTTAATAAAAATTTAAAATTAAATTATAAATTATTATATTTTTTTTAAGATCGATCTGGCCAACTTCTATAAATTATTAATCATTTCCATAAACTAAATGGTTGCATGAATTTTGAACATCAATATGTATAAGATTAATTTTATCACAGATTAATGGTAGAAAATCAATTCACTTCTTCACTCGCTTTAGTCAATAATTTATTATTATTTTACTAGTTAAAATTTACGCTAGATTACAATCTATATAGATGGCATTTAAAAAGATATGATTGTAATGAAAATATACCAGTAACAAACAAATATTTAGTGTTATTATTTTCATTCATAATTATAAATGTAAAACTACTCAGATAATAATCAACATACATTTTATTAACGAATTTTGCAGATTATATCGTCAATTATTTTAATCGATAAAAACAAGAATATAAACTATATTTGATTAATGCCTAATCGATCTATGTGCTACAACTTTGGGGCATTCTTTCCGCCCAACAAAGTGGTCACGCATATTACATAAACGAAAAACACGGCATATCGTATAGCTATAATAGAAACTAGAAGTAATAAATTTTAACTGGTACAATAATTTGTACCCGTAACAATCTCTTGGTTTATGACATTATTATTGCAAAATTGTTTACAACAATTTTCATCACACTGTGATTTTATTTATTATTCGTATGCTGCTACTACTTAAGTTTGCGTGTGAACAAGTATTGACTGTATTATTGTTCAGGGTTACGTGTCAGATCCACGCCCTCGCAAATCATGTCACATGCACACCGACGTTTGATTGCTTTTACGCAAACAAGCGAACCGCCCAAACGAAATCGCAAAATAATTTGCCTATATGCGGCCCCTTAACAACAAATATACCAAATAGACCCCCTTTGAATATTATTATCACAATGCTGTTTGACAATGTACTATCATAATACCTACTTTCTATATAACATAGATACATTTTTAAATTTTATTTTTTTGATTCATCCATTAACCAAGCGTGTGGTATTTTATATATAATATAAACTATAAATTTAAATATATATATATAAATTAATGAAAATAATAAATATTCACTAAATATCAAAATACTAGTGTTAAGGAATATCAAACTATAGTTACTGATTAACTTATAAGTCATTATATTATATTACTAACCAGTAAAGCCAACTGGACACGCGCATGCGTACCCTCCGATTAGATCCAAACAAGTTCCACCATTGGCGCATTTTACGTCTGGTCCGGCGCAATCGTCCACGTTTACGGTGCACGCTAAAGTTCCATTATGGCCATCCCTAGAGGCCGTCATCGCCGCCACCGTCGTCCAACCCCTTCGGCACACGCATTCTGTAGTCGCAGCGACGTTACTTCCACCCCCAGTTGTTTTGCATGGCACGGCATTCGGACCACACTGCTGTTCAATCACTGCTGTTTGCCGTTCCCTGTGCTGTCGCTCGCATTCGTCCACATCTACGATACATAAGTTTATGATGATGTTAAAATCATATAATATAATATACAAATGATAGACAAAGTGTCAAAGTAATTATTATTACTATGTACAAACAGTGATGAGATAAAAAAAGTAATCAAGAAGCAACCTTTTTATGGTTTTTAATGGATGGTGGGTGGTTGGATAACAAAAATATGACAGTAAACGTCTTTATCGGATTTTGTGTAGGTGAGTGAGTGGAATATAAGCCTCTGAAAACTTTTTGTTTGCCACGCCACTGTGTACATTTTGTTAATGTCATAATATTATATTCAAACATACCTATTTCGCATCGACGACCACGCCAACGGTCGTCCGCACACGCGCAACGCCAGTCGGCCACCAGGTCGATGCACGATCCTCCGTTCAGACATCGGGGTGGCTGAGTGGCACACTCGTCGATTTCTGTGGACCACATAACAAAAACTTTAAATGACTGCACATTTTCACACGAAATGGTATAATAAATAAATAGTATTATAAATTATAATATAGCATTAATATTAATATTCCCCTGAACGATGCGTTTAGACTTTACTCAGAATATTATTATATGATATGACCGTTGTTCAAATTTACGGTACAGCATACGTGCCATATCTACTTGTGTCGTCGTCCGCCTCTAAATCCTTTAAAACCCACTTCCCTCACTGAACTACTTACACCCACTTAGAACTGAAATAAAACAAAACGTCGAAACGTTTTTTTCTTTTTTTTTTTTTATATCTACATATTATTTTTCTCTGGTCATCATCATAGTACAGTCGTCGTAATTATAACAAGATGCTGCATGTGACATACCGAAATGTCATCGTCGTCATCATCGTTGTCGCCGCTGCCACTACCATAACTGCGTATACATGGTTTAATAACGTGGGCGCGCGACGTACATATCACCGCTGCTGCCGCCGACGCTGTAATGACTTTGCGGATAAAACAGCGGCGGTACTCTAGGTCCCGCGTGTTTACCATAATAACAATAACGACGTCTTGGGACGACACACACGCAACAAACCAACCAACAAATAAACAAATAACAAATCGTCAACGACAAGTCCTTTCTCTTTGTGCGCGCGCGCGCGCGCGCGCATGTAGTAACTTCGGAATTGGAATTTTGAATAATAATATCACGCGTGATTTAAATAATAATTCGTCATCGTCGTGCAATGACGGCAAGAACCCCTCGCCGCCCACCTGGCCACTAGCCGTAAGTACACGCGCATACACGACGACGACAAAAATCGTAGACGAGTACCCACTCGAAGATAGCACCCCCTTACCTCCCCACTCACAACCACGTAGCATCCGACAGCTCATCAGCCACTCGTCGTTTAAGTCTCTCGCCTACTGCCGAGGCGTTTTCTAAAGATATTCGCACACGTCGTATAATCACGGCGATTACTTAAGATAACACATACAAACACACTGCTGTTTTATTCTAACGCATCTCGTCTCGGTCACATAGTTACATGCAGTAGAACCAGAACTACAATATTGCATATTTTATATGATTAATTTATTATATATTAGAGTTAATTGACCTGTTATAAAATTTAAATAATACGAGAACATATTTTATCTATGATCAGTCTTTAATTTTTTCCAATATATATATTTATTTAGTTTATTTTTTTTTTGTTTTTTTTTTTTTTGAAGCAAGTTAATTACTTATTTTAATAAATTATTATACTATTGGAAATATCTCATTTTAAAATAAAGATATCAAAAAAAAAAAAAAAAAAAAAAAACGGACGAAAGATTATCTCTCTCAAATAATGTTCTCATCATTAAATCTTATATTAGAGGGTCAATTAATTCTAATAGATATTTTATAATATGCTCGCATTAGATATATATACATATTTACTAATTTAAATCAATAGTATATATTGATCTTATTTTATCTCAAGTTTGTAATATAGTATATAGTTTATACTACATACTGAGAAAACAAACCAGTGAGTAGTTTATCTGTGTACATAATAATATAGACAATAGAAGACATAGTATTATAAAAATCAACCAACTATATCAATACGGTGAAGGTATACTGTTGTTTAGTACCTATCGTCTATATTAACACTTCTGCAGTGAATAAAACATAAGTATCTCATACTACTATTTTCATATGGGTAAACATTAAAACACGCTATATACCTATTATATTAATTTATGATATGAACAAATATAATTATATGTACCTACAGGAAGTTTCTATAGTACAATTTTTTTCACTTAATAATTTTAACCTTCCTTGGTCAATTTCAATGAAAATAAAAATAAACTCATTATAGCCTTAACTCAAAAATCTTACCTATTTTTTATTCGATTAAATAAATATAGAATCTAGTAAAAATGAATAAATTAATTGCCAATTACTAGAAATTAAATTCAGTTGATTACGTTTGTTTTAATTTTTGCATATAAATAATCCGATATTTCTACTAGTGAGATTAGCATATTTAATGCGTCTCATTAATACAAAATATAATCTGTTACTCATGTTCCAAAAACAAACAAAAAAAACATGTTTAACAATTTGTCTAGCTAATATTCCCGATCAAATTAAATTAAAAAGTTAAAACATCAAGTTTACATAAAAAATATTATTAAATTTAATACCGTAAATAAATTCAAAATATTAATTACTTTTGTATGGCATATTATATAATGATTACGAATAAATTACCCGTGTGAATATTTCGTGTATTTTTATGATATAAAGACGATTTGGAATTTAACAACAATTGAAATGTCATCTTCATCATAATATAAACTACAATAGCATTAAACATGTAATAGTTTGTTTATTTTACCACGAGCAACTAAGCAGAAATCAACGACCAATTATAAAAACTTAAAATCCCAGAAAGACACGAATAGAATTTTAAAATGTTACCTAACTATAGCAATTTGAAATATACACGATGAATCACAACGATCTGACGCATTCAAATGTAATTTTAATGTAAAATCGTCTTATCTCCACGGCGCGTTGTGTAAGTCAATATAAATTAAGCATAATGGAAGTAAAAAGTAATATATGCAAAGACACGCGTGTTTTGATGTGTACCTGTATTGCAAGTGCTGCCCATCCAGCCAGGCCGACAATCGCAGTGGAACTGCTTGGGCACCAGTAGCGGAGCAGATTGAGCAGCGGAGCCGAACGTCGGTGCACCGCCAGCAGCCGGACCCGAACCAACTCCACCGGCACCGCCGGCGGACGACGCGATCGCGTCCACGGTCCGGCATTTTCCGCCGTTGGCGCACGGCTCGGTGGCGCACGGGTTCAGCACCACGTCGCAGTTGGCGCCTCCGAACCCTTCGGGGCACGTGCACGTGTACCGGTCCGGGGCCGTGCTCTTGCACGTCCCTCCGTTCAGACACGGTTCGTGTGTGCCGCAGTAGTTCAAGTCTGAAACACGAAAACATAACGCGTTCAAGCAGTCGTAAAAAAAACACAATAATAATAATAATAATAATAATATACTCGTACTATGCGGCGTACGTGCAACGAGCGCGCACGGGTTTTTGGGTTCGCGTGCGCCGCGACGTTCACCCGGACCTCGGCGGCCGCGGCACGATAGCGGTATGTAACTGCTGCGGTCGGGGTGTTGCCGGACACGACGGCGATAAGTAATAGAGGGACGGCGCGGCGCATAATCGGTAGGTAGGTTAGATACCTACGTATAGGTAGGACGATATTATTATACGTTGTGCAGCACTAGACACGGTATTATTCGGTGCGGTATATAATATACGTTACGAGCCGACGACGACGACGACGACGACGACTACGACTACGACTACGATTATACAACGACGACGATGATGACGATGACGACGATTCGGATTATTGTAATTACAACGATATCGCGGCGGGTGCGTGCAGGTAGTTGTTTTGGTCGTTGTTATTATTGTTGTTGCTGTTGTTGTTATTTCGCGGCAGTGGGGCCGGTGGTGGCTGTGGTAGTGATGACGATTGCGGGGCGGGAGCAGGGCGGGTTAGTGTTTTTATTTTTTTTTTCTCTCAATATATACGTATTATATACGTGTATACGCTATCCGTTACGTTCGTGTGATCAATTCGTCGACGAGTAATAATTTAATGCACTCAGTCGCGGAGCGGTGTAATAACCGACCATATATACCTATATAATATAATGCGCGGGCTCGCGCGCGACCGTTCGCCGGGTCTCTGGATCGCTAAGCCGCTGCCGCCGACGAAAACGAGTTTTCTAAAAAACCATGAGGCGGTGGTGGCGTGCGACTCTGCGCCCCGCCGCCGCCGCCGCGTTGTGCAACGCAACGGCGGCGGCCGTAGAATCGTGATCTGACCGTCCCAGAATACGATTACGCGCGCGCGTGATTATTACCCGCGAGGCGGCGCGGCGCGAGCAAATACGGCTTATACATACCTAACTATATACAATATTATACGCGTACATGCAAGTAGGTGGACCGATATATATATATACACATACTGTATAGGTATATTTATATTATGCTATGTGCTCATATACATGCCGAGAAGAATACAGGTGGACCTGTGCGAGCAAGTCGAAAAACCTAACCGTCGCGCGTCGTGCGTATTAATTATAATAATAATAATAATAATAATAATAACATTATGATGCGAGGTGCTGCGCGCGGCAGTCACTGTTATTATTATATTACACGGCACTGCCGTTTTGATTAATGCGCGGCGGCAGTGGCGGGCGCGACCGACTGTCGGATTTTTACGCGCGCGCGCGATCGCGAGCCCTATCGGAATTCGCGGTACGTATGCGTATGTTACGGGTACGCAACGGCGACGCGCGATAATCGGCACGCCGCGCGACGCCGTTGAAAGCGACAGTGTCGGCGTGGGCCTGCAGGACAACAGCACAAAGTACCAAACGATATTAATATTATAATATCACCATCGTTGTACGTACGATAATAATATATATATATATATATATATATTTATGTATATATTATTAGTTATTACATTTTTAGCGTAATAATTTAACAACAAAACATTGTCTTCCACTGATAATCGGCTGTTTAGTTTAATTAAAGTTAATAGCAGTGTTGGTGTTGTAGCGTACGACGGAAACGGAAATATAATTATAAATGTATAATAAATTATGGTAAACAGTATACTATACTATCGCGCATGACGACACCGCCGCCCGCGACGGAACAATAATATAATATCATAATGAATATTTTGACATATTACTGAATTAATAAAATATATATGTATATATTATGATACTATAAAAAAATGGTGAACATAGGTACGTTTCTAAACATAAATAAAACCTAAACCTTTTCTCTTCAAAATAACAAAACGTGTAAGTAAATAAATAAATAATTAATTAAATCGAATGTTTATTTTTTATATTACAATTGTTTATTTATATATATATTTTTTTTTTATGCTTTATACTTTATACTTTATATCATTATTTTAAATTAAATTACTGAAATAACCACAGAAAAAAAAGAAATAAAGATAGAATACCCGATAAACACGATGTTCTGACTGCATAAGGAGGAATATAATACCGGAATGTTTTTTATCTATCGTCAATGGTAAATACGTATATAGTCACACAGCAATATTTTTTCCATCCAAGTATTTTTTTTTTTTATAATACATTATTATTGTTGTACCGTGTTTCATAATAATATGATATACATGGTAAAATGGAAATTAATTAATTAGTATAATTAAGAAACACAATCATTATTAAGTACCAAAAATGCAACAAATACCTATATGCACTTTAAAGTTTTCAAATTTATTTCACTCATTTTAAAATAATATTTAACAAATAATTTCAAAAAATATTATTTATCCGATAAACTATTTCTTGCATTAAACACATACATGAAAAATATTATACATATAAGTTCTGTTGTAATATTATACGTATATAATTATACCGAGACCATGAAGCACTTTATTATTATTGTTATACTTCGCACGATAGTTGGCGCCTATATCTTGACGTTGACCTTATTCATATTTCATTCGATTGAGAATTCGCGACTAAAAAGGTCTGAATTGTCTTCTATGTTTTCTATATATATGTAATAATTATAATAACTATAATAATATATTATAGAGGACATAGGTGTACAATAAATATATTTACTTTATACTATTATAATTATATTCAACAGCGTAATATCAAGCTATCTATCATCAGTTTTATTTATCAAATATCATAGTTAACACTCCAGGAAGTGTTTATAATGTTTAAATACAATAAATATTAATAATTATTAAAAATGTTATCTGTAGATTTTTATTTAGTAAATGGAATGCGATATTTATGAATGGAGAAAATAAGTTTCACAACTAATCAAATAAATATAAAATTTTAGGTTCACCTATATTTTTATTCCAATAAGTCCATTATTTAGAATAACTGAAGAAAGAGAATAATTTCCATCCATAAAATAAGTCAATCAAATTTATGATAACAAAACGTGTTGATACCTATGATATATGATTCATAATATTGTAACATACCATTCGATGGTATTTGGAAGACCATCATGTTTCAAAAATATTTGTTTAACATGAAAAAACTATTATTTCAAATGAACGATTACTTTCTAACTATGAAAAATATTGTTAATTATAATTGAACATACAAATTAATAATGTTCAACATATAAAAAATATTATTTTGCTTTGAACTTACTCAGTAATAATAATAATTTAATAGTAACGTAATAATAAATTACTTTTCAATATTAAGTACCTATATAATAGTAAAATATATACAGCAGTAGTCAAATAATAATAATTTAGCGATGGCAATAAAATACCCGACGACACGACGTCGATTGATCGATGATCACAAATTATGTGATCAATATAATAATAATAACAATGGTTATCGATAGCAATAACTATAACTCGCTCCCCCTTCCTCTACAACCACCGTACAATACCCAAACCAAATGACTACTAAAAAAAATAAAAAACTTTCAATTATAGATACATAAATGTGTATGAATAATATATTACGTGCATTACTTTTATTGTATAAAATCAATCGTGCGGTACCACCGTCGTCATGTATACTGAGAACTATAATATATATATATATTGATATTATATTATAATAAGTGAATTATATTATGTATTATATTGTTAATATTGTATATTATATTAAAAAAAACATAACATATATTTTATACGCTGCATAATAAACGATCGCAACGAAAATTGGGAAACGAAAAAAATATTTATAATTATACGATTATATTATTATACTATTAAATGCAATAATCTGACGAGTTTTTGCGACGATCGTTGTTACCATTTCTGTTAAATAGAATATTAAATAATTAATTGGTAAATAAAGAAATTGAATGTCACTGGCAGATACTGCATTTGAGCATTTCTAAATATTATATTTTTTCCTGAAATACTAGTGTGCAATTATTACATAACCTCACCTATACTACTCGATGGTTAAATATACCCATAAAAAATAGAACATTTATATTATAATTCAAAACGCGCGTAACGAAAAATGACGACGAAGACAACAATCGTCGCGCGGAACGGATTATAATTTTTATGAGCTCGAGGTGTCCCCAACCCTCCCAGCATCGCCACAACCATCACCGCCGTTTTATTACTATTCTATCTGATTTATATATACATGTAGGTATACACTTTTTTTTTTATCAGACCAAGCTGTCGATTGAAAACCACCGATATTGCCGCCGTGCAGTGGGTGATTCGATACGCACCACTAATCATTAAAAAAAAATCGTCGCAATCGGCGAACGATATACTAAGTATATAATATATACTCGTATATCTGCAATAATATAATAGTCACCGCCTCAAGATTGATTTCAATAAAAACAATTATAATCAGGGTTGTGAATGTTAAAGAACATAAATAAAAAAAGCATATACCTATATATGTTAACTAAAATATATGCAGTTTAATAAATTTACAATACGATAAAAAAGTGAGTACGTAACGCAAAAATAATTCCACGTTAAAAATACGAAGCATGCCAGATAAAATGTCTTATACCTACACATTCTTTTAATTAAATGAATGGGTAAAAATAATCCAAATACCGCATTATGACTCACAATCGACAAGGTAGACTATATAGTATGTAGAGAGGTACAGGTATATATCATCATTGGGTTTAATGTTTGTATTGATTTCTTAGTCATGATTTGGATTTTTGAATAAGAAGCGAAAATATATTGTATACCCAGTGACTGACATAAAGATTAAGATATCAAGCATTTCATTTGGCGCCAATATACCTACCTTTTATAAGATGATAATATCCAAAGTATAAAATATTCGTATTAAGTATAATAACTGAACCTTAATAAAGGATTTATGGCAAACAGGTTGCTAGCGTCACGTCGTCCCGAACCTATACAAATCATAATGGCCAACCCCAACACGACAGCACCGTTTGTATGTCAAAATATCCGAATTCTTAAAACTAAAAAGTATATTTTAGATTTATCAACAGTATATTATCTAAACAGCCACATAACGTTGGAGACAATTTTCAAAATTAAACTGAATAATAATACTTCTATTTCATTAAATTATAGTATTGAATTGATTTATAATAAGTGTAACAAATGTTTTAAATATACATACGACTACGGCATAATTTTACATGCATTTTCTCCTTATAACAATAATTTCAAAACACTTACCTTGATCGCATAAAATTCCTCCCCAGTTAACGTCACAGATACACTGCCAAGAAGTTCCATTACAATATCCATGCTTACATCCAGGATACGTCATACATTGATCGCACAATTCACCCTGCCAACCTTTCCGACACCTATTTTTTTTTAAAACAAAAATATCCATTTAAATACAAATTTGACATATTATATAATAAATATTAAAAATATAACGACAACAACTATGTACCATCGTATTGGGAAGTATAAACAAAATTATCACATCGTAATAGTTGTGGGTTAATCACAACTCACAAGCTTACTCATTATTAACTTATAAAAGATATCGATTTTAGTTTCTAAAACTTACAAAAGATTATTTAAATATGAGTGCATTTTTTAAACTAACATCTACTAACTGATTACGGTATTATTTATATACAAAATATACAATATACCCATAATACCTAATAATTTAACGCACAAGGACTCAAACAAATATTTTAAGTTATTTATAATAATACAAAGATGAATGGAATTACTGCAATGTTAATAAATTATATAAACTTCATGAAAGAATTACACAAAAAAAGAAATGATCTCTTCTTCTTAATATATTCTTATCAAAATTAATATAAATAAGTAAACTAATTATTATTGATATGCCTAAGATATGACCATTCTTCGACTTTTTAATATTTTTGTTACATTTGTTTATTTAAAAATTAAATTAAATAGGTACACGAAATGTTTCGTAACGAAAAAAAATTATTTATTTAGTTATTTGTTATTGACGTGATTTATAAGGTCACTCACATTTCGACCATATAATTATAATTTATTGTCATACATAATCATATAAAATGCTCTAGGCTTGAATTTAATTATAAGATAATTATTACAAACGAATTTATTGCAAATTTATTGCAAACTATATCAAATTTTTTTATAAAATAGCTATTCAAACGGTTCAACTTTATTTGATTTTTTTTTATTAACTATATTATTTTTGTTAAGTTACATTCCATGTATTTTATTGTTTCAACTCAAATTAATATCTTAATTTCAACGTTTTTATATAAAAAATCATAGAAGTAATTATTTCAAGATTTCAATAATATATTCAATGTCTAATCCAGATTATTTAAGGAATTTTCATATTTTTTTTTAGCGTTTAAGTATTTATTTACAATTTCCTTTGATTTTGATGGTAATTGTTCTTAAAAGAAAAATAATTCATAATACAATTTGCAGTACCAAAACGACTGCGTTCAGTCCTCTGAAAAACATAATATTATCGTGTTTCTATAAGCTGTAGGAGTAGTGCGAGTGGATGATAAAGAAAAAAGTTATTCTTATCGCCTATACCGGCCGGAAAACTCAATTTACATGAGGGCTATAAACCAAGCACCAATAACTCATATCTACAAATTCTAAGCGAAACAATTACGCTCAAGTTGTCAAAGAAAAAAAAATGACTTCGATGATAATAATATTAGCATTATACGTCTTTACTACAGTCGACGCACACCGGGCTTGGCTACAGTGTTTCATCGACGAATTTCGAATCAGCGGATTTGTGAGAAACGCGCGACTGCGCGCGGTGTCACGAGTAGGCATATAATATTAATATTAAACAATATTATATTCGGGGAATGATATCGTATCGAATTAATTAATAAAAATAATATTAAAGTCTCACGCGCAGCGCAGTGACCGTTGCCGCCTGCATCATCCACACCATACGTTATATGCACGCATTTCGTATTCATCGGACGCCGTTGTGTGAGAACTATACGGAGCTTGCAGACTACACGACGAAATTCCGCCGCCGCCGATGCGTTTATTAAAATTCGGCGGGCGTACTCCCCCGCCGTCGCCACCGTCACCGCCGACGACCACGGCGAGGACGTCGACGACGACGACGACGAGCGACCGAGCCCGCTGCGATATCTCTCGAAAACTCGAGGTTTTTTCCCACGCCCCCGCCTCCCCGAACCCATCGAACGAGCAAAGAAGGAGGGTCGCCGGACTGCGCGCTGGCCAGAGTCCAACGACGACGAAACCGTACCGCCGGTGACTGTACGGCGTCGTGTTTATACGACATAATATTATATTATATTATATATATTTATTTTTTCATGATTCGAATACGCGATGATGAGTATAGGTACGACAGCGGCAGACAACAGATACAGCTTGCTGCGACATATAGGAGGAGTTCTCGAGGGGTGCCCCGAATTCGTTTTGGACATACCTGTACGAATGTCGAATTTGATGTATTTGTTTTTGGTCTTGTGTTATCTCTTTTTGATGGGGATTAAACAGGGTTTAAATCATCCACTTCCTATACAAGTATAGTTTGTTCTCGTCCCACGCGCACCAATACGGATCGACACACCACAACAATAAAGTTCTATTATATAGTGCGTTAGATAGGTATAGCTGATATTTTAATACAATAATAAGATTCGGTGTCAAGGGTCAATGCCGAAGTGAACAAATAATTTTTCTCGGATTCCATTAAAAGTGTTTATATTGATTTATGCGAATAAAACGAAAATGTTCCACTTCATTGGAACATGATGGTTTTCTAACCCGTTATACGTTCATGTATGGAAAACATTCCATACGTTTTGGCCGGATGGTACTATACTCAGCGCGGCACTGATTGTCAGTAGGTACCCATAATATTAAGGGTGGTCTTCATTGTCATTTCATCGTTTAAGTGTACGTGCGTGACAATGAGCTGGTTCCTGTAGTGTGGCAATAAATCACACGGTCTGTAACTATAAACTATATATAGGTACTTCAGGTAGCGATACTACTGCAGTGTTTACGATGAAAAATCTTACAAAAATAGCTGTTGAATTTTACTATCAAAATGTTTAAAACACAGAAGTTTCATGATATAATGATCGGTATAAATATAGATTTAATATATCATTATATATAGGTATACATAATATTATGATAGCGATAAGCTTAACGGGAAGAGGATATACGTTACAGGATTCATTTCGGCGATTTCTCTGTCACATATCTAGTTGCGCAACCTTTATATTTTAAGTCGATGGCCGAACGGCTATTGCCGGTGAACTGCTTTATATCCTCTTTCCATGTATTATCGCCAATGCTTCATTATCGACCATAATATAACCGTTATCATTAACAGCAACGCAATGACGGTAGCACACCGAACATCGAGGTCGTCGCCGTCGTCGCCATCGTCATTTATGATGTATAATAATATATTATATTATATTTAATAACCACGCGTAGGTTTTTTCGATATAATTTTAAGTATATATGTATAATGGCTGCTATAACTACAATATGTATATAATAATACACTTACTCGCAATCTCCGGGAGACTCGCACTTTCCGTGTACGGGATGGCATCCGGTCTTGCACACGGCTGTAAATAAACATTTTTTTTTTTTAAATATGATTATTATTACTATTTTAACATTAATAGTAAAATCATTCATAAGCAACATGAGCGCAGTGAGGAAGTAAATATAAGTAAATCCGAGCACTTACCTATGTCACATGTATCACCCTGCCAGCCGGGTATGCATTCTTTCCGGCCGTCCGTGTCACCGCACGTATAATGGCCGAACCGATCGTCGCGGGGCTTACAGAGTTTTGTACAATTTTGTCCGTAGTAGTTGCGATCGCACCTAACGCGCACCCGGTACGCCATGCGAGCAGTATGGCCCAGGTACGACAGAGCTTTCCACTCGTTACCGGGCAACAGGATTCCGGAATACGTGGCCTCTTCGATAACGGACGTCAAGCCTGCAGGAGTACATAATTAAACGATGAGTTACAATTTTATAACCAAGACTAACATAGTCTAACATTGACTATAGAATAAATCTGTTGGGGAACATTTAAGGGCACAACTTAGGCTTTCGATTTTTTTTCAAGTCGGATAAAGGTAAAAAATGTTAAAAAGATTTAATTATTTTATATTATTTTAAAGTGTAAATCTAGTAATTGTCATGTAATACTAACCCAACCCTATTTTATTATATTTTATTTTATAGATAGGGAAATACTTCCAGTAGTACTAAATTTATTAAAGTATTATAATTTATATTACATTAATGCCGCGATGTCTGTTCAATTGTATCTACGTCATGACCATTAACCGGATCAAATACTTCATATAAATTTATTCATATTCAAGCGAAAAAAAAAACAATAATTGCTAACGTTTAGTAAAACATTTTTTATTTACATATTTTGTACATAAATGTGTTATATTTAATGTTATAGTAAAACGATTATTTCTATACTATATGAGATTATTAGAATATAATTAAATTATTATGACTATATACTAAACACCTACCAGCTACCTAATTTAATATTATAGTTTGTCCAATTTGTAATATTATACACCTGAAGTTTATGTATTTTATAAATAAATATATGTGTGTGTGTGTGTGTGTTTATATATGTCTATATATTTTATATTATGATTATTAATTATTTTAATCGGTCAAATTAAGTTAATAACGTGGTTGCCGGTCAGTTTCTAATCGGAATTACTCTATAATCATTAGACTAAATAACGATGTTTTCATAAACTGGCAAAAGATATAAATTGTATAGCTGTTACATACAGTAATAATTATACAATTATGTTTAATCCTATTATTTCTGTGTTACGGAATCGACTGTTTTTTTTTTTTAATTTTTTTCCCGTGTTGCCGGACGATTTCAACTCGACCGCCGCGGCCACCGGACGAAAAGCCGGTACCGCGCCGCCGATTCGATTCGGTACCTGCCGCTCTCAGCTGTATGTTGTATATTATTATTATTATTATTATTACGTTGTTCCTAGTATATAATATAATAGTTGCAGCGACCAACACACACACACACACGCACGCGCCTGCGCTCAACAATAGTATAACAACGACGCGCGTGGAATTGATTGAGACGATTTTTTATTTCTTCTTCTATTCTCCTCTGTCCGTTTCTTAGGTGTTTCGCCTTGGCTACCCTTTTTTTTTCCTCCGTTCCGTTGTTCACGCGCGTTTATCTCTCCGCCGTAGGTAGGTGTACAACAATAGGCGTCATCGTCACAATCATACACACACACACACATACGTACAGTCGGACGGACGGACGAACGATATACATCACATTATTATTATTATTATTATTATTATATAAATGTGTGTGAAAACAAAAAGAATATACTACGACAAATCTTCAATAGTCGTACCTATATAGATGGGCACTGCAGTAACATAGTAATAATGATAATATAACAACACAACAACAATAGTAATAAAACCGTCGTCCCGCCGCCGCCGCCGCATTCCTACACGGAATTGGAAATTGGAATCGTATCGAACACTGTCTTATTATATATTATTATTATTAAAGCTATAAGTAATAGTCATAATAATAATAATAATAATAATAATATAATATAATATATAGCGTCCAGAGTGTATAATAATATTATTATATATTGTATGGGTACTAGTACGAGTACGAGTACCGCGATGACGATGATGATGATGATGATGATGGTAATATTTTACGACAATATCATCTCGTAGCCGCACCGCGTCGTCATCGTCGGCCATACACGGCCGCAGCGGCCTATGTGGCCCCAGCGGAATGGGACGTGACGCCGCCACCGCCGCGGCAATGCTATGTATACCGCGACGAAACGACCGGTACGATTGTTGTGATGCGCTTACCCACCGCAGTATCGATATCAATACGTACAATACAGAATATAATAATATACACACACACACATAATCCGACAACCGGACAACATCGACAACAACAACAACAACAACAACAACTATAACGATATACGTCTTCGATCGCCTCATCCCATCACACGGTGTTATGTGTGTGCGCTTAGTATTGACGAGGGTCGACGACGATTACACCAAACTCGTTCGCATTGTGCGTATGTATGCGCGCTGTGCGTGGGCGTATCGTGTGTGTGTATATTATATCGGCCGGTCACGTCGAGCCATATAATATACAATGACAACGACGACAATAATATATTAATAATAACGATATATTTATATTATTATATTATATTACATGTGACATTATCGTCTTATGTCTCGCGCGCTCGCGACATACCACGACCGTTTGAGATATTATATTATGTACGTTTTTTTATTATTGCCGTATGCCGTGTACGAGTATATAATAATATATGGACTGCAATAATAATATGATCGTTTCTAATTATTATCGTTATTTCTTATTAATAATATTATGAACGGCGTCTTACCTGTGTAATTGTTGTAGTCCATCGCTTGCAATACCAGAGTAAATGATCTCTGAAACAGAAAAAATATCCAATAAAACCATTATTGTGGCGATATAAAATACGCATATATTACACTCTACAATATAATAATAATAATAACATTCTTAGTATGATAATAATATTGTGCAGTCTTAATGGTATGTTATGCTCTCGCAGAGATCATAATAATGTGTGTTTGCAATTATTAAACGATGATCATCATATTGTTATCATCGTATCCGACGATGGGCGGCATTATAATTGCCTAGCCTATAAACATTTTCGAAATCATCTTTCGAGCTTTAACCGTATGCCGATATCGCGCGATGCGGGACGAACCCGGCAAAGCAAGAACCGCGATAAATAACGTATTTTTTATATTTTAACGTCGTCGGCGACGTTGTGGCCGTAGTTATGCTATATGCAGTGGACATGCGCACGCGCACGAACGATATGTCCGCTGAGTACGCTTATTTTTACATTCTTTCTGTGCTTGTATGTGTATGTGTGCATATACAATAATATACAATATACATACAAGTGCGCACTGCTGCACGTACATACGTTCGCGTACGATGTATTTGCACCCACCCCCCTTACCATAGACCGCCGACAAGACCGTGTACGATATTTGTCGTCGTCCAGACGACGGTTGCCGCAGAGTCGAGCGAGCGCGCGCGCGCGCGCGCTGGCCCGACGATAAATCATCATCGCGGACGGCGCGACCAGAGAAACCGCAACCAGAGGTACATAAACGCGTACTGGTATATACCTATAAACACACGAGATATTATAACAACACTGCGACATACACACATACACCTATATATGTATTTTATATTATTGTAATATTGTGTACGCTATAAAAAAAGTACGACGACCGACTCCTACGCGAACCACTGCACTGCTGTCACGGCAGACACGATTTCTACCTATATATATAATATTATAAACGGTCTGCGCACAATTTGCTGCACCGCGGTAACCACCGCGAACATGTTGTACCGCGGGCGGTATATAGGGTCCACCGCGACTCCGCTACGTATACATCGTAACGCCATAACAAGTAACAGCGATCGATGTATAAGTACCTGCATGCAGCGACTGCAGATGACGCGCATTGTAATCGTTTTTCTTTTCTAGTTCCTATATAGTACTCAGTTGCAGTTACAACTCTGCAGCGTGGTGTGGTGAGGAGATGTAACGTTTCGGATAATGTACAGCATCTTAGAAAGTACTCGTCATATTACCGTTGAGGTATAGCGATTTGTGGATCTAAAATTATAAGGTAACTTTAAACCCAGAACTTTTATTTATGAAAAAAAAACTATAATTTTAAATTTTAAACTTATTTCATCTTTGTGCATTAACTATTATTTCGATTGGATTTATATTGTTATCGACATCGATCGGAAACTCGTTGAAACTCGGTGCATATAAATTTCCCGCGGAACCGGCGCTGTTATAAGGGTAATATTTTAACGGGTACCTGTTGATTCGTAAAAATTCTCTTCAAAGGTTTGAAAACATAATATAAAATATAGATATACTGTTTATCCTATGCGTATTCGCGACGCAGTCGGTTTAGGGATGTGAACGATTTTCAATCGACAACACACTACAATAAATTTGCGTCTAAAATATTATGGGTATACAACACGATGGGTACTCGCGTCTATTTTTCGTCGATCACTGCGTATACCTACGTATAAGGACTGGTTGACAAAAAATGCCGATTACGGGAGTAGGTACGCTGCAGCTTGCGAGCCCATACAGTCGCCGCCCGAAAAGAAACCGTCACGTCATCACAATCATATACTTCGGCGGTTTCGGCTAAATAAGCCATAACCCGTCCGCCGCCGCTTTTCCGCCGCGTCACCGACGCGTAGGACGCGTGCGTGCCCGACCGGTCACCGTAGCGGCGGCAGCGGTGCAACAATCATATAGTAATAATAATAATAATAATAATAAAGCCACGACGGCGGCGTTTTTCCGCTACGTCACGCCACCGCTCTACGCTCTACGTGGTACACATATACACTAACGACTGCAGTACACGCCGCGGACTAATTGCCCGGTTGCGGATGACTGTATTATATATTGTGCGCGCGCGGCGGGTGCTACGCGCGGCCAGGCCGTCCCGCGAACGAGAGCCCACCACACACGGCCGCGGCGAGACCTAATATCCATTATTATTATTATTATTATTATTATTATTATTACGCCGTCTAGGCTGGCGGCGGCAGTTTAACGACGCCACGATATGATAAACGACGACTTGCGAGTAATCACCGCGGAGCGACCCGTTCGCGCGCAACGAGGAAATTAAGAGATCCGACGGCGGGCGAACTCGCTAACGAGGTTGTAAATACATAAGGCGATCCGGCAATACAGCAGGCGCTTCCGCTTTGCACGTCGGTATTGCCGAAATAAGTCATCTATTAATGTATTAAACAACAACCGCACGTGTTCGTGTGGCAAAACTGAAATTATCGGTTTGTACGAATTCGGACGCGATATCTCAATATATAGATTATAGAGGTATATATTAGGCTGAAAGTTACGCGTGACCCCTGTCCATTTGGATGTGCACAATATAATCTGTGTAACTCTTATGCCCCGTTTTCACTGAAATAGATAATATTGTACGACTTTCAGTTTTATCAAGTAAAAATACGTACTAAGCATATATTATGTATATAAATATATATATATATATATATATATATATATATATTAGTAACATCTTTTAGATATTATACTATAAAAAAAATCAGTTTCCACCGCTCACTATTTATCTATATGAAACAACTCTATAAGGTCAAAAAATTTCCGCTTTCTGCAAAGCCTATATTTTTATAATACTCCGAATAACCACGTTTCTTCCCAATTTGATGTAATTTGTAGGGTTTTTAACAATAGAAATAGATTATATTTTTAACTTCACGCAGGGTAAAATATAATAATTGCCGTATGGTGAGTTTAACCATCCATACACGTATAGTTCAACTCTATAGGGTGTCAGTGCATAACCAGTTTTTGTTGAATGCGGTGGCTCAAGTATATACTTATGTACATGTATATAATTAATAATTATGATTAGATCTACTGAACCAACAAACAAGGGTCTGAAAACTTTTTTCAATGATATGCATTATATTATATGTATTAATCGACGACAAATGTATATAAATATATAATACACAGATCTTTTTTAAAGAATTTCATTGAATATACTACAATATTTTAAACGTAGTTTTTTACGCACATACTTGCAATAATATAATGATAATACTTATTTAAAACGGGGCTATCTTTTAAAAATCGAACACAGCATTCTGTTTTAAGTTAGTCAAGCTAAAGTTATATGATGCTCTAAAAAAAGACAATGAAAACTATGCGTATAATATACCACACAAATACCTACTTAAGTTACCTACTATAATATAAAATGATCATTATTGTTTGTACGAATGTTAAAGTATTTTCGTCGTTTTAATACCAGATTTCTATGAAACAATTTGGATAATATTTGTTTTAAGCTGTCATCACATAGATTCATAAATATCAAAATTATCTAGACAATGATAAGCACAAACTCCTCATTACAAAGAGAAAACTACCAAAGAAAAGCTATCATGATATTTTAAATGTATACATTATATATTAAATACAAATTTTAATACCTATATATTATATATATACTAAACACCACGGTTGATCATAATTTTATTACTATATTTTGAGTACTTGTAATTATCTGTAATCATTTACATTCACCGATATCCATTATAATTGACAATTTTTTTTTATACAACTACTATACTGACTAAAGTAGGATAATATCATAATTAATATTTTAATATCAGTCCATGGCCCGATTTATGAGTCTTTTTTTCGATTATAATATATTTTTCTGAAATCATAAAATATTAAAATACATAGATATAACTTTGAAACCATGCCAATTAATTTTACTTCCGCCTCAGTGTTCCACTGGGTGACCATCTGCCTTCTACTTAATTAATATATTTTGTATAAGCGATCTACCCTGTGAGATTAAACATTTTTAAATTATATTCTATGCAGATGGTGCTATAAACAGTTTAGAATAATTGAAGATAAAAAACAAATTATTTTATTGAGTTAATCAGACAAATTAACTGTATTTCGATTAATGGTAATATGTTTTTAAGCATATGACAACGTGATGTCAATTATACATCTACGTGAATCAAAATTCCAAATTTAGGTATATTACATATAACGATATTTAATCGTTTTATTTCAAATATTGATCTTTATATTAACATTATACTTTAATTATTTAACTGGTCTGCTATACAGGTGTTTTAATATCCTATTAACTAGTTTCCATCTGCAGTACTGTCGAATATCAATTAACTATCACACCATATCAGTCACAACTCACAGCTATATATAAGAATTTAAAACACATTTATGATTCATTGAACGTAGGTATATAAACTCCGATAAGTATGTTTTGTTTTTAGTGTAGTTTGGTTTTGTTAATCTAGACGTGCATATTATATCTTATGACGGCAGCATTATTCTACGAGTGTCGCATTTTTTTTCTTTTTAATTGTATCGTATGTACTTTTGTTATTATTTACATTGTTTGTAAATAATAATTTATTCAAATTTGACAACGGTTAATGATTGACGAACAATCGTCGATGGTTAATTGTTGAGGTTGTGAATTCTATAATAACTATGACGTACATAACTGTAATCAAAGGTATGCACGACGTCTGTTGATGATGAAAATAAATAAATACCGTTTATAATAACAATATATTCCAATAATGCACGGTGTGAGTGGTCTCTAAAACGACTGCAGACTGTCATCATCGAAATCGCCGATGCCCATAAACCGGGTTAGGTTAAGTTATAATATATAGTATATTATAAGTATACCTATACCTAATAATATCGTATGAGTATACGATCTCGTTGATAATGTCTGAGGTAACGCATCCGACACGTCATCGGCGGTCAAGTCTCTTATCGACGACTACAATAAAATAATATCATACTAACTTACGTTATACGTTTGTAATATATATATATATGTATCGATCGCAGAATTCAACTGTTCAAGTATATAAAACTTAATAATGTACGGCTTCAGTAGTAGTGCTCGCGCGCGCGCGCGTTACGCAGTTAACGCGGTGGAACGGTAATTATGGCGATGGAATATAATAATAATAAGAAGAATAAGAATAATAATAGCTGCCATGGAACGACGACAGAAAGACGACGACGACGACAACAACGACGCTAACGTGCGCGTAGGAGGAGATCGCGGTGCAGTATACCACCGCCGGAGGGGTTTATCCGGCAATCACGTTGCCGCCGTCCCGGTTTTGATTGATTTATTACATGAGCGCGCGCGCGCGAGCTCGCGTATTCGTTACCGGGAATATAATATGTACGACGATGGTACAATACGCGCGACGGCCACGTCCGAGTACGCAACGGCGGCCGCAGTCGGTATCGCGTGCGTGCGCGCACGTAGCGTACCGAGAAAAAAAAATTGCAGCGGCGGCGGGTCCGGTGTGCGGTGGTGGCGCCACCACCACCATCGTCATCACCACTAAGACGACGACGAGTGTCTGTCGGACTTCGTCGTCGTCGTCGTACGGCCTATGAATAAAAGAAACGCGGTCACCTCACCCAACCCCGCCGCGGTGAAAAAAATCAGCGGAAAAAAATCCACCGCCGCCGTTCGTATACCTGTACGTTATCCTGCGCCGTATATTTATTCTGTTGACGACGATTCAATCGACCGCCGCGGGGTCAAATGTTGTCTCTAATACTTGCAGTAATGTATACGCTTTACTTATAATAGTAGTCCAGGTCTCATATAGCTCGACAGTCGTCGTATGGTTAAGTGGCGACAGCGGCGTACGTGCCGCCGAACGACGACACTGTGGCGCCGCCGTACGTACGACGACGACTCCGGAGTCCGGAGACGCCACGGTCCTAGCAGCGTGTCGGGCTTTTGTTGACGTAAACTGCGTCGACGGCGGTAAAACACCGATGGACGGACGCGGGAGCGGTGCATCAGCGGAGGCATCGACACGCCGCCGCTACACCGATGCTGCGCGACATACGCGTCACTCTCGGCAAGGGGCCGAAGCCGAAACAATGGCGTAAAAAATTAAAAGAAAAAATCATTTTTTTTTTGTTTTTTTTACGAATGAGAAAAAAAAACGTATAGACAAAAGTATCGACCTCGCGCGCGCGCTCATTATGTCATTGAACATTATATTATGTGACAACACACTGCACACACGAGAGCACCCGCGCAACGTTTATACTAATATATATATATATAAATATGCATAATGATATGACGCACGTTGTAATTTATTATAATTTTATTATTATGTATGTCATGATATTATTATTATCTGTATAACAAAATGTGTTCAGCGGTGATGAAAAAAAAAAAAAACAATGATAATTATTAAGGCGGCGGGACAGTCGTCACACGTGCGCGTTCGTATACGTCGTGTGTTATACAGTATATATTATTATAATATGTAGAATATAGAATAGTGTTGTTTGCGGTATATGTGATACAGCAGCAGCTGTTGGCGGTACGGATTAACGGTGGAAAAAAATCCAACCGACAGATGACCGAGGGACGAGGACGACAAAATTATCGTTGTATTGTTTCGCGTGCCATTCATATAGTATATAATAATATAATGCAACGTGAACGACGACGACTACAAGTGACGGTGCCATCCCTGAGCGAGGGACGATAACAACTCTGACAATAGTCGAAAAAAACTGCTGCGCAAAGTGCGGCGCGTTGATAGTCAAGTGCACCGGTCATCATGTACTCGCATTAAAATTATAATGTAAGTGAAAGTGTGTGTGTGTGTGTGTGTATGTGCTGCCGCGGGGGAGTCATAAACAGAAAAAATCTACAAAACAATATAGTCGAACGATAATCCCGCGGGGTCGCGCGCATCATTAACCAATATATTATTAACATATATGTATATATATATATGCCCTTCTGACCCCCTTTCCCGACCAATGCAGCCGTCACACATGTCGCGCAAAAAAATCTGCGGTCACTGATGCAAGGGCGGTGGAGTGGCACGCGCCGCACATCATAATACGTATATTTTAATACACTGTGTAGTGGTGTATACGCGCTTTAAACACACGCATAGTGGAAATCGACTAACCCCTTTGCAGTGTGCTATATTTGTACATTGTTACAGATATATTATTATCTAGGTTTAGTAAATTGTAGTATAGTATTTTTTTTATGTAACTACTACTACAAACGGAAATTTTAATGAAAATAACGAGTAGGTTACATATATAATAATATACCTTTATAATGACAACGAGGGGGGTTAAAGACTGACCGGCGGCACACGCTTAAAAGCGGCATTAGCCGTTAGACGCGACGAAAAGCCGACGAGAGTTGGTCTTCGTCGTCCTTGTGGTATTCACTAATTAATCGGAAAATACTGCAATGGTTTTTTACCGTGCACGCCACCACCACCATCGGCGGAATTCCGACTGCCCGCCATATTATTATAACCTGCACAACACCGCATCACCAACAGCGGAACAGGTATGCAGCGCGGCGGTGTCGTCTCGTCTCTCATACGTTGCCGTTGCTGTTGCTTGCTCGTTGCCGCCTAGCGCACGCGCGCGCGAGAAAAAACCCAATTAACGGCGGCAGTGCGGCATGCGTGGACGTCGGCGTCGGCGACAAAAATATTTGTATCCATCATCATCACTGCTGCCGCCGCCAGTAAAAACAACAACCAGACAATGACGCGCAAACACGACTATATACGCGTTCCAGGTCATTAAAACTTAATGTTTTTTAATTCGGGGCGGCTGCTGTGGCGATCGTATTGACCCGACAACCTTCACCGCCGCGTAAACGACAAAAATTGGATAATTTTATTATTATTACTCTATACCTCTTTTACGTATTCATTATATTATTTATACGGTCGTCATCGCAGGTGACTCTCTCCTGCCCGCACACGCCGCACCACCCGCACCACGATCGGTGACCGGTGTGCGCCGGACACACGTGACAGTCCTCCGATAGGACGAGGAGACGTTTCAGCGGGATCGTGTTTTTTAATTAAGGGTGGGCTTTTAATCAACTGCTGCTGCCGTACGGATGGCGACTACGGTGGTATTACCCCGCCGTAAAACGTCGCCGCCTGCACCAGCGCAAGTGTATATAAATTAAAAACGGCTAGACCGCGGCAGTCAGATAGTGTACGTACGAGTGAGAGAGAAAGAATGAGTGAGAGAGTGATTGAGAGCGTGAACGTAAAACGGTAAGAGCGATAAAGAGAGAAAGACCGCGAACGGAAGAGAGGACGACGGCGGCAACCGGTCTGCCAGCTCGTTTCGCCGCCGCCGACGACTAACGCGCGCGGCATGAGACCCGAGCCAATTAACGAAAAATATAATCGGAAGAAATACCTCGGCGGCGACCAAGACGACGAGTATTATTAAAAAATAAAAAAAAAAAAGAGACGAGAAATACCGAAATCGAATCGAATCGTACGATAAATCGTTGTCGTCGTATAGTCGTCGTCGCCGGCATTGTAGTGGCGGCGACAGGTGTGTACAGGCGGTCATTGAAAATAAAATAAAAAACCGAAATAAATATATACATTTTTTAGAAATGCTACGTTTGTTATTAGGTACGTCGTGGTTGTATACACACACACACACACACACACATACATATATGAGCGTTATTTATATAAATTCGAATGGTACTATGATATTATATCTTATAATATTATTATTATGTATTCGATATGTATAAATTCCAATAGTATTATATACTATTATAGGACATTTGAATATTCAAATCACGCGCGAGCGAGCGCAGTCACATCGGCAGCGGAACAGCAGCGGGGCTTACCTAACTTGCAGCAGCTCAACACACATACACGCAGATACACACATAATACGTATAATATCATTGACACGAAAATATTGTAGCTGTAATATATTATATTATTATAATATATTGACGGTTCTCGGAAAGTTCTTTATGCGCGCCACGTGTGTTTATGTGTCAAACCGTCCGCCGCCGGTTAAAACGATTCGCCGCAGTCGGTCGTCGACTACGGTCCACGATATTATTTTACTATAATAAAATAAATTATAAACAATATTATGTATTTTATATTTATATATAAAGTTATTATGTACGGTACACGACGGGCTATTATTATTATTAATATTATTTATTACAATTGTTATAATCGTCATCGTCCTGGTCGTTATCGGTACGATCGAGATGTATCGATCGTCGTCGGTCAATAAATGAGCGTCCGGTCGTGGTGAGCGGATTACGCGCGGCAGTGGTAGCTTTAGAAATGGACGTAGAAGTACATAGTATAATAATATAATAAATACAAAGATCGTGACCCCGGCTTTTTTTCTCAGTCACTCGCGGATCTACGAGTTATCGGGGCTAACATTTTAGACACAAAAACTCTAATACCCCTCTGCGCATATACGAGTATTATATTCTTATATACTACACGAGCCGCGCGTGAACGATGTAAAGCACGGTACGCGATGGTGGCCCCCGACGGTGCCGGAAGTGAAAAATTCGATAGGAAAAAATAATATATTACTATAATATACTAACTTCGCGTTCTGTACGACGACGACAATGACAACGACACGACAAACGTTGTATGTAGAAAAAGATCTATACAATTAACGGCCTCAACAAAAGTACTGTACGTACTTACCCATACGAGACGGAGGAAAAAAACTACGACATAGGTTGCAAAACTTATAGCAACTGCACAGTGCACACACGCGACATCGACGGTCGTGCTCGATTTTTTTTTTTTTAATTAAAAACGTAGAAAACGCACGCGACGGTGGCAGTAGAGGAAAAGGTAAAAACCACGATCGGGTAAACGACGCTTTCGTGTAACGGTGACGGGTGTTGTCGATAATATGATGCGTGTATAAGATTATGTACTATTTTATGCTGCTGCTTAATAAATAGTTTTCAAAAATACATACAAAACTTAAGCCCAAAGCCTGACAATATAGGTTTAAAAATAAAATAGTATAGTTCGCCTCATCCTCTCTCTGTTGTGATCATAATATCATACGCGTAATAAATGTTAATAATGCGATAGTAACTATAGTAACTATACAAACTAATACACATATTATATTGTATTTTCATGACAATAAATTTACAAAATAAGAAAATAATATTATAACTTTATACAGAATACTAAATTGAATAGACCCCTAATTTAGGGAGTAAAATGGCTTAAATAAAGTAAAACCTTCCTAAACCGACCACATATATTTTAATATATTAAATATTTTATATTTGCTCCAAATTTAGAACCTTAATCCCTATTAAATAAATCAAGTTAAGAACATTTCATCTTTTGTAAATATTAAGACAAGATATTTTGGTCTCTAGCGTACATATAGGACTTTGGTCTACGGCTTTTATGAAATCATAATATTTTGTATTCATTTAGTTCTCTTGTAAGTAAATAATTTAAAGTTTAGAAATTCATTCAGTCAATTTTAATTGTTTTAATATAAGTAAAAATAAAATATTTTAACAATGTGCTATATCTTATAGAATATATAAGGATTTAACGTGATCACATGTTATAGAGTACGTAAACGCGTAAGTGAGCTAAACGATTCAATTATAAATTACATAAAATTGCGAAATGGAGTTTACGGATAGACAGTACAGCATTATATCAAAACCAAACGGATATCAATCGTGCTAACAATCTTCGGAGACCAAAACAATGTCCTTCCTATGACAACTGTTTGCCGAGGACGAAACGTTCGTAAACGGCGAGAACCCGATTTTTAACTGGGACGAACTCCGTCCGTTTACCATCTTACGCCGATGCAGCCCGACTGGCGGCGTGTATATTACTATGTATAATAATACGCCCGTTACAATAATATATTATTATAACTGCGGCTGACGATTCGCGGCGGCGGCGGCGGCGGCGATGACCGAGTTAAACGCGGCGAAGAAGACGTATATTATAATATTATATACGTATTATATACGCGTAAACGACGATGAATAATTATAATTCGTTTTCTTGAAAACCCGCCCGTGTGCACGGACGAACGAAAATATATTATTCCCTATAGGTACGATAATATAATATTATATATACGTAATATATAGGTATTTATAATACGTGGTAGTGCGGCGGCGGGCGGACGAGGGGTTAAAAAACGAGAAACTGTACGCTGGTTAGATATATATGAATGTCGACGAGATGGACGGCGCGGCGGCGATGGGTCATCGGGTGGCAGCGGGCGGGGCGAAGGGAGAACGTCGAGTATATAACACACATACATACATTCATACATACACACATACATATATACGTAAGTACATAGATAAGTTTATTATATATATTTAAATGCGTTCCGGGAATTAAACGAGTTTTGTGGACGGTGGTCTTGTCGATCCCGCCACCGCCGCCGCCGCCGCAGCCGCCGACTGTCGTTTTACTTGCGCGTGTGTACTTGCGTGCGCGTGTGCGTGTACGGTGCCGCGGCCGCGATGCGTGTATAAGCTCGGACCATCCGTTCGACGGACCCAGCACCACAACGGTGGCCGCGCGGTCATTATTATAACAGATCGGCGGCAACGCCGCGGCAACAGCGGTAGTAGTAATAATAATATTGTGTGAGGAGTATATGCCACGGCCGAATAAAAAAAAAAAAAAAAAAAAAAAATGAAAAAAAGAAGAAAAAAAACGTTTTGCCGTCGTTATCGCCGGCGCGTCTGTATAGTAAATAATAACATACATAACGCGCGTATAATATCAATATAATATTATTATAATTTAATAACACCGCACACGCTATAATAATAATATGAAAATTATCGGGAACGGTGTAGGTATTGTATATTATGCCCGGAAGCGAGTAGGTAAATAATATTATATTATATATTATAAGCATCGGTAGTCCGGTAGTGGTTTCGTGATATATAAATATATATTATATTATACGCGCACACAATACCATACGATGATGTGTATATATATTTAATATTTATATATAATATAATATATACACACATATCTTGTATAATATGTCTCCGCGTATTATAATAATACCGAGTACCGCGGCCTGCACGCGACGGACACTATATTATTGTACAAGTCGACAGTTAAGTCCATTAGATCCCAAATGTCCGATATAATGTGCTTGGTACCTGCCGCTTGGCTATATATTATATTGTTATATCGTTGGCGTAGTGCCAAATAGAAGTTTTATAATCGGCCATTATTGCAGTATTATAATATAGTCTCGGAAGTCGAGACTTAAATGGGGCACATAATATTATCTCCTATTTACAATAAGTCAGTGATTTTATGTATGGGGTGGCCAATACACAGGAAATACATTGTAATAATATTTCTGTATTATTATAATGCGTACAATACGTGCGAATATACCTTTGTCTAATCGTCTACCATATCTGTAAAAACTGAAAAGGCTCGAATCCGCTCGTTAAATAACTGTGTGGCGTATAGAAATAATACCACCAATGCCACTCTATACAACAATATATTATAATAGATAATAATAATATATTTAAAGAGCACAAATAAAACTTATTTGTGACTTGTGAAGTAGGATAATGATTTCATCACCTATATAACTCAATAGTAGGTATTTCCTGGAAATACCGATTGTCAGAATATTTTGTGAATAGTACGTATAAAAACCAATTAATATTAATGTATTTTATTCCATCTTCAAAATAAATGTATTATGCTAGAACGGCCAATACGTACATAACGTATCATTACGGTCACATTAAATAGATCCACATCTTCGATAAGTGTACCAATATACTATTAAAACTATAAAAATATACTATCAAAATAATCTGACTAAATTATACTTTTATTACATAAGTCTATATTACACCGAGTGATTTTTATTATTAAAGAAGACGCTCGGTATTTAAAGCTATTGTCGTTTTTGAAAACATTAATCGTTTCAAACCAACGTTTATTGAAAAAACCATATTTTGAAATTGTTTTGTTTTTCGAGTGAAAATATACGTATTTTTAATTTCATATTGAATTTAAAATGATTGTTAAACGATTAGTAGAATAAAATTAGAATTGAATATTTTTTATCATAAAAATCTTATTTAGTAACAATCTAAAATCAGGATCATCCGCGGGTATTATTCATAAAAATCAGCCGATGAATTCATAAATTAATTCAAATTCAATAGAAGCACTTTAAAATTTAATCTCGTACTTTTTCACTTTTTTTAAATTTTATAAATGTGCTTTGAACATGCGTTAAAAATCCTAAAAAAAAGACAATAATAGTTCGATATAATATAAAAATGTGCAAAATTAAATTTTTTAAATCCAACAGCTGGTGCCAGTATACTTAAAAATTTAGATATACTGTCAGGTCATCTCTCATAAAAAATAGTTTGGCGAGATTGCACATAAAAGCACATGGGCTAACGATCCCCGCGATTAATAATAATAATAATATAATAATATGATATAAATAGTTTAATACTAACGGTCCAGCTGAACGTAAACTGTAATGCCAAGTTGCCGCCGGCTGCACCTCGATTGCTAAAGTCCGCGGGCGAATTGGTGTCCGATGATGATGCTGCGGCGTCACCGCCCAACGTAAACGAATTGCCGCCGAGGACGGGACTGGTGACGTTTCCAAAGGAGCAGTGGTGCAGGTGCGAGTTGGGTGTTTGGTGGTGATTGGAACCCATGGCCGAAAATTCGTCGTCACCGATGACCACTCTACCGCCAGACGACGCAGATGAGGACGATCCACCCGATGGTTGTTGCTGCTGCTGTCGACTCTGGTATTCGCGTAAACACACCTGAAATAGTGTGTTGCATTGCGGTGCGCCAGTACATTGCAGCGTGTTGCGCTGTGCTGAAGACGGCTGCTGTTGGGCGGACGACGAGGAATCGCTGCCACAACACTCGCCTGTGGCCAGTTGGCCACGGTAATTTTCGATCTCCAATATTTGCAGCTCGAAGAATCCCAGTGCCCGGACGTCCTGTGTGCGTGCAAAACGTTAAGAAAAATCGATCATTTACCATAATATGATATGTAAAATATATATTAGTGTGATACGTGAATACAATAAATGTTATATAACAACAACAACAATAACTATAAACATAGAGGATCACGTGGTGACGGACACGGACAACGAACTAACCAATCAGTTTGCTCGATCAGCCGTCATAGATCCCTAAAAGTATAGGCGGTAATGGTGTAAAGATAAAAAAAAAAAACTACATTTATACGACTATAACGATTTACATTGTTGTGACCATCAAACGTCATATTTTTGATCCGTTCTACAGTCTTATAACAATAATAGTGGTATCGGTTATGGTATCGGTTATGTTTATGTGGTATCGATTGTATCATATTGATGTCAATTGTATCTTGTGAGATGTGAGTATGAGATACGACTTTCTAACAAATATTGTAAAAGCTTATTAAATGAACGAAAACAACGAAAACATAATATATCTATATAGCTGAATTTATACATACATGTATGTATATAGCCGATCATTACAAAATTAATGAAAGCAAAAAGCGCAATATGAATTAAGTATAGCGAAAATGTATTAAGAGAAAAACTGGATTAAGTCATAGATGGCATCGTATCGTGTCCAAAAGTTGATTAGCTATGCCAACACTGAATATTTCACGGTATAGATAACGGTTAGTAAATTATATCATAGTTATTATTAATTGTAATATGGCCAATCAATATATAATACTACGGTATTACACTACGTAGTTGTAGTGAACTTGGCTTAATGAATAACATTAATGAATCCCTAAGCAGATTGAAATAGATTTTTTAGAGATATCTAAACATTTTGAATTTATAGCACTACAACATAATATATTATATTAATATTATACTATTATAATATACGTAATATAGTGCACGTACATTACCAACCTGCACCTTTTACATAATCGACTCCTACGAACTCTAAAATCTCATCTCATGTTGATGTGGTAACGGCTACTAACGGGTGGGGGTGGTATAATTATATCGTTTCTGCCGCTATACCTACGGGCATCAAATCCGTTAACCCGTCAGGGCGGCGACTCCGATAATTCGAATAATCGGCGTTTCGCCACCGCACATATACCTAGCCGTGAACTGTACGATACGAAACAGCAGTGATTAATAATGCGCTGTACGACGACGGCGGCGCTGAAATAGTTTCTCATGAAACTCCATATTGTTACGCTAATGACGAGGTAGGTAGTGCAGGATTACCTTTTTGTAGCAGACGGCAGTTAGGTAAAGTGTTAATTAAGATTTTATGTTTTGGGTTTTTATTTTGTTAACATAGCTTATTCACACGGGTTAATCGTTAATATGTAAGAATTAAATTACTGAATTAAAAATAATCGAAATTTAAAGATGACACTACTCATTTAATACAATTTAGATACATAACTAAATTTAACTGTATACAAATTGGTCGCACTAAATAAGTACTACTAGAAATATTTGATTTCAATAAATTGTTTTCTATTGTGACTAAATACAATATGACTAAATACAAAATTATACATTAAATGGCGAAATGTCTGGAACATAAGTAGTTTACTGATATGATTACAACCAAAAATATATTTTACACTTTCAATAGAATTCGTAAATCCGTCTTTGAAAAATGTTAATATAAATGGTTACCTTTTAGATTTAGCACAAAACGACTTCATGAACAATAAAATACATTAACAATACCACATATAGTATAATACCTTTATTAAGTCCATTTTTGTATACATAGTTAGAAATAAGTTTATTTATAGCAACAATAATACTTATTCGACCTTTAGAAATCCGTCTCTACTTTTATTCTATATAGTCATATATACTATAGATACCCATTTAAGTTTTGTGGATTTCCTGTCCATTTTATACATAAAAGAAAAACCATATAAAATTTCTTTGTAAATAATGGATATATTGATCAGTAGATGGTAGGTGATTAAAAACACATAAATTTTCCAACAGTAATCCTGTCTTTAAAGCCATTATTATATAGACCACTAAACGACACAACAATAACTTGTTATTACAATACTTATAATACTATAATATAGTTAATACTTGTGGTGTTATATTTAGGTTCTTTTATGTTTATTTATTCAGGAATTATTCTAAGAGGTAGACAGGAAGTAACACTAAACATTCCTCGGTATCCGATCCCAGCTACTTCATATATTACAAGTTATATACAGGTAGTTACTTATTTAAACTGTGCACAAAATGAACTCAATACAACACCGTTACAATGTAATATAACTAATTATCGCATATATGGTCGTTAGACACTACCTGCAGGCCTCTCTATACACACATATATATATAAGTAATGAAGCGCGCGCGCGAACACAATAACTAAGTGTATGCCCATTGTCAGATACTTTATTTCGGGTCATCGGAGGCAAGACGCAGACCGGGGGGCACGAAAACGATTGTTATACGTGACGACACGACGGACGAGCTCATGCATACACACATACACACTCACTCACACGCGATAATAATAAAAATTAAAATGATAAATGATCGAGTGATTTGTCTCGTCGTTGTCGATCGCCGACGCACGCTAAACGGACCGACATCGTCATCATCATCAACGTCATGCATATAAAATATACAGTGTGTGCGATGGCCTAGCCATTTGTTATAAGTAAATTCTCATAGTGGTGACGAAGAGAGGAGGAGAAGGCAAACGAAAAAATAAATAAATATCGGTCATCCCGCACGGCCAGATCCCTCTGCATCCGTACGTACCAACCTAGACAGCGCGTGTCTGTGCGGGAAATCACACGCGATCCTTTTACTTTGTACATCTACAACATTTGCACGGCGTTTTTGAGAAGGGAAAAAAATTTGTCGCGGTAACACGTCGTCCCATTTTTCGTAGGTATAAAATACGAGTAATGCAATCACAGTGATAATAAATCTACGCGCATTACGCATAGGTATCCCTATATCATAATACAATGTACGATATAAAACGTAAAAATACGTCTGCGTGCTCGATTATAAAGTATCTATATTTTTCGCCGACGATCGCGTGAACCTCTCCTTTGCCGTCGTTCAAACAATCATCCTAACCTACGAACACGCACGCTAGACCGCCGCATTAATCGCGTTGTTGTTATTATTATTATTATTACAAGACTGCGCGGCTTAGCGTCTTGTACAGGGAAAAAAATGTACGTCGTCGTGCGGAGTTTTGTGTATAAAGTCGTGTGTGTATGTGTGTGCGCTCGGTGTGTCTGGTGTTGGCGCACGAAGACATGGCCTACACGACGAACGACTACGACAACGGGTTGCGTGCCAGCCGGTCAGCGGCGTTGCGGCGGCTGCCACGCGGTCCGGGCGTGCGTGCCACCACGTCCGCCGCCCACGTAACGCGTGTAAACGCGCGCGCGCGCTCGCGCTTGTATAGGTATATATTCCACAAGCTCTCGCTCGGCAATCCATCTCTCCGCTACTGCTGCTGCTTGTTGCGTACACCTCCTCCTCGTCATCCTACCCCTAACCCTCGCCGTCCCCCCGCGCAGCTCATATATTATTATTCGTCACGACTCGGCGGGAAACTTGCGCGCACATCACAACGATGCAATATAATATATTATTATACCGTGTTATTATATTTTATATCATGTATTATATTATAGGAAACGACGTCGTCGTAGTCATATATGTACACGACGTTTAACCGAATTTCGTTGCGCGCTCGCAAAGAGGACGTCGTAGGAATGCGTATACCTATATATTAGGTATATAGGAGTGATGATTCGCGTTCGCGATATCATCATAAATAATATATAATATTAAGTATACCGCCGTCGTCTTGGTGCACTCCACAAAGCGTACCTACCTGTATATTATTATTATTATTATTATTATTATATGCACGCGCGTGCAGTAGCGAGTATTACGAATGATTTTCGAGGACGGCGGTGGACCGTGGAAAATCGGAGAATATAACTATGCGTGTCCGTCCAAAGTATAATGTAAAAAGCGGCAAACCGAGCGGCGGGAGCGATGGTCGGACTGCAGTGTGAGTGGGGCTGTTGTACAGATAGATACGGGCGAAATGCAATGACGTGTGTAATAGGCGAGACGAATAAAATACTTCGCCCCCCTCCCCGCTCGCCGCTTCTGTATGGACGACGTGAGAATAGAACAGAAATAAATGGAATACATTTTTTTTTAGAATAATAGACGGTATATAATAATAATGGTAATAATAATAATAATAATAATAATAATAATGTGATGTATACGCACGCAGTATACACGGCGACTGCGCGACGGCGGTAAGAGGGCCGGGCTTACAACCGCATCGGTACACAAACATTTTGACGGTACCACCGCGTTTGGGCGGAGCTTGGGCGGCGTGACGATGCGCGTGTACCGCGGACGTGGCCTGGCGAAAAGTTACGGCGGTAGCCGTGAGACAACAGAACGAAAGTCACTCCCCCCGCAACAGCTTCGGCGGCGGCGGCGACCGTTGACAGTAGTGTACAGCGGCGAGCGTACGTAATCCCACCCTGTTAGGCGACCGTTCGACGGCAAAGCCCGCGGCGCGCTCGTGAAGAGTGTTCAGATGTTATCGCGTGATATGCAACCGTCGTAGTTATAATTTTATTTTAGACGCCCAATACAGCACTGTTAATACGCAATATTATTCAATATCATGTCATCTGTATCGCGATAATGTGTTCGAGTGAAAAGTAAACATTTGCTGAAATTAAAAAATCGATACACTAACGAGTAAAAAAACAGTCGTCGTCGACGATGTTATTGTGCACCGCATGATATTTTATATCATATAGTGACTGTATTCTGGACCCCGAAATCGTATGCCGACTGCTGCCGAGGAGGGTCTTCGTCGTTCCCCTGCCGCGATATAATATTATATTCACACGTGTCCGGACGAAACATCGCGCGGCTGTACCAGTGCTGTAACACAATAGTACGTTTAGGGTGCGGCGCGAGTGCATGACTTGTGTTAGCACGACGCTTTTACGGGGACCCGAAGACCTATAGGGCTCGACCGCAAGATCCGTTGTTAACTTTTTTTTATTCATTTTTTACAACTGTCCATTTAATACATTACAATAATAATATTATTATTGTTGGTTAAAACACTTGTAACAATAATTCGCACGCGATGTACAATATACGAATATACGAAGAAATATACGAAATAAACGTTTCGTTTTTACTTTGAATATTAGCCGTAGTATTATCGTGTACGCGAATAATGTTATAATAAACTTATATATAAATATATATGAACGGGCTATTTAAGAAATCTCTTTGGTGTATCTTTCACGACGATCGTGTCGCGACGGTCGGCACACGCAGAGATAACATCCATCGCAGCAGCTCGCAACGTAACTAATCCATATAAATTTATGCGTCTGTATCTGTACACGTATCTTTACCGCGAACACAATAGTGTCCTAATAGAGTACTCTAATGTCCATGATCCATATACGCTAACAGGATAACTTTTTATACTTCGCGACGGTGATCGACAGTGAGTGGGGGGGGAGGGGCGCATCTAAATGTTTATCCATCACGGATATAGGTATATATATCAATGTCTAGTTACGCCATCGGTGAGTGCACTACAACTGTAGCCATTGGGTACACACATATCGGTAGGTACGTTTGTTATTAAACATAAATTTATTCATTCTACATTGTTATAACGAACGAACGAGGACTAGAAAGAAACCTAGTTTGCGGTAACCGCTGTCGCCGATGATGATGCTGCAACGGGTACCTATTATTATACAGCGAGAGAAGGTACGTGGTCGACGGTTCTATATAGAAATTTATTAAACGATCGCGGGAAAATACTGCCACCCGACTGAACCGGTACGCAAGTACGGTTAAACGTGTATATATCATATATGTATATGTGTGTGTGTCTGTAAACGTTTTATCGACCAAAATAATAATTATTATTATACACACGAATTTGTTTCGCGCAAAAACAACACGCACAGGCAGTACGCGTAATTATATACAGCGGCTGTTCGGGATGAAATTCACGCGAGATATAGGTACACCGTTTTGCGTATTAAACCGCTATCGTCTTGTGCGTGTGTAATAATAACCGAAACTTAAAAAAAAACTCAGATATCGGAGGCAGCGACGTAATTAAATAAGTATAAATTAATAATATACCTACGAATAGATCGACCATTTTAAGTGACGCGGCTAACACGACTAACACTACAGTATATTATAGTCTTCTAGACAATATTTTGAAAAATTTCTAATGGACTTCATGACACAAATTCTAACAAATATGTATACCAGACAAACATATATGTCCGACGAGGGGTGATGAATTAATATTTTGTATCTACCTATACTAGAGTTAAACTACTCTATAAATTAATTTTATTTTGTTCACGGGTTTCCGTATTTAGAGGGCTTCTCAAATAATAATGCAGAATTAGTCTTTAAATTTCAAAACACTGTAGATTGATTTATGTTAGTTTTATGGATAAATTTAAATTTGACCAGTCAGCGTTTATTGTACTTACTCGAAAAACAACACATTTTTTGTTTTATATAATTATATCCATTAATATTTCCATGAAAAACAAACCTCCTCACTAAAATTCAAAAACTTATCGAAGTAAACATTAAAAGTAAGTACTTAAAATATAGAAGTATCATTATTGCTAAAATAAATTACCTAACAATTATTAAATTTTTTCTTCAACTTTCAAATAAAACGAAAAAAATAATAACATTTCTAATTTTCCGTTATGTATGTGAGAATATAAGATATAACTAAAATGAAAACGCTTATCTAACAACAACAATTATTCGTTACATAAGAATACAAACACCATATTAAATATAATGTATAAAAGGTATAAATATAAATGATAGTCTTTATTATTATTACACAACTTTTATCTATACTATTTAGATAATTTCAATACCTAATCAGATTATTATTCACCAGAAAATTGACAAAAATGAATATTATAAAATTATAAACCTAACTAATCGTATAAATATATTGTACATTGCTTCAATGAACAGTAAAATCCGTTAAATGTGATTACCTCTAGGTTGAGTTAAAGTGGTATCAACATAGCTGACAGATAACATAAAATAAGATTAAAAAATGTATTTTAATTAAATAATAAAATTATTTGGTAAATATTTTAATATTATTTAATACTCCCGATATTGAATTAATAAAACTGCTTTAAAATCAGTATTTATTTAAATTAGGTAAATATAAGCTTTTAACATATTTGTTTTTTATAATACTATGGCATATATCTAACTGTGAGTACTACTTTTGATATCGAATGAACAAAAAATAATAAAATTACATAAAAAATCAATATTTATTTAAATTAGGTTTGAGCTTTTTACATATTTGTTTTTGTAATATTCAGACACTTTAAATAAATTAAGCAATTTAAATGAACAAATTACAAAAAAACAATATTTGTGATAAAAAAAAAATAAATAAATAACCAATAACTGTTGAATAATATTGTTCGAAAAATTTAATGAAAGTTCTCGATCGAAATTGTGAATGTATTTCATATTCCGGCTAAATTGCTTAAATGATTTCTATTATTCTCGTACAACAAATATATACCCTTTAAGTATCAAATACAATTAAAAATATCAAAATTCTTAAATTATATTAAGTTGAAATTAAGAAAAGTTAGTAATTTAGGATTAATGAAAAACATTTGAAAAACCCTTGAAAAATGTAAAAAAAATTACTGAAATACAAAAGTTAAAAGGCAATTTAAGTAAAAAAATTGAATAGAATGCTTTTAAAATAATAATAACTATAACTTACATCAATAAAATATTACTCGTTTATTTAAACTACTTAAAATTATAGTAGCTAAAGTTCTATTAAAACATTAAAAATTGATGAAGTGAAGATTATTGATAATTATCAAACCAGTTAACTCATACAAACTATTTTTGGGTGAGAAAAAATTTAAGCACTGACATAACTAAAAAAAAATTATTAATTTAAAAAAAGTTTTCTTATTTTTCGAACATTTTGTATTCTTCGCCATGTTTGATACATAAAAAAATTGTCAAAATATGTCATTCTAATAAATTCTAAAAATAGGTTAATACTACCCAAATATACATTTTCAATAGCTTTCCTATTCAAATATCCATTGATAGTTTTCACTCTCATTTTAACCTCTCATTATTATTAAATATTTTTATAAATGTATATTTTTCATATGTTTAATATGCCTATATATTATATTTTTTTTAAAGTATAAATAAAAATTATGATCTAGTTATTTTTGACATAATTTCAAATAATACCAAAGACCTATATATGATGCAAAATAGATTTACAATGAGACTGAAATGAAAATAAATATTTATCACATACAGGTAATATTCTGTGTAGAAATACGAAGTTTATATTGCATAATTTTATAAATTTAAAAGTTATGAATGAGAAATATTACGTCTGTAAAACAATATTATTCAATGTATGAGTATCATACCTACACATAACCAACGTCGCTCAAGTCATTCAACATTATTCAATGCATACACGCAAACAAAAAAATACCCGTCACATATCACAAATTATACTATTATTCGGCTCCGACGGTGCAGGTGTCACACACTACTGATTACTTATATCATTGATTTTTAAAACAAACAGATAAGCCATAATATTATAAAGAACTATTCGGCTACCACGCCGCCCGATCCTACATATCCATAGTATGTACATCTATCCGCCACTCCCTGACAACTACAAACCACCGCACCCGATAAATTTCTATAGTATAATGCAACGGCAGGGTATACGCGTAAATATACTACAATGTTGACAGCTCCACAAGAAATTATTTGTATATAGCCGCCGCGTTTTATCATTGAGCCACCTAATTGTGTATACAATAAAAATCAATAATCATGGTTGATATATTATGATAAATCGAATTTAAAGAAAAAAAATCAAATATATTAGAAATATAGAAAAAATGTGAAAAACAGTACCTATAATAAACGAATATGGTATTGTGTCGTTACTTAAGCATCCAAAATCGCATAGTTATTTTAACCTATAGATAGGTGGACAATACTATTTTTATTATATACCTATGTACTTAAAACATAATATATATTGAGTCGATTATAATATACTATTATTACCTATTGGCTATTACTAATATTATTGTTATAATTATTATTGTTGTTGTTATTATATGTACTCACTATTATACTAATATACACGTTATACTATTATGTCTAACTACAGAGATAGCAGTAATTGATATTTACGACAAATATTAATTTAGTTTAATTTAAATACACACGGCTGGCGACAGTCGTGGGAACCCGTCGTCAAACGACCAGTGTATACGTATACTTGCCGTGCCCCCCACCCCATCGCCCCCATAAACTCGATATATATTGCAATCGTGGATAGCGTCTGCAATTCGATGAGAACTATAAAAAAATAAGTTTTTTTATAAAATATATGTATTATAGGTATAGGTACCGCGCGTGTAAATGCGTGCCACATAAACCGCGCACATATCGCGTACGTCATTTACACGGCGTCAAACATGTCACAAACGCCGCATAGATATTACATACACCCAAGAATATCGTAGCAATAATAATAAAAAATGGAAATAAATAAGTCGAAAAGTAGTTGTCACGAGTAAAGTTCGTATCCGACGGATGTCGTCGTAAATGCATACATTCATCTGCGATAGTAAAATAATATACAATAACCGTTATTGTTATATTGCCGTGTACTTTTCTCCATAAATTCTGTACGACTGTACGTTTAGCGTACGGTACAATTATTATTAGTGTCCCTATACGGATTCATCACAACACGACATGTGTCAGAAAAACAACTATAATATTGTTTTGATACATACAGATGTGTAAAATGGCCGGAGTAAAATACGAAAACAGACCTGAAATAAAAGAATTAAAAGGACGCACAGTAAGCTGAGGGTAACATTGCGTTCCCTGGGATATTTTTGACTGTATTATTATAACAAAAAATTATAATTTAACTATATGACATATTATTATCATATAGTTTATAAAATGATTCTGGAGAAAAAAGTGTTAATTAAATAATGTAATGTACAAAAATAATAAAGATACTTGAGGTTCGAAAAAAAAATAACTGAAATGTATAATAATTTGTCCATTGGATTTTAATCGTGTACAAAGTGGAATTTTATTCTATGGGCATACATTATATACTTATTTATATTTGAATTGAAATTTGGCTTATGCAGTTTGCGTATAATTTCCATTACGACGACAACTCCGCGGACCCAGGTGCTATCGGTACAATTATTACAATACGAGTACGGCGAGGAATTATTTGTGGAAAAAATTATACGTTACCTCCACCGCAACGGTCAACATCATGAGCATAGTGACAATCGCAAGCGCGAACTTGGACGACGCGAACGACGACTGTTGCGTTGCACGTCGGCGAACCGGCCTCGGTCGGCCGGCGGGTAGTTGGTCGACGGGCTCGCGATCTTCGTGGACTTCCCGACGGCAGAATGTCGGACGACACCACGAAGTCGCCGTCCACTTGGTCCATCTTGGCCGCCATACCCATTTGCTGCTGCTGGCAGCAGTGATCGTGGTGGCGGAGGTGACGGTCATCTCGGTGGCGGCGGCGGCGTCTGCGTCTGGGGCCGCTGGTGCCCGACGGCGGTGCAGCGCGGGATAATCGGCGAGCGCGTCAACGGCAACGAAGAGATCGCCGTCCCGCCGGTGGGTTCCTCTGCGGCGGCCGCCGATTCCGCCGCATGTGTAACCTCCACATGCGGCGGCGGCAGCGGCGGCCGGCGGCGGAATGACGTTAATAATTAATATTCGGTCGGAACGTTTTGTAGCTTTTTACCTCGTATTTGTTCGATACCGTACGTTTCGCTCGGCACACTACGCGTTTCGTGCAAATTTCGCGGCGCACAGGATTACAAACCGGGAGAAAAGTTAACGTCTACTGCTACACGGCAGGCTGCGCGCCGTTTGCAGGGACGGCGAAGTGGAAAATTATTATTTCACCGGGTTCGACAAAAACGATTAGGTAAATGCAAATGTACGATATTGACGACGACGTTCGGGTCGAGAAAAAATAAAAAAATAATTAACAACGCACGAGAGTAAAACCGCGTCGGATCAAAGTCAGTCACACGCGCGATCGAATTTTATACGTACGCGACACTCGAAACGGCGATCGTGACAACTATATATTATATGCACTACAACTACCGCCTACTACTAGTGAAAAGTGGTGATACACTGCCGGGCAGGACGGCTCTTGCTAGAGGCACAGCGGCGGCGGCGGCGGCGGCAAACGTCTGACCACGGGCAAAAAGCGGCGGGAGTATATCCTGGCCCGGAGCGGCGCAGTGCTTCTGGTAGTATGGAACAGTGTGTAGTAAGTAGTGGTGGCGGCGGCGGTGGCGGTAGTGGTGGCCGTTGGTGGTGGCGGCGGCGATGCCGGCGGTGGTGGGAGTATAACGAGACCGTGGTGCACGAGCGGTGGCGGTGCGGAGGGTAGCCTCGCGGCGCGGCGATGCCGGTCACCGGCTCGCGGGCTCGCGTCGCGGTGGTCGTCGTCATCGGCTGCGGCGGCGAGGCAATGCCCGAGGCCGCCCGCTAGATCACGACGGCGGCGGCGAATAATGCCCCGAAGCGCAGCGGCGGCGGGGGCGCGGGGAAAGATTTAGTTTGCCGTGTAATAATGTAATACCGATCGTCGATCTATTTAGTTAACTATATCGATATCGTACAATATATAATACGATACGGTTTATATGGATACGTTTTAATTTATTAAATTGCGAAAGTAGGGATAACGATGGCATATAATAAAGTCACATTTCTTATATTATTATAGCGACGTCCCGACGATGCGCGAGTCGAGATAGAGGAGGAAACGTAAACACGTACCTATATACATCATTTTACCGACAGTATTCTTCCTCGTGTGTCTGTGTGTCTCGCGAGTGCAGTTTCCGTTTTTCGCACATTCCGCATACCTATTACAAATTACAATATTATTATAATACACAGACGCGCACCTACCTATATATATATATATAATAGCCAACGGGTAATGGTAATGCTTACGCGCGTGTCCCGCGTGTCGCGACATCAACGAACGGTGTGAAATTAATTACGTATTGGTGTATTACGATTAGTATATAGTAGATATATAGGTATATTAAAATACAATATCTACATATTTACACACGCTATACTGCATCTCGTACATATAGTGTAGTAATTATGCAGTACGCACATAACCTATGCAATTGTCCTGTATGCCCATACGAATGCTGTACGATTGAAATACCTATAATACTATTACATATAATATATTATATTATATACCTACAACTATAGCTATTGTAATATAACGATAGTAATTAGCAAAACGTCTGTATCTTTGATTTATTACGAGTATGTATTGTTTATGGTATATAGCTAAATAATGTACAATCACACATACATGCAAATTTGCAGTGATTTGTCTGAAATAGCTATTTATTTTACGTTTAAGATTTATCAACATCAACAATGCGTATTCGCAAATATTCAACAAAGATAATACGATTATAACTGTACCTATAACTATTATAAAATATCAATATATTTACACGTCGTACCGATTACCGCTGAATATTATAATGTCGGTAAAATGTAATTACTATTTAAACTTTATATTAAAAGCATAATACATGGATTGCATTTATCTACATAGAAAACTGTTTAATTTACAAACTTTATTTTAAAAGCTAGTCTAGTTATGTGAGTTAAAAAAAATTTATAATTTCTAAAAAGATATGTTTTAGTTTTTTTTTTTTGTTAATCGGCCGTGTCATCAGTTCGAAATTTAAAATTTATTTATACAGCGCAATAATTAATTAAATTCAAACTACTTTCGAATTTTAAATAAACTACATTACTATGCTACGATGATCGGATATGCTGATTAATTGTAATTTTTATTGAAAAGATAATCGACAACACACGTCGTGTCAAATAAGAGTGATTTAAAAATTATACGTTCGTTTAAGTATAATATTTTACAAAATGTATTAGTAACGTGTGACTATAATATGATATTGATTATATTATAATTAAAATAATTTGTCAACTTTTCAAAAACGTAGAATAATAATTTCTAATGAACATAAATAACTGTGTACAACACTATTGAACGTATGCGTAATAAAATAAATATAGGATTAAATAATTTATTACAAGCAGCCAAGCAAGAATAACAATTTTACCATGGGAATTATTCATCAATATATAAAATAGTATTTTTAATTTAATTTAACCATTTATATAAATGTATTGATAAACAGTCGTGTTGTCCATGTAGGTAGTCTTAACCTATATTCAACGAGATTAAATGTGTTATACTAGATTAATTTTTGGTACTCAAATATTAAAATCGTATATTTTAAATTTTATCTATTTCAAAATTGGTCATTTGTTTAAAAAATAACAATATACTAAATTAGTTGTAAACAACAGATAAGTATGTATATTATTTTTTTTTTTCACCTAATCGATTTAATTCGGCAAGTCACTTGTTTTCAGTGATTTCTCTTTGATTTTAAGAATAAATATATAGTGATCAATAACTTATTCTCAAGGTCATGATAAAAGAATCAGCGAAAAAAATGTATAATTGGATGTAGGTATATAATATATTTAAATTTTTATTTAAAACAAGTATCAAGTATAAATGCACGCGATGTAAGCCGACATTTTTACTTTCTCGTTTTTTTTTTTAAATCGAGCAACTGTTACCACAATTACCTAACTCGATATTTAATCAAAAATAATTTTCAAAATTGTCTAATTTGAAGTTAGATTTAAAAAATTAAGATTCATTCATATAATGCAAGCTATCTGTTTATACATTCGTACCTCCTTAGCGACCTTAGCCAGTCTAAATGCAAGAGTATCCACAAGCAAAAATTTAGAGGAAAAACCTTGAGTTTCATTAGAAATCAAAAACATTACTATTTTAAATTCTTTTAACAACAATAAATAGTTATAGGATTTTTATTTAAATATAATGCTTTCATAAACAAACATTCATTAATATCATTTTTTTTCTTCTAATTTTTAACTAATTCAACGCGCATTGCATTTTGTTATCTTTTCGAAATATTTACAACTTTTTCTTTACAATAAATAGATGTATATTATATTATAATCTTTAATTATAATAAAAATTAAAATATAGGTACAAATATTACACAAAGACATATAATACTATTTCAAAATTTTTGTCAATTAATTGTGAAATAAAATTAAAAATCAAATAATATATAATAATTTATTTATTACTTTTTCATTTATTTTTGAAGGTATGTAAATATAAATAGGTACTGTATACACTACTGATTAGACTCACAGTTAATTAACTCATTAAGACTAAAACTGTAGGTCATATATATATATATTATATATATATTATCGCATATAGATAAATATTTATTTATTAAATTTACTTCACGGCATAATATTTGTGTATTTTAAGGGAATAAATCCCAATTTTAAGCATTTATTTTAACGATTAATACAATGTGTTTTTAACTTAATGCATCAAAAAGTATTAACATTTTTTTACATAATTTAATGTCATTATGAAAAAAAAAAATGAAAAAAATGTATTTTTCCTATTTTATTTTTTACCGTTTTTACCTTTATGAATGGCAACATAGCTCATATAGATACATATTATAAAATACATAATAATGAATATTTATAAGTATATTACAAAATTAATTTTTTTTTTTTTATTACAATGTATAATAATATTTATTTTACTTTATTCTTGGACCCTATCTGAATCAAATTGCAGCGGGCCGGTTTACATATATAATAACACACAGAAAAATATTTATTCATTAAACTCACTACACCGGTTAATATATAGTCAATGTATATTTTTAAATGCATACTTCTCAATAATATGAATATTTCTCGATTTTACGCAAATATTTTGACGATTTTTACAATTTCTTTGACTTTACACTTTGAAAGATATTACTATTTTTGAAAATAATTTTTACATAATTTTATGTCATTACGAAACTACGTTTTTGAAAAAAAAGTATTTTTTAAGAGTTCTTACATTTTTAAATGATAACATAGATATTTAGTATCTATAGAATACATATTATGAAATACATTGTATTTATTATTTATAAGTACCTACATTACCATGTTAAATTTATTTTATTACAATGCGTAATAATATTTATTTATGGACTTTTCAACTTATTGATTCATTCAGTTAGTAGAGTCTTCAACAAAGATGAGTTTAATCGGTAAACAGCATCTACTGTATCTAACTATAGTATTTTTTAAATAGTATAATAATAAAAATCAAAAATTTTGTAAGCATTACTTGTTGTATTATAGGAATCTGTGCTCCAACTATTTGAACTATGACTACTTGGACATCTACATTAAAAAACAATTATTATCACGTAGAAAAATGTAAATAAGAAAATTAATCTAGTATCTTAGTAACTAAGTAATATTTGTCACAAAACTACATGGTATTAGTGGAAAAGGAAAATGTAGTCCTTGGTCCATGTTCAAGAAAAATTATTTTTCCCGAGTGTTAGAAATCTCAGAGACTCAATACTACTTTTCTGTGCGTTGACATCGTAGTTCAATATCAGTATCATAAATTCATAACATTCATAATAATAATACCTACTTATTTATTTTTAGTAATTGAGTATTACTTTTTTAATTATTTAAATCAAAACTCTAAAATTTAAAAAAATTTAAAATAAATTACAATCTAACATTAGGTATATTAAGAGTACCTATATATTAAAAACCATGTGAAGGAAAACCTCCGAAAACGTTTAACCGTTAATAATCATTTGATTTTTATTCATTTGAGATCGGAATTTTTTTACCCGGTATCTACATTTCAATTCCCATAATATATTATTTTTATCTGTAGAAAGTAAAACGACTGTCTTTGAAACAACAGTTATGGAAAACGATGCTGTGCGATGCCATGCCGTTGCGTGCTAAGTCGCCAGAGACCAGTGACCACGTCTACATGGACGATTTTTTTTTTTATGTCAAACACGCTTGTTATTAATATTATTGTCGTCAGAATGGAAGTTATCGCGCACGAAAATAATACCTATAGCTATATTAGGTAGTAGGCACTATGTACGCGCGCGCGCACACACGCACACACATACACACTATAATATTATAAACTTCGCGTGTACGAATATCATGCTGCATGTTTTACAAACAAACGTTTAAGTTCCGTGATGTGACGTTTAAGTTATACATAATATTATATTTATGTATACAAATATTATGTACAGTTGAATTCGACCGCTGATTAAAACGATCAAGAACAACAATTTACATATTATACATAATAAAATACGGCGAGTATATATCGATTAAAAAAATACTAATAACGAGCGCTTCACGTATAATGAAAAATAATAACAGTCACGGAATTCAGTTTGTTGTGTACAATATTATTATCACGATGGAAAATTTGTCGATTTGAAAGGAATACAATACAGATACCTGTTTGATGAATACACTACGCGCGTATTATAATAAATACTTTTATGTGTATGTAATATAATATATACCTATATCCGCAGAGACTGGAAAGAGGGATCTATATATTATAGTTTATTATACCGTGTACTCCGAGTCTGTATTCGTTTTAATTCGAATTGATACACGTAATAATAATATATGTGCGATATACGTACGATTATGCACGTACCTATATATATATATATACGCGTACCTACACTGTATAGACGTATAATGCGCAAAGCGTGTTTTAATTATAGAAAATAATTAGGTCGTCACGACCCCCAAAACCCTCTCACCCGCCACCACAGATCCCGTGCGTGGTATCAACACTCCTAAAACTGTACGGTATAAGTATAATATATAATATACTACCTATATTATTATTATATATATATATATATGTATACACATGGACCGGCTATTCGATAATCGTCGATAGTCGCGCATACTGCCGTCGGTCTGTCCGTCCGTCCGTCCGTCCGTAGGTACAGCCGCCAGCCACGACTGCAGGACTTTGCTCGCGCTACAGGTTCACCGCCGTTGTCCAGTCGTGCTGGTGGGAGAAACGAGACCAAACACACCAGTTTGGTATAATATTATGTTGTATATTATGTATATATATGCGGTAGGCATGGTATAGAGTGGCAGTGGACGACGGGTGATAATATATATAAGAACGGCACGAATGCGACCTCGTCTGCAATTATCGATCAATACTATACCTTACATACTGTATAGGTAATATGTATACAATCGATAATTAAAATTACGAGTTTGGTGAGCTTTCACGAATTTTTGTTTTTCTACTCCCGATGTTCCACTGTTATTGTTAGATTTTTACTTACGCAACAATGATGTTTATGTGCAAAACAAAACCTGTACAACAATCGTTTTTCTCAAAAAAATCGGAGGTGTTTTTAATGCTATACTATAATAATGTCATGAATATTATCATAGCATATTCATTACGAGTACCAAATGCATAATGATATGTAACAGTACTTAAGGATTGAGATTTGAAAACACTTAAAACATTTACTTGTGTAGGTAAAGTAGTATTCTTTGTGAACTAACATTTTAATTAATTCCGATCTTTAATGCCATTTTTAAAAATCTTCAATTACAGTATTAAAAAGAGCATTCCGAACCGCATATTATTATACCATGGCAATCATTCGACTATATTTTATACGACACTGAATATATTATACAAATCGTGATCGTTATATATTTTAAAAATTTAATTTAGAAGACCGTATAAAGTGAAAGCTACGTAACGCGCTGAACGATTAAAACGATTTATTAATTAAATTTAAATAATTTTATATGTTATAACAGTATATATGCACGTCGTGGTATCTGAACACTTATAATATATTCTGCTCATTAATACAATCGATTACGCCTAATTAATAACTTTACCTCAATACATATTATATTATGCATAATAATATTTTATACGTCTTAAGTATATATTTTGTACATCAACATATTATATCAATATTACATTATCACTATGAATTCGTCAATGTAATTCCAAAACAGCTAGACAAAGTAGGTACGTATCTCTAATTTACCATTCATAAAATTTTCAACTTCTATCATTGTTTTTTTTGATCACTGAAAAACGTCTCGATGAAATTTTATAAAATCTATATCAATATAATTATTTAATATATTTTTTAAACTGTAAGCTCGGTAAAACTCAAAGACAGAGTCAAACTTAACTCATCTTTAAAATATATTAAATATTATAATTTTAAATCCTTATATTTTATTTAGTATAATATATTTATTTATACGTGGTTATTGGTTATGTTATTTATTATAGTATAATCGTATGCGTGAACATTTTTAGAGACTATTATAAAATGAACAATTATTATTGTTCATAAAATAAAAATATCAAGAAAAATCAGCGAGTCTCTACAATTTTAATAAATGCCATATACTGTAGTTTATGGTATTGTGTAAGTATATCAAATGTATAATCATGTACGCGCAGTATATACGGTATGATATATTGTATAATATATATATATAAATACCATTTTATACTATACTATATGCCCGTTTGTTTAAGGTATTATTAGGTTATATATTTTTTTTCTGTCCTTTTAAAACACCATTACTATTATATACCATCACGATTCACGAACCTCTATAATATAGGTAAACACGATTATATTCCTGTCGTTAAAATATCGTAAAAAATTACTAGTGCGGAATTAACGACGTCAGTAAATTTAGATTATTATTCGTATTTAACATTTTCAAACAAAACCGTATCTGAACAGAAAGCACGCGAGGATGCATATTTTAAACCAAAAAAGTTACTTTTCAAAATATATTGTCATTAAATTAAAAACCATTAAAAAATAAAAAGTAAATAAACAAATAAAATTCAAACACGCTGTATAATATATTTGACAATGCTCGCATGAAGAGTATAGACCACTTGGACGGATCTACATTGCTGTTATTTTAGATTTGAAAGCGATGAATCATCACATTTGAAAACCAATTCTGAGTGGAGCTCGTTAAATTAAAAACAATATTATGTATATTGCATTTTGCGTTGAAAATTTAATGAGCAGAAAAACATATAACTTATACGATAATTGAAAATAATAAGTTGACTCTGACAAATTTCAGTTAGTATTAAACTCGTTTCAAAAATAATCATCATATTTTCGCAAAATGGCAAACCTTAAAAATTCTTGTAAAAAAAATGTTAAGTTAATTTTACAATCATTTTATTTTTATCATAAAAGTATAGGAAATATCAGATCACACTAATAATTTAACAATTAAAAACACCATTTATTTAAAAATTGAAATATCTATTATCTAGATAGATAATCTAATTATTAATAATTTCCACATTTCCACATTATAAAATGTATAAACATAAGTTTGGTGGATACTACTATCGGTAAGATTTAGGAAGGAAACTTTGGACATCTTCAGGAAACATTTTAAGCTACCTCTTTAAAAAATTTAGTTCGTCAATAACATTTATAATATTAAATGCTAGTAAGTAATCAGCTGGTATTTATTGAAACAATTCGACAAACCTTTTTTTTTTTACTAGAATTAATTTTTTTTACTAATATCTACGTCTTTTTTGTTAACTTGCACGTGAATATTTATTTATCTCATTTACTATGATCTCTATTATTCCATAACGGTTATTAACATAGTATACTATTGTATACCTGATAAACCGTTAAATACGCATGTCTATGTTTCTTATCAAATACTACATATATTAATTATAAATAATACTTAAAATATGTTATCAAAATCTAAAATGTTTTTCTCAATTTTTTTATATTAAAAAAAATAAAAATAAATTTATTTATACAGATAAATAATAGATACATATTTTGCAGTAAAAATAGATTCATAATATTAAAATGAGCATATATTTTATTATAATTTATTTATTTACTTAATTTATACACGTATATGACTATACGCCGTGAAACCTGCATAATCTTGATAATGGATTAAAATGTCAAGTCTCCTCCTTCCCTTCACATTCTCACATTCGATTAAATATCTAATAGTCGGATTAAATCTCTATCTATTATCTTTATCTATAAACGCTACACAAAATAAACACTATTCATTAATCATGACAAAAAGATACGCAGAGTAGGTACTTTAATGGCTAAGAGTAAAAAAAACAATTGACAATCAATAATTATAAATACATTTTATTTTATATCGATACTATAGATTTTGCAATTAGATTTTGAATAGTAATTCTGAAATTAATAATGTATTGATTTTAGAATGCCATGGATTTTTTCTATGTTGGTGTGGCTATCATCACCTTTTATAACGATAAAAATTCCATGATTTTTAACTTTAATATCTTTTCTGTTAGAAAAATAAATCTATTTGGTACTTAGGAGGTCAAGAGTAAAAAATGTACAGTATTTTCCTTAAAAAAAATTGAGAAAAACAAAATTAGGAAAAAAACGAGAAAAACGACTAAATCGATTTTCTTATTTTGCTGTAATTTTAAAACGAATAACTATAAACCGTAATTTGCTCTATTCATCAAATGTTTATACAATAATCATTGCTTATTGGTTTTATAAAATGATTTATCGTTGTATTTAAATTAAATTTAATACATACATTACAGTAACTTACTCAATAGTCAATAACGAGATACAATCGACACTTACTGTACAGCAGTCAGCAGAGTGGTTACTTTTTTTATTTTTTATTACTTTTTTTATTATTATATACTTCTAAACTTTTATACCATTGTTTAATTAAAATTAGTTAATAGTAAACTTTTAATATTTTTATATTATCTACAAATTATGACTTACAATATAATTCTTTAAGTTAATATTGAATTGACAACTTAAATTATTGATAAAAAATTAACAAGTAAACTATTTTGTTTTAAAATGTTTGACTAATCAGTTATTAGATTATTACCAATTAAATATATTATAAATATATTGTGTATTTATGTGGATTTTTAAATATCATTTTTCTGGTAATCAAATAAAATATATTCATGTATATTATATATAAAACCAAATACACTACAAAAATAATAAAAACAAAAAATAAAGTTTTGATCATATACTTGGTGGTACAATTACGTTATTATAAGAGTTAAATATTTTGTTAACAAGAATATACTCAATATAAGTTGAATATTTCTTACCTGTATATCTAACTAATAATTAGCCTTGACTAGTTGTATATTGGGACACAAAAATATATTTGAAATAATCAGTAAATATATTATAATAACACTTAATATTTATAATATATGTTAATATTTACTAATACAAGAACTTTTAAGTCTGAATATAAGTTGTAAACTAAACAATCGACTTTTTTATTTTGATGGCCATTTGAAACAATTTTATCAAACTGTAAATATCTGTAACAAAAATATCGCCTATCCTTATCTGATGAAAATTAAGAAAAAGAAAATTAAGCTCATAAAATGTTTAGTAGACATATAATTATTTCAATATCCTACAACAAAACTAAATGAGAAAATCCAAAATTATGGATTATTAAATTGTATAAGCTAATATGAACAAAAACTTGTTTTAAAATAATGAATATTTATTTATATTAAAATATTTTCTATTGTTTATTTCAGTATTTAGGTGATTATTAGAGTGAATATACATTTATTTCAGACATATTTAATCGGCATAATATAGGCAATTAAGTTATTAATATCTTGAAAACACTAATATTAAATATTTATGCAGTTATTAAAAACTTTCGTCTTTTTATTCGTCGCAATTTTATTATTACCATGCAACAGATTTTTTGAATATATATAACCAACCAGCATAAAAAATATACGCATAGTCAGCAAAATATAAGCCTTAAAAATTAGGTTTCGTGAGTCCAATATGATAAACAACTATTACAAATGTAAATATTAATGTTCAACCCGTTCATGAGATTTTAACAGTTTGTTAAGTAGATAATTACGGCTTTATAATACATAATAAATTATGTTAAATTTAACATGTAATTGAAAATTCAGTGATGTACTGATGTAACCTATTGTTTTTGGTAATAATGATAATAAACGTAATAAGTCTAACTATAAACTAAGGTTTATCTAGAATCAAAACTGAGCCGTGACCGATAACAAAGCATAATATAGTTTGTGTTGGAATAATAGAGATGGTAGTAAATATTATACTAGAATTAGTATTCGAGTGGTAGTTGATTTTTGTGTATAGTTGTATCTAGATATATAATAATTACTTAAATATTTTGGCACGTATTTTTATTTTCATTTGTAATACATACTTAACTAACAATATAATATATTAATTTATTATCTACTTATTTCTAAGTAAATAAAAATTTATATCGAAAACTCTCTGTACCGATAACAAATTCATATCCTAGGCTTTGTTCATTTAATTAACTATACAAGTATAATACTTTAAATAGTTTAAACAGCGTTATGTGTAATACGCCTAGTGTGTAGGTGAAAATATGAAAATATATTTAGGTATATATATAGGACATTAGATATGGTTTTTACAATAAATTCCATATTTACATCGTAATTGATTAAAAGATACTATAATTAATAATTTTAAATACCTACTTAGTATTTTAATAGGTTAGTGTTACTCAAATATTTTAATTACCTATCAGCTATCTGCTGCGTATCTGTCAATTCCGGCCTAACATATATAGGTAGATCTAGTTAAATATCGTTTTTCTTATAATTTTTAAGAAATAATATTATGAGTTATTTACAATATTATGAGGATTCGCTTTTTTACTCAATATATTAAATAATACTGAAAAATTACTAAAATTAACATTTTTGAATTATAATAAAATAACTAAAAAAGTTGATTGAGGAAAATTGTTATTTTTGGTTTAAATTTGCACTTTTGTTAACATTTAAACTTAGAACAATTGTAAAATAATCCCATCAATTCCCTGTTTTTTATTAAATTTTTCGAGTTATTAAGAAAATAAATGGAAATAATATACTTTAAAATACAAAAATATACTACCAAGTACCACCCTAATATTGAAATAAAGTAAATTTTCTATTTAAATACATAACAAACACAAAAAATATCATTAAACCAATATTAACCTCGCTCCTCTTACAATCTAAAATTAAACATTTAACAATTATTTTAGTAACACAGATAACCTTTTGAATACTTAGTTACTCTTTTGAAAACAATCATGTTATAGTAACTTTTGTATTTATAATATGTTAAGCAGTAATAAAACAAAAAAAGTCATTCGTTAAAATCCACTGTTATGTTACTTACTGATTCAAGTACCAAAATTTACGAATCATAATTTTATACTAGTTGAACTAGAACGATAAAAAAAAATAAACGTATGAAAATAAAAGCCATCTAAAAATTAACATAATATATATATATCTTTTTTTTAGATGAAATTCTTCTAGCAAAAATAACTTCATTTATTACAATATTTATGTAACACTCATACATTTTAATTTCCAAACAAATATCAAGAGGGCTATAAGAATTAATTTAACTTAAATATCCTATAACGCGGGTGAAAGTTTAACTTTCAAGAATATTCACATTTTTGACACACCAAGTTATATAACAATAGTCCATACTATATAGACGTACCCAACAACCCGTGATTCGAGGATTTTCGCGGTAGGGAATAATAACACGTTTATAATACGCCCAACCACGAATCAGTGAGCGTGCATAATGGATCACCTCATGAACGTGGCGATATACATCATCGTCATTTTAAAACCAATAGTTTCTTTGTTTCGATTCAAATTAAATTCACGAACTCTCATACCTATTTAATATATATGAGAGTTCGTGAATTTAACTATTATAGTCACACTAATTGTTATGGAAATCGAGCGTTACGCATAACTATCTGAAATATAATGTGAAACTGTGTTCTAATAAGCTATTGCTATATACACAATTATTATTATTTTCATTATGTATACACTTTTTTCTTTGCATACTATTTTATTATTTTTATTAGTTTAATGTAAAATATATATTGTTTATTATTTATCCGAAACAGCTTCTTTTTTTTATCAATAATTTTACATTATATATTATGCTTGTGCAGTTTTAAGTAGGTATACCTACCAATATATTTTACAATTTGATTGATCCTAGATAATTTTGCTTGAACTTAATCAGTAAAAAGATTTTAGGTATACAATAACTGAAGCATACGAAGCATATTATAATGCGGTGACTATGAATTAATGGTACCAAAGTAAGACGCGTGATGTAACGGTAAAACTCTAGGTAAAACGGTAAGATCTATTAAGATGATTTTATATCTAATGTTCTATAACATTGTAAACTATAATTCATATTCTGTATAACATAAATTATATTACACTATATACAATATACATATTTCATACAAGACTAGTTTTTAGTAGAGATTTAACCATTTAATACACATTATTTAAATATGAAATCATAACAATGATGAGTTAGTGAGTTTTGAATGATAAAAAAATAAATAATATTATTTAACTTAAAAACAGCATGAATAATTTAATAAGCAACGTCAGACAAACAATTAAAATTGGTCCCATTCAATTTAAAAAGGTTAAAATTCTTAATATCTTAATCTTAGGAAATTCGAAAAACATAGCTATTTTTATAGACTATTAATAATAAAAACTACTAAGTAATAACTTACATTACAGTGGCTAATATTATTAGGAATTTTTTTATTAGCCAGAATACCATTCACACAAAAAAGTCACTTTTTAATTTTTTAAATTAATATTTAGTAATTATTACCTATAAATTAAAACTATGAGATATCAATTTTAACTATGAATTTCAAAAATACATAATACATTTGAATATCGAAGTATTGCCCTAAAATATAATATTATTTATGTATAATGAATAAATAATTAAATTCGATAATCTGTGAGACCAACTATTTTTTTATTTTTGAACTAGTTTAAAAAATCTACATTCTTCAAGATAAAGCAAATTTGATTTTTAATTTTATAAAATAATTCATTGTATGTTTATAATATAATAACATACACAGCTAATTTAATACAAAATGCAGTAGTATCATTTTTAAGTAGAATCGATTAATTATTTTTATTATTAAACATAATAACTAATAACTAATTGGTGTAACTGTGACATTCCACATACATTGAATTTTTAAGTTATAAGGCTAATTAGTTATTACTTGTTAGTTCTTAGTAATAACTTATTACTCATTACTTATTTCATTCTATCAATACATGAATTTACTGCTAAATTATTTTCATATTTAAATTAATTTTTATAAATTAATTATATAACAATTATTTAATATTATATACTCATACTTATATAATTATAAGTATTCTAATTTATAACTAAATGTATATGTAATTTATTTTATAATTAACGATTAAGGTAATTTATAATTAATTTTTTATTTCATCGATAATGAATAGTTAATATTAAAATAGTACCTAACATTTTTTTGCTCCGGAATTTTTAATCATAAAATAAATTTTTTTCAGAAATCCACATTTTTTTTCATTTTTTTTTTTTCATGTATGCCTATTTGTTACAAAATACGTTGAATATAAATGATATATTATGAATAAATATTATATTTAATGTTATAACTTGTACAAAACTGGTGAATAAATACTTTTGATATCTAAAAACAACTAACAACTCTAAGGGGTTTAATATAGGCAAACTTAAGGCTTAGTAAAATGATGGAAACTAAAGAATTAAATTTTTTCAATAAGTTCATGATTATATCTGTTTTGTGTAATACATAAGTTAATTATATAATATAATACTTTGGTTTGAATTTGATAAATAACTTTTTTAAATTTCAAAATATCAATAAAAACTATTGAAAAAAAAATTTAATATAACTATCCTTGTATTTAGTTTTGGTAAATTGTATGCTGACACTTATTTCTATGTACAAACTACTTTTTTACAATCTTACAAATTATTTAATAGTCTAACATTTATTGAATAATTATTCGCTGAAAATTTATTAATGCTTAATCATTTTTATAACTCATTAACATGAACATTATATTATTTAGTCACACAGCAATTGTAATATTTAGTAATTAAAATAGTTTATATTATGTTCAATCGCTTATCTAATCTGCACGCTCTAAATTTTCATTAAAAAAAAAAATAATAATAGATACTATACGTACTTAAGATAAGCATTAACTCAATAGAAGTGTATTATAAAACCTATGCTGTATGTAAAAATAATACATACTATAGTTAGAAGTATAAAAAAATCTCCGATTTGATATTAATTATATAAAAATTATTAATAAATTACCCAATTAGTGTAATTATAAAACATCTATATTTACAAAAAATATGCTTTAAGAATATATTAAACATTTATCTTCGAAATTCACACGCTTTTTTTTAATTTCCATCGTACCAATATATGACGTGTATTACATTTAATTTATTCATGAGTATAATTTTTATCGCACCAGACGTAAATTTTCGATTAACATTCATTTGTTGGCTCTAATATTTTGGCACCTTTATTATATAAACAAAAATAAAAATCGATGTCGTGTGTTTTTTTCGTTATGTATAAAAAATAATAATGTTTATCAAAAGCTCGGATATGCATTGTACATCCACACTCAAGATACGTCTACTCCTACATGATTCTTTAATACGCATACACGCGTTAATGTTATATTATTCGCCATAACTCGATCTTCGGTTTGCTAATAAGATACGAACTCTCGTATAGTTACAAGATGAAAATATATTTGCAATTAAAAGATTTCGCGATCCTAATATTTATGAGTATACGATATAATGAACTCCAGAAGAAAGAAATTTATCGTGTAGAAAATGTGAACGAAACAAAAAACAAAAAAAAAAACACGGCACCAGTCCAACGTGCGACCTACACTTATCGACGATCAATTTATGTATTTTAGTTTTGTTTAATTCATATTTATATTTACAAACACAAAACGTCAAACAATAGTTGTTACGAGATAGAGATAACCGATTAATGATCGTATAGTCTCTCACCGCCTTATTGTTGTCATTTATTGATTAGTTATTTAGATAGGTAATAAAAAGTCATGTGCATATTACAACATAATAAAAACACATTTATAATACATAACTATAATTTAAATTGCATTAAAAATTTAAAAAAATTAATGAAACGATTGTCGGTACAATAATTGTGCTTAAAATAATCATCTGTAATACACACTATTTATTCTACAAAAGCTCAGTATCATACATTTAAAGATATCATCAAAATATTATATACTACAACAATTAAAGTACGTCTACAATTTATAATAAAATATAATATAATATGATTAAAAAATTATATTACTGAGAGAAAAAAAAAATTTACCTAGATATATAAAAATAAATAAATTGTTTAATTGTCTGGTTTTTTGACCACCACATTATCTATGGATAATGTAAATAAAAATAAGTCGTAAATAATTAAGTATAGAAGACTTAATTGTCATCAAAAAATGTGTCCAATTAATGATTCAAAACATTATCATATCATTAATATTAATTGAGATATAATTCAATTAATTTGTTTCTCATCAAAATGTCGAGCAGTTTTTTCCATCGGCACTCGATTGTTAATTTTAGATTCTAAGTGGGTCTAATTGATGTATTGGGCTTATTAATTTTACAGTGTACATAATATATTTTTTATGTCTGACACAAGACATATTTAATGATAAATAAAATACTCCAATCTTCAACATTGAGGGCAGTTTCTGATAAAAAAAAATATTAGATTAAGACGTATTTACCTCTTTCTTTTCAAAAAAAAAAAAATAATAAAGAATAACAAAAATAAAATTACAAAACACCAGTTTTTGACAAAAACTAATTTTTTTTTTTTTATCTTGATAATTATATAATCTGTTCATACAAGTATAATGAATATATAGTACAATAAACATAAAATTGAACAATTATAAATAGTAGCTTGTAGACGTGAGGAAAGAACAACCTAGTGATATAGATTCGACATGAGTTTATAAATTATTATTAAATCTAAATTTTTTTTTTTTTAATTTTATTAAGGTCTGGTTGCCATTACCATTTAAGCTTTTTTGAGGTGATTTCTAAAGATTTAGATAGGTATAGAAGGTTTTGAACAAGGAGGTTTGTTTCAATTCTGAAGATAATATCTGAATTTAGAGTAGAATAGTTACATCACGATATTTAAAAATTTAGTAAAAACATTTATCATAAAGTGTGCTTATAGAAAATGTTGAAAATACGTGGTAATCATTTTTTTAAAGTATTTGGTTTAAAATGTTGATAAAATTTGTTAAAACCACAAAAATTATTTTATACTGAATTAAAAATCCCTAATATTTTTATAAATATAGAGTTTTGATATAGATTAGGCTTTTTTAATTGTAAGATTCCTAATTATATTAAAATTTCACAATTCTTAAAATATTCCCATTAAAACGATAAACTTAATGACGAGGTACGCTCAAAACCAATTAGTAAACATACAAAATACAATATAGAAATAGAATTCCTCGCATTTTTTTCATAATATTTATACTTTTAAAACTATTTCTAAAAATGTTTTTCATACGTCTTGTTTTACACTTTAAATATTATTTTTAATACTTATAATAATTTTATAATCAATATCATCAATATAATGAATTACATATGAGTATATGACTTATGCAAGTGATGATACACGTCAAGAGGCATAAAGTTGCCACTTTAGTATTAATAGAACTGTCAACCATTATCATTTGAGAGATTTTCATTCAATTATAAATATTTTTAGTGATACAATTTTAATGCTAATTATTCATTTAATAGTAAGTTTAACTTAGAATAAAAAAATGAGATTATAACAATTTTCAATAATGTCCAACAAGTAAATTTGTACATTGTTAAAAGATTTTTAAACGATTAAAATAGCACGTAGGTTAGGGTTCCTTAAACTATGTTCTACGCAACCCCGGGGTACCATTGGGATCACTTTAGAGTTCCGCAAAGCTTAAGTAATTTTGTTAAAAATTTTCAAGAAAATTACTTTTATCTCATTAAAATTAAAATGTATTCAAATTAAAGTAAATTAAGTATTATTATTTTTATTTTGACATATTTTTCGAAATACCTAAATACCTTTTATAACACATTATTATTATATGAAATAATTATAATTTTTATTGTAAATAATCCTAAAAAAGCTAAAAATCTAAAAATTAAAAAATTAAAGGTTCCACGATATAAGTGAACATCGAAAAGGATAGTTGGCCGTATTAAGTTTAACGGGGATTGTTAAAAAAGAGAAGGGTTCCCATAAATTTCAACAATGTCTAACAAGTATTTTAAAATATTGTTTGATACTTTTTAAAAAGTTCTGCTAATAATGTAATCCTAACTCCGTGCCCCTACATGCCAGCCATTTTAACCACTTACATAACATACATACGTTGTACCATCTGATTTCCGATAATTTTTTATCGGTGTCTCCGAATCTGAGTGTGTATTATAATTTTATAAGATTCGATGAAATACGTAGATTTTTATCCACCATTGCCTAGCTTCAGTATAACGGAATACGCCATAATCTTTTTTCGGTAGATCAATTCAGTGCTCGAATTGGGAGGGAACGCGTGAAAACTCAACTTCTAAATTGGCTCTTGATATTAATTAGCATTTCTACACTATATTTTCTTAAAAGAACGCATAAGTACACAATCGGGCAATATAAAATATAAATGACAACGAAATATTATTTTTATTATTTATTGTACATATACGTTTTTTAATTGAATTTCCTACCTATTTTCTATTTAATACAATTTGAAAAAAAAATTAAAAGTTTGAAGTGATTAAAAGTATAGATATATTAACATTTAGTCAAAAATAATATACATTAGGATTTATTTAGTTAAAAATATGATGGTAGTAATTAAGGGAGTGTGGGAGGCGAAGGTTACTTCCTAACTTCCTAACTCATGGGGGGCTTGAGTTAGTGTTAGATAAATGTTCAGTCAGAACACTGACTTCTATTTGAGTTCCCATTCTTTTAATTTACCAATTCGAGCACTATAGATCTTCCATCAAATTCATAATAAACGCGTAAGCAAAAATTCATTAAACATCAAATTATTGTTTTTGTATTCAATAATATAAAATAATTTTTACATAATATACGTTTTTAATATCTAATGGAAATTTATATATAAACTTCTAAATTTATGATTCAATATTTACTGTGAAATCTACAGATACCTTCAAGACCTCAACGCTTGCGATCGTAATAAATATCATATTCTCAAACTCTATCAATACAAATAACCATATCGAAAAGTCTAAAATCCTTCAAATATCATTCTATATGTGGTACATTCAATATTTAATTTGTATTCAACAAAATAATAACTTAAAAATTAAAATATTTTAGATTTCTGATCACTCTTATACAAATGAAAACGATTGGTAATCAAGCAACCAAAAGTGAATTTCTACAAAAACATCGCGTGGTTTCTTTATGGCCAAGCAACGCCTCTAACTACACTCCTGTTCACGCCCAATACAAATAACCCATAAATCATTATGAGATCTCAGAAATTCTATGATTCTTATAGTTGGAGTTCCATATCTTTCTATATACGTTCAAAATAGATAGATATACTAAATTAAACTTGAAATCTATTTTATACAATGAGGAGTTTAAAAATCGAAAATTAAAAATGCATATTTAGCATTTTTCGTTATGAAAAAAGTTTATATTTATATTAATTTATTGATGTTTTTATTTGATAAAATTATATTTGATATATTTTAACTTGCAATTCATTTATATCAAGTATACATTTTTATTTTTATTCTATTTAGATAATAAATTTCCAGTTCAATAACAAAAATCACCTACCAGTAACCAATTCTCTACTCATCAAACATATACACATCAACAATTTTTAATAACATATGAATACACTAACAATAAAACAACATTAATGAATTATTATTGTACATTCATACACTTTTTTAAGGAATTGTATAAACATTTGTTGACGTTTTATACATTTTGTCAGCATATTTTTTCTATGTTAGTTTTTATAACTTCTAAGCCTTGATCATTAAAAAACTACAGTCCTGAAATGAACAATGAATGACAGTAATAATCAGGGCTCAAATGTTGTAGCAAATGCATGTTTTTCTTGGTTCGTCCTAGAACATCCAAAGTATAATATACAAATATGTTTTAAGCTTTTCTGATTCCATACATGAAATATAATTTTGCTATTTTTTACATATTTACGGTTTTTATCGCTGTTTTGCTAATTTAGTGTTTTTAGTACTATTTTTAGGTATATGTTCACATAATACACGAAATATTAGCATTTTGCTGAAAATAATGATTTATTTGGTCATATTTTTAAAAATATTTGAATTCTTAAAAAATTTTTTTACTTTTTAACTGTAAATTATAAAATTGTAAAATTACATTTAATTTTTTTTCTTATACATTTATAACTTTTTCAAATTAAATGCATATTTTTTTGATTTTTCGAGCTATTTATATCGCATAGTTTGGAGTTTCTTAAGCGCATATTCAAGAGCTAAAAAAATAACATTTTTAGTGTTACAATTTTCGAGCCCCGGTGATAATAAATAAAAATCCCACTTATATATTTTTAGATTAACATGATATTATTATTATTATTATTATTATTATATTTCGTGTTGCAACACGCTCCGCCGGTATAAGCGACCGTCTCGGCAATATATTGTACGCGCGGCATTGGCCGTAGGCAAATTGTGGTGCTCTCAAGAAGAAAATCGTAAGTGTAGATGATGTCGTCGTCGCGCAGGCGCCCAACATTGTGACGATTAATACGTAGGTATTATAAAAATCGTATCGCAGTGACCACAAGACAACGACGAGTAGAAAATAACACGCACAGATAGCGCTCACGGTGCGGATGCTATCGTCAGCCGTTAATCACAGAAATGCCAGTCCCGCGCCAAAGTCCGTATGCCGGCTACTAGGTGGCGCCAAAAACAACCGACGAACGAAAACGCGTAACGTTATTTTGCGAAAAAAATAATACAATTTTCGATATAATATTAAGTATACTATTATTATAAATAAAATTATAATATACCCAAACTGTATCGTATTTTATTCCCGCCATTCGATCGCGTGTACAATGCTGTAAACCGCCGCCGCTGTCGATGTCCGACAACAATCAGTCACGATAATTACAGACCATAATAATAATAATATACAAAACCGTACATTTTTTTGGCCGTAAAAATCATTTTTTTTTTTTTCATTATTATTATTATTATTATTTTCACTACTATAACACAGCAGTAAACGGATCGAAACGAGTAAAGTACTTCTACCATCTACTTATCATATTTTCGATTGTCGCGTGTACGTGAACCAAGTGACGATCGAGTGCTACGGATAAATCGATACCTGCGTATATAAGTACGTATATTAAGTCGGTATAAGTGCATTTATTATTATTAGTACGACAGATATATAAGTGACGTGGTAAACGGCAAATCGGCTCTCAAGCCTCAATGATTCGAATTCGAAACGAATAATGGTGATGAAATCGCACACAAATTGCGTAGGTATCCTGGTCTACCATCAGATGTTTCGAGTGGCACACACGACGACGCAACGAGGTTAATACTCAATTGTAATATTATGCGATGCCTGCAGTGGATATAATATTATCAATAATTGCAATTGTTATTCGCGAGTAATGCGAGTTCGCGAGCAGAGGAGCTTGTGAACTTAATCATTGAAGCCTCGGCTTTATTTATCAAACAGGCATTATTATTATTTTAAAAATATTCTACTATCTTGTATTAAAAGAAAAAAAGAAAATCAACCTAACTGACTTAAATTTATATTTATACGCGCACGCGTGCATTAGACTATAAATTTATTAAGTTATTATTACAATAAATATAAATACGTATATTAAAAGTGCCCACGTCGTATGAAATAGGTAACGATCATGGTAAACTGCTAAAGTAACGCATTATACGTTTAACAAAAGGTTTATCTAAAATTGAAAGTTATATTTTTTAACTATATTTAGCTATAGATAATATTAAGTCTTAATCATTTTTTTTTTTTTTGAAAAAAAATTTGGAAAAATCTGCAGTAGTTGAACTATTATTAAGCACAACGGCATAGTAAATTTTTTATTCGGGAAAACATTCCACACTTTCATGTTACTAATACAACTGATATTCTTGATACAAATTTTAACGACATTTTCTGGCGAAAAATAGTATAACATCACAGTACGTGCGCCCAGTATTTATTTATTTTTTTTCATACTTGAAACGCGCGCATGTTTAGCGTAACGTTTTTTTTTTTCTTCGTCAGAAAACGTTGAAATCTAATTTTTTCCTTCCGCTTGGAAGTATACTAGAACGCCGTTCAACATAATGATAATACAATTTTCGAACCCGTTCACACTGCAGTGGAATTGCCACTCGACAAAAGACACGGCGCGTTTTTGTGCAGCATAATATGAGACACGGATAAAATATTATGTAATTTTCCGACGTACGAGACATATGATTCGTCGTTTGAATACAAAATATTATCATATTTGTATCATAGTAGATGCCCAAAATTGACAAAGATTTCGGTGGAAGGAAAAAGCCAAATCAAAACATTTTTGTTCAAAATTGTACCTATAAAGTTATTAGGTAGGTATGTAAAATGTGCGATATGAAAACGAAAAACGCCGGCTGCCGAACATATAATAAATATATTATGTCATATACAATAATATTGTATACTGATGACATGAGTAGGTACTACTTTATTTACTTCAGGATAGATTTTCTAAAGGATCTCCATGCGCCATATGCTGTACGTTTTTATAGTCTTTGTGCTGTTTACACTATACAATCGCGACATTTTGACATAAAACGCCAGTATACTTACGTGATTCACAAACCGTCATCTGCAAAACATTGCTGCAAGGCTCAGTATTACCGAGTTAGTAATAATCAGACTGTGTTGAGTAGTTGTGAACGTAATATGCGTGTATACCACCCGAAAAAAACATTTTCTGCGCTCACGCATAGATTACGAATATTAAACAAAATATTTTAAACATTAAAAACTAGAAACCGATGACAACTCATAAAAATTGAAAAATATTTTCCACGTCCATTATAACATAATGAATAACAGCGATAACCAATGACATTTTTGTGTTGTGACAAAGCACGATTTAAACGAGTTATGCATGTGAAATATGCATATAGTAAGTAGATACCTACTTAATATATAATATAGGTATACAAACTTTTAAGAACAAATTTAACAGAACATTAGTTTTATTATTAAAAAAAAAAATGTTATTTTAATATCTAATTTAAGAATATTCCCGAAATATTTTACATCTGAAACCGAAATAAAATTAAGCTAATTAATTTGCAATGAGTTAAGAATTTCCAATAAAATTTAAAAAATTATACCTATACCCTACAGAGTATAGGTGTAACATACAATTTGACAAGTGTTAATAACCAAAAAAATTAAAACATGTACACGACTTTTACCATAATAAACATTTCAGCTCTAATAATAGTTAACAATTATTGATATTTTATTTGAGTATTACATCTTATTAGTTATACAATACTATTAGTTCAGATTATTATCATCATAACCATAATTTTTGATGCCCCTAATGTATATTTAAAAAATAAAAACTAATGAAGGTTATAAACGAATATTTAAATTAATAACTTTACAGTTTTCTAAAAATTATTAGAATTAAAAAATAATGCGATTCTTACTCCACGCTGGAATAACAAGTTAGTATAATATGTTTTAGGGTGAGATTCTTAGTGATACATTGATATGTAACGAACATAAAAATGATTTTACTAACATTTTACTGTAATTTAAAATTAAATTACGTTATTAAAAGTAAGTATCTAATATATAATATTATATAATAGTTAATGGGTTTTTGGAGTGCGTTTGCTTGTTCATTTACGTAGGTATATGCTCTGTACCTATTTAAAAAGTACGGGCACAATTATACAAATACTGTGCATGTTGAGTGTTGGTAGGTACTCGTCGCGCTCATCTCAGCGCAAGTCAGTATTGTACTATTATTATTGTTAAGTATTATTATTACAAATTTGAAAGCAAAGATAAACCATAGAGTTTTAAAAACGATTTACTAAAAAAAGTTCTCTACAAAATGTATGAAGGGTATTTTTAAAATTCTAAGTACAAAAAAAAAAATGATTGAATATAGTAAGAATGAGTTATTACTATATTTATTATTACTAATGACTGTAAATTCGAGAATTTACAGAAAATATTCACGGCACACAATAAAACAAAATAAATGTATGCAATTAAAAATATACACGAAAAAAATCTTTCAATTAAATAAATGTATTATTATCAGTAATACAAAATATCTAATAACATTTTTTGTCTTACAATTTTTTAGGTAATAACTTTGTTTAAAATTATTTTACTATGAGATAATACAAATCTATGTACATAATTTTAAACACAGCCTTTAATTTTAATATAATAATTGATAACATATACATTTAAAATATCTTAATACTTGAATACGATAGCTATTATAATTATTGAATTGATAATATTAGTTTGATATAAATGTTACTTCAAACAAGTTTAAACTAGTTCTTATTTCCTTCATATTTTTGAAACACGATACTTAAAAGATAAAAATATTAAATTCAAAAATTTTAAATTATCCAAGATACTAAGAATATATTTTTAAATATATTTAATGTCATACGTAGTGTCGTATTATAAAAAAAAAGTACTGCATTTGTCATTCTGTAAACTTAAACTAAAGATTCTTAAAAAAAGAAAGTAATTCGATAACAAAAAAAATAAACAATAATTATGAATTTAAAATTTAAATAATCAATAAATCTCTTGAAGTCAAAGCATTCATGAGCTTATTTTAAATAATACACAAATTATAGTACCTAGTAATTTATACGAATATATCTTAAGTTTTTTGGATGTGTCATATGATTATGTGAACTACATAATATAGTAGATATATAGGTATTACGGTACATACTATTTGATATTTCCCAAATAATTTTGCATTTGTAACAGTTTTAATTAAAGATTTGAAAAATAAAACTATATTATTTTAAAATAATGTTTACTCATCTTTTTTTTTTACAATAATACAAATATGATATGCAACTAAAAGTCCTCAAAATTAAGTTTTTTTTAAAAAAAACAACGTATAAACGCATTAAATATAATGTAAAATAATACATAAAATATTACAATTATAATAACTTTATTATTATATGTTATAAAGTGTTTGTTCGTTTACGTAAAATATATTTTACGCACACGCAGAAGCAATAAAATATACGTATAATTATTTGTAAATATACTTACACGATCCATAATGGCATAGTTACTAGGTGTTGTAGCCTGGTAGCCGTAGTTGGGTAGTTATTCGTCTTATTTCATTCAGATTATTAAAACAAATTTTACATCAATGCATATTTTATTTTTTTTTTTTTTTTGAAAGCAATAATAAATTGTATAGTTAAAAAATATTAACTGGAATAAAATTCAGGTTATTAAAGAACTTATTTTCTTATTCAAGTTTTAAGTACTCATAAAAAATAATCACAAAATTATTTACTATACAATAGAAATACATTTAAATCTTATACTATATGCCTGCTTTAAAACTAATGTAGGAGTAGCAAATATTTAAATTAAATAAGTAACTAAAATTATTAATTAATTATAATTTATGTTAAAATCTAAAAATTACCTAACCATAACTAATATTGTGTTATATAATTAAGTATATAAATAATAATTTCATTGTAAAATCATTAAATTTCACCTTACTTAAAATTTTTAATGCCTTTATGAAACAAATTTTATAGATAAGCTTATCAAGATATTTTAGATAATATACTTATTTCTACAGTGAAATCTTATGTGCAACGGAATCTTGTAAGACACCAACAAAAATGTATTATAAAGACATGTACCAATTATTTTTCTAGACATATTTCTTTCTTGGTAAATAAAAAATAAAATTCCATTTAGTAAAAAAAATGTTAATTATTGTGATAGTAAGAATCTATTTATAAATTGTTATACATATAAAATAATTTTAGAATAGATAGTACAACAGAAGGTAATATAATCAATTTCAAGTGTGCAATATTTTATTTTAGTAAATATGCGATTAATATATGTTTTAACTATAAAATAATAATTTAAAAAAAAATTATCAATCTTTTATTTTTTGCTGGTATGAACAATTAATAATAAAAAAAAAAAATAAAAAAAATACTTGATATGAATAACTCACTGTTCAAAATGTCATTTTAGATATTTTAAACTTAAAGTAAAGTTTTTCTGTATTTAAATCAATTATTACAGCTTAATGATATTTCTTACATTTTTACTTTTTTCGATCGTAATTATTTTATTCTAAGTCAAGCAATAATTTTCACGGACACGTGTCTTAATTATTTTTGCTAGTTATATATATACCAATCTGTTAATAAATTCAGAAATTAATTATCGTTTAAATATTGTCGGTCGACAATTTATCTATTGTTGGCTATTTGTGCTTGAAAATGAAATTATATGATTTATGTCTATTTTTTCTCAGACATATATTGTAGCGTTCATCTTTTTACTGAAAGTTTACTATATAGTTCACGGGACTAATAATTAGGTTTTCATTTAATGAGTTTATCTTAAGAAATTTTGAAATTACTTGTTAATAATGATTAAATGAATTCCAAATTTCAAAATGGAAGTCGAGGTACTATCTATCACTTCACAACCCATCATCCAAAATTTACTTAAGCTACTTATTATAACACGACTATAATTAAATTTTAATATTTACCAAGTAACTACCTATAAACTACAACAAATTTAATTGTTTTTATATAGTATAAGATTTATGATTAATGTAAAATAAAAAATTGTATTTATTATTTTTTAATTTGAACTTAGGATATTTATGTCCTAATTGTCTATTAATCAATAGAATTTGTTAAAATGATAATTATTAAAAAAATAATTGTAGATTATGAATTAAAATAGGTATTCATTTATGACAAAATATATTCATAGCTAATAAAATACATTTTATTAGGTACTACAAATTAGCAAGTAAATAATAATTATTAACTATAATACAACATATTTAATTATCTGTCCACCTTATCCACATCAAACATACTTCTTTATGAATTATTATAACCAAGTATAAACTTCTAAACTAATTTTAACTATCTATTCAAATATCATAAAAATAATTATGATTAAATATTATACTGTATATTTAATCAATGGAGCAATATTTATTAAAGAAATTTAAACCAAAACTAAATTAATAATACATTAAATAAATTAATTTAATATTATGTACAAAGTTCAAATGTACAAATACAATAATATTATGATAAATAATAAATATACCGCGGTATATTATAGAATACCGTGGTTAAAAATGTTTAAGAACTATAATCATTTTACCATAGATGTGTGACAATATTAATTAAATGCGTGTGTTAATTGATTTAACAAGATAATTATCAACTTGTGGTAAAGCAATATTTAATTATGTGAAAATGTTTTCGAATATTTTTAAACCAAACTAAATCGAAGTAACTAATACGTATTACATTGAAGTAATTTATCAAAAATGAAATTGCTTATGCATCAGTTTAATACACTGAATATTGACTAATTTTCTTTTAATTCACTTTATTAATGAAAATAAGTAATAATAATTAATAACTTTTCATTTAAGAGGACGGTACATAGACGTTTGTTGTCTCTGTCATACAAGTGCGTAATAAAGACAATTTACGTTCAGCAGATTATGTTTAGCTTCGTTAGTTTAAAAATTAGAGAGAATCAACCTATAATGAAACTTGATGGTAAGAACATTATTTCTGTTTGTATGTGGGTTTTTTACAATAGTTCAATTTTTTAATAAGTTTTGCAAATGTAAAATATAGTAAATTAAAAATTCTCATAACCCATATACAAACACAGAAAATGTTCTTACCATCAAGTATCATTATAGGTCGATTCACTCTAATTTTTAAAATAACGAAGCTAAACTTAATCTGCTGAACGTAAATTTACTATGTTACGCACTTGTAAGACGGAGATAACAAATTCCTGTGTAGCGTCCTTTTAAGCAGTACATATACTTATTTATACTAAAAGTATTAGATTATTTTATGTGAATATTGTATAATAATGTATATATTTTTTATGAATGAATTACAACTAATGAAAATGGAAACTATTGGAAAAAATAAAAACTGTAATTTTGTGTTTAAGGCGGTGTAGTTTTATTCACGGCAGACTGAAACAGTTGTTATATACATTTCAAGGACAAAAAAACAATATTTTATTTATTTTATAATATTTAAAATTTCTACGAAATCTGAATTATAGGTAAACTAAAGGAAATCCCATTTCAGTTTGCGATAATTAAAATGTGGTAAATAAATAAATAATTGAAGTTTATTTTTTGAAACATTCTTCGTTGGTGTAAACATTTTTTTAACTAGAAGAACATACCAAACATATCTTTGAATATTTTTGATTACATCGATTCGATAACGCGACAGTCGACAACGTATATAAAAATTATAACACGGATTGTATACGTTTGTATGTTAAATAACAAAAACCGTAATCCGATACGTAACCAAAAATCATCACCATACTGTAGGAAGGAGAGGTACTTGTCTTTATCAGACACGTTTTGATGACGAGTGAAAAAAGTAAAAATAAGTAATAAATAGGTACACAACAATATTAAATAGATACCACTGATCAGTGTTTCAAACTTTCAAACATAAAATAAATTTAAAAAAACTTTTTAAAACCTCATCATTTGACGATAAAATGTTTCGATTTATAAAAAGTTAGATATTTGATATAACTTTTTCAAACAAACAAACAATACACGATTTTATCGGTTATAATGCATAATTTTCAGAGCTTTTAAGTTCCATAAACAAAATGTTACAATATAAATCAATTTTTCTCCTTGCAGTACACGGTAAAAAAATTTCCACTTAAAGAAATATGTAAGTTACGCAATAATTATATACTTGAAAAAAACGACTAAAATGTATTCTTTTCATGATATTTTAATATAATTCTTGATAAAAACTAAGAAATTATTAAGTACAGAAATTCATAAACGTACAAGATAACAGGTTTAGCAAATAAACTTTTACTTAAAATGAAAATCTTAATACTAACAAACATTTAAAATACTATTAAAGATACAAATTACGTATTTTAAACTGTAAAAGAAATTTGAAATTAATTTTAATATTTTATACTTAGATATTAGTGTAATAATATTAATGAATATTCAATATTATTATTATTAAAAAATTAAACAATAAACTTCAGACTAAAAATTATTATAAATCAATTTTTTTTTTTACTTATTGTACGAAAGTTAATATGTTTACCCGTACAATTTAAAAAAGTATCGAAAATGTATTTATTCGCTTAAATACACTATGAGGTATTTACGATATTTTATAATATAACCTACTGAACAGAAATAGGTTCGTGCCATTTTTGAAATACTATCAATAGAATTAAACAGCAATTTATAATTCTAACGTCGGCAAATTACAGTGACTAAATTGAACCACATACATATAATGATTTATGGAATAAATACTTAAAAATAAAATATAGTTCGTTCAAAAAAATCCCAACTGTTTTAAAAGCGTTTTGATTGAAAAAGAAATAATTAATTTAATTTGAAGATATTAAAAAAAAAAATAATTAATATTATATTATAGGTTCTGATTGTAACTGGGAATATGGTGAATTTATAGATATTTTTTATTTATTTATATATTGTTCATATTATTCAATCATACCAATATTTTTTTGGATAAATGGTGTGTATAAAATGTTTCATGTAGGTAATTCTTTTAGAAGTTATCCGATTTTTGGTAATATGAAAAATACTTAATTTCTTAGTAAGATTTTTTAAATGTAAAAACCGTTGAAATTGTTTTTTTTTAAATGTAAGCGCAATTTCGAATACCTTTGATAGATTTATAAATATACAAACATTTAAAAATATTCAATCATTTTTAAATTAAATAAATTATTATGATAATTTGATATTTTTTTTAAGTTTTGTATTTGAAATATATACAATTTTTATTCCGTGTATTTAAACATATTATTATAGTAACTTGATTTTACTAAAATTAAAGTTCTTACATTTTTCTCAGAATAATATATTAAACCACAGAGCTCTTTTCAGAATCATTTCTTCTCATTGAAATTTGCAATCGTATTAAATTTTTAAATTAATCTAAGATTTTTTTTAAATTACCATTATTATTTATTACTTTGAGACATTAAAAAAAAAAATTAGATTTTTAGAAAATATTTTTATTTTCTTTAGAGCTCTTTCTAATAATTAGATTCATCAACTCGTCAGTTACATATTGTTATTTAAATGTAAATGCACATGATTCCTCTATCTACAGATAGGTATTCTTAAAATATAGTTTCCCAACCTACGTCAAAAAATTATCATAGAAACTTTCTTTAATGTATTATATATATTCATTATTTGTATAGTATATATAATATATTTTTTAATACGTTATTATTAATTAATATTAAATAATTAAGCAAAATGTTTACGCGTGATAATCTTGGCACTGGGAGTTCTAAGCCCTTTTAAGCCCTCACCTTAATTGCACATATATAACTACTGTGTACCATAAATTGATTTAATAAAAATTAAAAATTAAAAAGTAATTAGAAAATTAAATAATAATCTGGTTTTTATGTTTTAAAGGCTGCTCGAATAAATTAACATTTCTCGACGCATATGAATTTATTTCAGTTTCTTAAAAAAATTAACCCATTACCAACATATAATTTATGTTAAATTAAATTAATATGCAACTTGAACATTTAAATAAATGATCCTAGCTTAAATTAACCTTATTTTTAAATTTGTTACTTATTAAAGTTATAATTTAAGTTTTAGAATTTTTATTAAATTTCTGTGTTATTTAATATTTATAACTTGTATTTAAAAATATTTGCAATATACATATTTAAGTAGTTCTTTCTAAAATATTAAAAAAATGAGTTTATTTTTTATGGTCTATTATGTTGTATAATTTTAAATTAAATTATATATAAAACTCAAATATATTTTAAAAATAATATTTGTGTTAATCAAAGAACACTGCAACCCAAACGTTTTAATTTTCTGGCAAATTTAAATGATTTTTAACTTCGCAATATTATAGTCAGTGCCTAACAGTCTTGCTAACACTATATATATATTTGAATTAATAAAATAATTCCCGACAAATAAGTTTTATAATTTTCTCTTGTATTATTTTCCATGAAATTTTAACGAGATACTCTAAATCTCGAGAGAATTCAAATTTTCTTTTGAAGTATCATTGTGTTAAAGGATAGAAGGATTGTGGATCACTACGGAAATCCTTAGAGAAGTTCTAACTTCGAATGACGTTGAAACCGAAAATTGCCCGTTTCGCATATCTCAATGTTGGCAGGGAGAGGTATATATAAATCAACTAAAAGTAGATAGCAGTAAAACATTTGCATAAATTATATCTTCGATTTTTCTTGAACAAAATATAATATAATAATAAACACTATCGCGATTCCAACACCATCAATGCTAACTATTTTTTGTTAATGTTCATTCATTTCATTCGTCAGCATATTTATATTAGGTTTATAAATAACAAATTAATATATTTTAACGTGCATCATATTTTACATATACTATTATGTATTTCAATATGTGATAAAAAAACACGTTAATTTTCCTTTTATTTACTTAATCAGATTCCCATATAGGTACACAATACTACATATATTTATTATTTAAATTTTAAATCGTTAAAATTCTAAGAGAGAAAAATTGTTTGCAAAAAAAAACAAACACAAATAATTGTTTTTGAAAATTAAGACATTTTGTTTTTTTCTTTTTTTTTTTTATAATTATTATTTTAAATAATATCTATTTAGTTTTCAAAAATATTATGCCGGTCTACAGTGCGTTAGTCATTGAAAAAAAAACAGAGAATAAAAAACACTGCGAGAGAAGGATGTAAACGTGAAACAACCCCAACCCCGACCGAATCGTAAACCCTTCTCTTTCGTCCCTATCTCAATGTATTCTATTCAACGCGCCCGCCACTGCTACCCTTTTGCATACATATATGTATAGGGGACGCCGCCTGGACAATTATTAATAGTAATAATTTGAAAATACTATATAATATGATGTGTGAGACAAAATAAAAAACATAAATGTGATTTTAAAACGACTGCTATGCTATACAAATCAAGCATAGGTAATAAGTATATCAGACAATATAATGTCGATTGCATAACTATTTGTTATAATTTATTGAATATTAGTGTAATAGGTACAGATCAAATATACATACTTAAAATATTATCTACTAGTTATAGTTTATAAATTATAATATAATACTATATAGGGCGATTTTCCAAATGCGGCATCTCTATATTTTCTTTAATACTTAATAAATGTATTCAAATAATGATTTTTTAAAATAAATTGAAGGACCATGTCTGAAAATTTTTTAATTTGTGTACAATTTAAAGAGTATTTTGTAGAGATGTAGTTTTTTTTCAAAATAAAACCACGATTTTTTATTGTACAATGTTTAAAACATAACTTTTTGAAAAATGTTGATGTACATAAATCTACATTTAAACAAGCAGTTATTGAGATACTAAACTTTGTGTTTTAAAGTTGATATAGGTATACAGATGTAAGGAAAAATTATTATTTGCAAATTAGTTCATTACAATGTTATTATCTTTCTGTTAACATTTTCGATTACAATAACTAATAAAAATTAAACTATTATATATTTCATAATTTTATATACTAATATTAAATCATTATTAATGAAGTACCTTAAGTATATTAACTTAACTTAGGATTAATTCAGCATCTAATCGTTTGAATTTTAAATTGTATACATATACATTTTTTTTTAAACTATTCAATTCATAATTGATAAAAAAGACAGTGCCCATTTGATGAAAAAAAAATAATAATATCTTTACAAGATCATTGACTTGAAATAGTAAAAAATCTAGGTATTTGAATGTAAGAACTTTAAGTATACTTAAAAATTCTAAAAACCAAAATGTGAATAAATGATAAAAAAAATCCTTTATTAAATAAGCTGCAATACATTATATTTAAAAATAATTTCTTCTTTACTTTACAAGTATTTTAATCTTAGCAGCTTCAACTAACCTTCTCCAGACTTCCTAGTCAACGAAGTCTTCCAATATTTTTAATTCTAATTTGTTTTAATAGTTTAATGTATCTAATTAAATTTGCGATACACTAGATACACTATAATACATAATAATATACTTATGATAAAAAATATGCTAGTCCTTTTTTTCTGTTATTACTGTTATTGTTACGATTAAAGTATCATATTTGTAACAAATTTTACACCCAAAATATTGTTATCAACAGCATATATATCCTTATTAAATTTATAAAACTCTTAAGCTTGTATGTTTTCAAGACTAAAAAACTCTAAGATCATTAATTCTAATGACAATTTTATTTTTATTATTGAAAACTATTTTAAGCTCTTTACTCTAAGCTTAACTAAGAAATAGTCATCGATTTTATTATGATCTGTAATATGCTTATTGATTATCTTTATTATATCTTAAACATGTAATTTGGTAGAAAAAGTGATACATGAATATCCTCTATTGATTTGAAATCGGACACAGATAATACTTATTATAGTAGTCGATATGAGACTTTACAATCAGGCTAATATTCAGCATTACCATTTTGAAGGCATTAAATAATTTTTATGTAATATTGAGTCCTATACTCCTAAATTTATAAGTTTTTTTATATTTGTTGTTGTCCAAGATTAAATGTTTCGTATGGAAATCATTTATGTGCTCGTTATGTATTTCAAGCTTAACTGTCATGGCCATGATTGTCAATATCATCACTGCGGTCTTTTAATCATATAACAAAAAATATACGTGTTGATAAAAATACATACGTATATAACTATCATTTTAGTCGCTCTTTTATCAAAGTACAATAGTCTGTATTCTTTAATATCTAACTATTATATATATATATATATATATAAATGTATTGATAATAAATTTATTATTAAATATAATAATTTTATTTTAATTTTTAAATGAGTTTTTTTGATGTTATTATTCATGTGGACATACTACATATATTAATATTGAATAGGTAAAATAATATTAATTACTAAATGGTTTATTTTTAAACTAATGCATTACGTTTAGAAACCAGGAAGTGAGTCATTTATGCTCGTAAAATAGCATTTCCTTATTTATTTTCTTTTTGAATTTACATAATACGTAATTTTAACTTTAGAAATTAGAAATTTAATTTAAAGATTTAACTTTATTTAATCAATTATATTTCAATATTTTTTCTTGTGTTTATTTTAGAACTAATAATAATATTTTAAAACAATAATATTGTTATTATTTGTTTTAAGCAGTGGGTACATTGGGTTTTACAATACAATGTTTCTATCATTGAATTAATTTGATAGATAATGATAATAATTTTTTAAAAACAGAATAAAAGTACCAAATGTGTCACGTGACGCTTAATTTGATAGAATAAAAGTTTTAAAATTTCTCATTAATTTCCTATAAACGTAAAGAAAACTACTATTAATAAATGAAAGAACACAATTTAATATAGTAAAATATAATCATCTAAAAATTGATGCTTGAAAAACAAAAATAAATAAAAACATTTTATTATGTAAACCATACTTATTTCTAAATAAATCAATTTCAATAATTTTGTTCAAGTTCAAAAATCTTAAAAATGTATTTTATTTTATTTATATATAAATTTAAAAGATAAAATAAATAAAATATAAATTAAAATATTTTAAAATACTTTTGAGTTAATAACATACAGCTATATAGTATTTTGAAAATTTGACGATTTCATTTGGTTCAATTTTGTTTTATAACATGCAGTTATTATTTTATGCATTGCCTGAATCTTTAATAAAAGGTTTATCATAACAGTTTTAACTACATCGGAAAAAGCTAAACAAATCATTACTTTAGTTTTTATTTTTTTTCATAAGAATCATTTTACAAAATTGAAAAACTTCACAGATAATAATACATTTTATTAAAAAAAGAATTTTACTATACCTAATTTATCTGAATAGTATTTTTTTTTTTTTTAAACAATTTATTAATTTTCACTGTTAATAACGGAAATTGTAATAATATGTTAATAAATTACCTTTATTATGTTAATGTTTGTAATGCTATAACCATACATCAATATTATTTTAAATAATTTAAAATTTAAATAAAAATATGTTTTTAAATCATATCAATATGACGTAATTTTTGGGAATTTATAATTATTAAGTCTTTAACTTGCGTGGTAATATAAAATTAAGTATAAAATTATAGATACACGTAATAATCTTAAATATTTTATGTATATTAAAAAATGTAATCATTAAAGGTTTTTATAAATAACTTAATATTATTAAGTAGTTCTATAAACACTATAATTCACAAAACTTTACTTGATTTTGATTTTACAAAAGTTTAATCGTACAACCCAAAAAACCATACATTATATGAAATTTAAGTTTTAGTACATTTAAGTATTTAACTGTACTTTAATACATTTAATAACTGTACGACTGTTTCCACAATCATTTCACATTTTCACAATAAAATCGATTTGATTTATTTTAATAACATTTTTCGGTACAATTATTAAAGCTTCAAATTTGAATGAAATAATTATTCTATAATTTTCATCTGCAAAAGTTAGTTCAAAAATCTAAAAAAATTAATAAACACAATTTTTATTATTTAGAAAGTTAACGTTTAAAAAATGAATTTGCTCAGTTTCACTCAAAAATGTTTTTTTCAGATAATTAATATTATTGCATTAAAAATTGAAATAATATAACATGCCAATATATTATGCCGATAAGAGTGTACTCATATAACTCGCACTGTATCAAATCATTGTATAAGTCCAATTTCATTTTTATATTTTTAAAAAATAGCACAATGAGAAAATGTTATTTTTGGAATTATAACTTTTATTAATTATGCTGATGGTTTAAAATCTATCGTTACGTCTTGGTGTACAGATAGCGATTTAAATGTCATTTTATGTAGATTTTTTTTCCATGTATTCATTTTTTTTTTTTTTTTTATTGTTATTAAATCTTAACATGTTAGAGAAGCTTAATATAGAATTACACAACACCGATTTCAGTTGAACCTACTCTATTTCTTTCGTCTATATGTTTAAATAAGATAATTTTTAAATCAAGTACCTATTTTCAAAATGTATATAATAGTACATAAATTATTTTTTTCATATAAAGCTATACATTTTTAATAATTTATATTTTTTTAACTTAATCAAAAGTTTTAAAAATAAAATAAATAAAAAATGTACTTATTTTTTAAAATTTATAAATGCAACAACTATAACAATATAAAATATAAATTATACTTTTCGTAATTTTTATATTTTTAAGGAATACTTATTATTAACTAAATAAATATTAAACAAATTATTAGTCAATCATTAAAATGTATCACAATATTTTAAAATCTTATAAGTAGTTAATAAAAAATAAATAGATATTTCTTAATTTTTAAAATCATTATCATTGTAAAACGATGACGAAGATACTAACAAACAAATAAACAATCATTATTTTTAGAAATTAAAAAATGGTTGATGAGGCTCAAATTTTCCTAATTTTGTTTACAGACTTAACTTTTATAGAATTTATAAGGAATAAAATTATATAATAAGGAAGTTTATGCAATTTATAATATTTTAATCATTTGTTACACACAACGAAAATAAAAAAAAAACTATCATGTGTAGAATTATTTAAAAAAATAATAATTCATATTATACAAATAAATAATATATAATAACTTATGAAGTAATATATATTATTATTATGATCCAACAGAGCCTACTCATAGTTATGATATTTTATTAATTTAAAAATTATCAAAATATGAATACCTAATAGTTTTGATCACGAAAATTACGTGTTTAAATTATATGTGACGATGATAATACGATTTATTAAACATCATGAACATGATTGGCCTATTATAGTCTATGGACTATTTCCCTTCGGCCTACGATCTGTAGAACATTCATTATGTGGATCACTTGTGCAACTTAAACCAAATAATATTCTATCTTAACTATGCTTTTATACTTGTGATGCATGTATTATTGTGACAACGAGTATAATATAATACTTATGTTATTTTGAAAAAAAAAAAACATAAATATTAAAAATACAACTAGGTCACTTCATATAAAATATAATATTACGGATATACCAAAGGTATTACCTTGTTTGTATGTTCTCAAAACTCTTATAATTTAACGTTCAGATGCTAAGGCAGTATAGTGAGGAATTTATTACTTATTATAGTTTAACGGCAATAATTGGTTATTTTATTTCATAACATAAATTTATTTTTCATAGAAAAGTAATTCAAAACTTCTTTTACCAAATGAGTCAAATAAAACTAAAGACAACAAATTATCCCAATTTTGGAATTTTTCAACATTACATTTCTAAGACGAAAAATCTGTAAATATTTTGGCAATTGCGTTTTAATTATTTGTACAAAAACTTATAGTTATGTATGATCTTAAATTATGTTGGTGCAGTACAATTAATGAGAATGTAATTTTTAATTTTTAAATCTTTAAAGCGTGATTTCACTACTTTGAAGTCTTTCAAAGTAGGTTTTCTTATATTGACAGAATTTATAAATTATAAATTTTAACTTTATAGACCATATGTATTAAGATTAATACAATTATTATTATTAAATATTAACTTTATATCTTTAATATGATATTTTAAAAGTTCCAAAATTATTAGTCTGAAAAAAAGTTTAATCAAATTTATAACTTTAAACTTAAGATTAAATTTTGTAATTATTCGAAATTAGATGTAACTCTTTACGAACTAGTAATTTTTGCTATTTTTAAAAATGTATATAAAAAAAATATGAAAATATAAATTATATAGATACCTACATAAAATTTGAAATTGTTAATAATTTAAAATGAATTTTTTTCAAGCTTAAAAATGTATTCTAGCTACAATAGATCAAGAACATAGATAATTTAATAGAATAATCTGATGTTATTTTTCAGTTAAAACACTAAACTATTGGTAATCACAGTCTAAAAATGTTAACTACTAAATTACAACAAACTACACTATTATAATTTTTATATACCTTTAGACTTTTTACTTTTCACAAATTTGATGGAAGGAATGTACAGTAAATTTCATATGACAAAGTTATTATGGGGAATAGGTCGGTTCTTACACGATTTCCACTATGTTTGTCACAATGTCATACAAATATAGGAAGACCTTGTATACAAGTATATTATCTGCGAATGTTGCACATATATTCGCAATACGGAACATACTATACAATATTATGTTTAATTCAAGTATAGTATATTTTCACTAAATTTAAGACCAAAATCCACATTCTGGGTTCACAGTTTACTGGCCTGCAATTCTTATGGAGTTAAATCGACTCGTGAAAATTGGTAAGGATTTTTTTTTTTTTTTTTGTGAGTTAAATGAGGTTTATGTTAATTTTTATTCTCATTTTTAATTTTGCCTTTAATCTCTTTGGATAAAAACGTACATTATAAATGTTTATGGTGCTCAAAAATTTTCTGGATTCCTATAGTGCACACTCTTCAAAAATATCAATCGATCATGATCCCTGCCCTATTTAAGTATACTATTATGCATAGTTTTTGGATCTCTTTTACGCGTCGATAGTGTAAAAACGACAGCGACGATGACGTTCTCGGCAACCACGGATACGTTGTGTATAATATATAATTTATTTTAACATTGTAGTTATTTAGGTGCGCGCAAGAGAGAGCGAGGGCGTCCGGCACGGTGTCCCGGTCACTGACCGACACGGCGGCGGTCGCCACTGCCGCCGCCGCCGCAGCGTCAGCAAGCAGCAGCGGCAACTGCAGCAGTGGCTTTCACCAACGTGAACATATAGCTGCTACAGCATCTGCACTGCCGCCGTTCACGGACGTGGTTTGTGTGATTACGAATAATATATTATAGGAAAATATTGTACTATGTGTAGATAATAATATTATTCCGAAATATTGTTATTGTCGAGCGCAAAACGTACGTCAAGTGCAATTTCGAAAAAAAGAAAAACGCGTCGACACGCATAAAAATCGACGCGTACGGTTCTCCGACGGCCAATGCCTCGGCGATGACGACGGGGGCGTCCTATATAATAATATTATTATTATGACCCGTGCGCCGCAATAATATAACGCGACGTGTGTATATTATAACGCTGTGAGACAGACTCCACGTTATTATATTATAATATGCATTGTAAAACCGTCATGACGTGCTTGCGACGTGCGCAACGGCGGATTTAATCGAGCAAATATACGTATAAGAACATTTGCCAACCGGGCCCTCGCCCGTGGATGGGCCCTTGGACTAAGCCCATCACAATTTTGTGATTCTTAACAATATCGAAAAACGGAACAGAAAACGATTCGATCTAGCAATCCCGGGAACGATGTGTCATGAACTGTTCGTGGTGCATTGACTATAGCCCGAGAAAGCTAATTTAAGCATAATAAGTAATAATCATTGCGTCTCATATGCGTACCCGCATAGTATTGACTATCCGTGGATGCGTGTGTTTGTTCTAAAATATGTGTATTGTCATAATATCGTTTATAATCGTATAAATATTGCATATAATTATTATTATTGCAAATATTTTTAACAACGAGAACAGTAAACAGGGAGAATCTTTACGAGCCTATACAACTAGGTAGTATTTATACATTTTTAGAATTTCAACGATAAATGTATTAATTTAACAATGATGTTTTCTTTAGTTTTCGTACATTTATCTCGTATGTACACGATTTATAGTTGAAAAAATGATTAGATACTTAACTTTAAAAATGGTTTCTTGTAGAAAATTGAATCTAGTTGGTACTTTTCGGAGGTTAGAATAAAAAATTTTCAGTACTTTTGAAAATAATCAAAAAAAAAAAAAAAAATTGGAAAAATGAAATTATTTAAGAAAAACCAGTTTTTGAAAAATCAATTTTTTTTTTGTGTTTATTCAGTAAAGAATAACCAAAAATACTTGATATTGTCATCTAATATCTGTTAAAGCAATTTTTATTCGTAATGTAATCTTCAATATGTTTTGGTTACTTTTTAACTATAGGAATAGGAAATTTTCAATTTTTTTCAAAAAAAATAAATATTTTTATTTAGTCAAATATTTGAAAATTTAATAAAATTATACAGTTTTTCTTAATTTTTAATTAAAAAGAAGATGAATTTAAAGCCACAATAATTTTAATTGAGTGTCTTAAGTTAAAATCATGAAAATTAACAAATTTTTTTTTGTAATTAAAAACTTATGCAATTTTTAATATTTATGCCAATGTTTTGAAAATTTAATACAAGGTTCCTAATTTTGTTATAACTGAAATTAAAAAAAAAAGTTTTACGCAATTCCACAACTTTTTTATAAGTGTCCAAAGTTTAAATTTTGAATAAATTGGAAATTCACACGTAAAAGAAGATCACGTTACACGATTCTTTTTATTTTATATTATTTTCAAAACGAATTACCATAATTACTAGAAATGTTTACCAAATACCAAATATTTAAACAAGTTTTTTAAATACATTATATAATTTTTAGTTATTTATAGACATTTGACAGTTTTGATTTTCTTTTTATAAATATCAATAATTAATTGGTTAAAAAGTCTGAAATATGAATAGAAGGTTCCTCATAAATATTTCATGCTGGAACCAAAATATCTAAAAAATTATAAACATAACTACCACAATTATTTTTTTTCTGGACAAAATCAGATATTTAAACGAAAAAAATTGGTTTTAATCATATCAAAACAAATTTCGTTAATATCAATATCAAAAACTATATCCTGAAATTTACTTGGTGATATAAGCTGACACACCATAAAAATCGTTTTTCATACACAAATTTTATTTCATTGAACCTAAATCGAACACATTACTATGACTTAGATTATCTATGTGTACGACATACACTATATAGTCACTTGTAACTGTACATCAGAGCGGTTACTTATTTTTATCCTAATTTTTTTTTCTTATTCCTATTCGAATGTCGTTTTTTAAATGTGCTCTTATGAAAATTTCACTCGATATAAATAATTCATACAGCTAAAATTCTGACAGTGAATTTTATTAGGTCTTTATAATGTTTGCGGACAGGACGAGATATGATTTTCTCAAATCCGCCTACTAAAGACAGACGTACGGTTTGTTCGATGACAAACAACGCGATCGTCGGTCGCGGGTCACAACTATTAAGTCTTATGCTATCGTTCGCGCAGATCGCGGACAAACGTCCGGTTGTCCGTCGTCGTCGTCATCGTGTTTGCACGTCGCGGCGTCGAACTGGTTGTCCGGCCGCCACTGGACTCGTCGTCGCGGCCCGCGCTGCCTGCAGCGTCGGACGGCCGCGGAGTCTCAAGACGCGCCGCTCTGCTCCGCGCGCGGTCTCTGCTGCCGCAGCGGGGACGGTATCTCGTCGCGGAGGGACAGGGTCTACGCAGCGGGTACAGAGAGACAGCAGCGAGATGACGGACGGAGACGGAATTCGGATGAGTGAGTGAGCGAGTGAGCGAGCGAGTGAGAATATCAGTGAGCAGTCGGAGCCAGAGCAACACACTTCGGGTATACCGCCCCCGAACGATGTACCCACCCGAGGCGGCGGCGGAGCGGCTATATAATATAACAGCGGCGGCGTTCTACAGCCCGTAAACGGTACCACCGCCCTCCACAGCCGGCTAACACACATAATATACTTGTGTACGGGTGTGTGTGAGTGTACATTCATATAAATGTGTGTGTGTACGTATATAATATACAATAAATGTATATACATATATATATGTTATGCAGCTCGTGCGTTAGGGCCCTACGGTCCTATATAGCCTCCTTCCCGCCCGCCAGCCCGCCAACCACCCGACAGTAACTGCGTGGCAGCTGCACCACCGCGCGACCCACTACGCCGCCGTTCCCCAACACAACGCTATACATAAAGAAACTATGGCGGGTGCGCGCGGTGGTAGCAGTATGATGGTGTTGCTGCTGCGGCGGTGGCGGAGGGACGGGGCAGGGGACTGTGAACGGCGCGCACCGGCGGCGCTGTTATAGCAGTTTACTACTACTGCTATTACTACTACACGCACACCGAACCACTACAACTACGGAATATACGTGATGGCGAGGAGGTGTGTGGTGGCGGCGGGTTGAGAGGCGACGTGCGAGTGAGACGGAAATCGGATGGGAGGGATGGCGGGCGGGTGGCGGTCGAGTGGTAGTATGGCCTGCGTATATCGTCGAACCAATGACGGGCGGGCGGTGGCAACGAGAGAGAGACCGTGGGGCGCGCGCGTGGGGGAGAAAGAGAGCCATAACGGAAGAGGCGAGAGGGTCGGACGACGGTGAGACGGGAACGGTGCGAGAGAGAGTGAGCGGGTAAGAGTGAGAGGGACCGCGAACGAACCGGTGACGGGAGTCAGTACGAGCGAGACGGAGAGAAACGACCGTGTACTGTGCTACTACTACTACTACACTACGGTACGACGACGACGATCTACCGCCGCCGTTCGAACTATCGCCGTCGCACGGTTTCCAACGGCGTACTCGGTCGCGATGCACAAAGCAATAGTAGAAGTAGTAGTGGTTGCCGCCGCCGCGTACTAGTAAAATATTATTATTATTAAAGCAGTGCAGCCAACACCCGAATGCGCGCGCGTATAAAACCATAAACGCGGCCACGAGCGCTCGGCCCACAGGACGCCGCTTGACGGTCTTGATGATGTATCCTCTTGCCGTTGCACCACCACGGCACCACTCGCTGTTGCTGTGGATGTTCTATCGCAGCGGCGATGATAATTTTTAAACCGTACGCCGACCAGAGCGGCAGAGCGTCCTCAACCGAAAATTCCCATTTTTTTTTTTTCGTTCTGTTTCGTTCTCTCCGCTTTTGACCTATAAATTATAATATCCTTACTGACCAAAAACGACTCATTAATTTGAACACTTGTCGTCCCAAACATCTGATAATAATATAATATCCACATTCGAAGATAACACACTCTATTGAAAATTAGGCACAACCATTACGTCTTAAGACGATAAAATAGGAGAAAAAATACGTTTGAATTACCTATACTTCACTCACGCGCACTTGGGTGGTCGACGAGGATCGGTGTCGACACTGCGACGCCAGCGCGTTATTACTTATTTCGTTGCATTTAGCATTATATTATTATTATTTTCTTAAGGATTTAAATATTATTTTCAGATATCTACAAATATTATTATTATTTATTTATACACTGAGCCTCGCGAACACGAACGTTGTTACACGTAATCCTCTGCCTAAATAAATTGATCGCAGCACTGCACCGCCGCCTTCGCGGTCGTTACGTAAAATTCGATTAATTACGGAATTCAGAATTAGTTGCGTTCCAAAATCCATTTATGATGTAAATTGCGGCCCCGAGGGCTTTTTTTTTTGTCATCATGACTTATACATAAGTTGTCCAATGGTTATTTTTTCATAAATCTGTACGAACCGAGAAACATATTTTATTATTACTTTTTTTCAGTCATTTTATTCTATTATCAGTTTTTCTAATAAAACGAACTACAACTTATAAAATATCTGAAAAAAATACCTCATACCTATCGATTGTACGTTTTATATATTTAATACTTACTGCAGATTAGTTTATTTTTTTTTTATTTTTTAATAATTACATTAGGTTCTTGGTAACAACTATTTATTTATTGTCTGAAAAATACGAAAAATTAAAAATTGGTAAAATTTATTGTAAAAAATTTCTGATAAAATCAATTGAGTTTTGTCGGTTGTATTAAAAAAAGCAAATAATCTTGACAAGGTTTGACTGATTTTAGTTCATCTTGAACTAATTGGTTTAAGATAACTGGAAATAATTTTCAAAATATGCTAACCATTTTTGAACTATAAATAAAGCTTTAAAATGTGTTTGGTAAAATGTTTTCTTTAAATTATTGTAATGTTAATGTTGTTATACATTGTATTGTATTTTTAGATCTCTTTTTAGATACCAGAAAATATATTTCAATGTTAAGTGTATTATTCAAATATGTAACTAGTAAGTTGATGTTTGATATATGTACAACATGTAGAAAAGTTTTCAATGGTCAAAAAATCTACAATTATTTTAAAATTTTATTCGTCAAATTAACAATTTAATCTGTACTTTGTACTATGTATACTATTAATAATACCTTATATGCAACATCAAGTAATAATATATTATACATGGTGATAACCAATATAATATGTATCTATTATATATTTACTCTTAATAAATTATATGCTGCAACAGGAAAAGCCGACAGATGCAATTGACTATCTCTGTATGAAATAATTTTTATTCTTATCAGTTATCAATTTTTAAATTTAGATATTAAGTAATAGTGTATATTTATAAAATAATTGTTAATTGCATAATAAAAAATATATTTAATATTTCTAGGAACAAAAGGTATTACATAGGTATTTAGTTAATTACATTTATCAGCATTAATTACATTTATTTCTGTAATATTTTGTGTACTAAATAATTATTTAAATTGTCCGTCTTCTGAAACCCTTAGTTGTCCTATTATTATTTGTTTTGTTATAATGGCTTATGAGTAATTTCTAAATGTTTAAAAATAAATGTCTATTGACTTTAAGCATAGACTTTTACAGTAATAGTATAATAATATCATGTTTATACAATTGTTGTTTTGAATACGGTAATTTATTGTATCATAATTTATTTTAATAACAAGCCCTACTATCTTAACCAAGTTCAATGAAGTAAGCTGCAGAGTTGCTAACACTCGATATCTATCTATATTCTGTCTAATTTTTAAATTATAATAACTATGTATATTATGTACGTAAGTATCTTAAGTCAGTGTTTTTTTGTTGTATTTTTTCGTGCTTATGGTTTGAAGTGTTAATAATTGTATGAAGATATATTTGTAAATCTGAACTATATAATCTAAATACCTATTTCATGTATCAGACGTACATTACAGTACTCTGTAACAAATTTAGAAAACAATTAAAAATTCATGCAAAATGTATTTTATTGATAATATTTTAAACAAATACTACAATATTGCAATATTGTAAAAGCAACAATGCTACTAGAGATAACATATAAATCATAAATCATAAATCATATTAATATTTTTTTGCCCAAAAAATACATATTTGAGTAGTGACATCTTAATGAAATGTTTATATAGCTTCTATGTATTATGGTATGGAAAAATGAACCATATAAATATATACTCATTAAAAGTTATTTTTGAAAATATTGATTAATTTTTGAATAAAATATAATAAATTATAAAACAAAAAAGTCATAATCAAACAATTTTGAATTAAGTTTATTTTCTATATTTAACAATAATGATTATGTTTTGAAATTCAAATATAAATTTGTAAATATGAAAAGTATCATTTAATTTTTAAACTTATTATTCATAGAGTAATGTATAATTTCATTTTATACTTATAGGCATAATGAGTTGAATGGTTTGAACTACAGTTCAAGTGTATTTTTAATTCTATTATGAATGATTTTAAGTCAATAGGTATTAAGATATAACGAATGTTTTTTTTTCATTAAATGAAAAGACTTAAAAATAATATATCGTATTAAAAAAAAAACCTTAAAATTCAGATTATGAAATTGTTTTAGGCATTTTAAGTTTGATAATTTTATTTTTTGAGTGAAGTAATGAATAATTTGGTTTTACAATAATGCATGTTTTTTTTTAATTAAATAATTAATTTGTATGTATTTCATAACCTTTTGAAGTAATTTCAATCTTTAAACGTGGTTCTAGTAGCAAAATGAATTGTTTTTGCTTTAAGAGGTCAAAAGTATAAATTCCCAGTATTTTTTAAAATAATCGGGAAAACCCAAACAAGATTAAATTTTACATCAGTTTTCAACAAAATCGATTTTCTTTTTCTTTTTGTTGTAATACAAATAATCTTGGACTTTTAAATCATGATATTCATCAAAATATAAATAAGTTTTTTAGAAATTATACAATTTACAATTTTTTTGTTTTTTAAGCTAGGTATATTTATGGATATTTGAAAATGTTTTATTTTGTTATCTTTAATGCATATTTAATATAACATAGTTTTGTTTCTAGTTCAAAAAAACTTAATAATCTATTCCAAAGTTTCTTGTAAATTGTTCTTTTATAAATTTAAAATAACAAATAAACATAGACAGAATTTTTTATATCAACGGTTAAAATGTTTGAAGTTAAAATGTTGACATCATGAACATTTTAAATTATTCTGTAATTAAAAATGATACCAAATTACTTTTAAAAAATATATACTTGAAAACATTCTTCATATTTAGTTCAAATTCATACTTTTTGAGATTAAAATAAAATAAAAACTTAAAGATACATTTATTTTTTATAAACATTTGATAACCAAATAATTTTCATATCATTTAATATATTTATAGGAAGAGAATAGTAATTTTTCATTAAATAATGTTTATTCATATTAAATTCTACAACAACAAAATAATTATCAATTAAAACTTGAAATATTTTATTATTCCTAAAACTATTATTTCTTTTACACGGTGTAAATTAAAAAATGATTATTTTACTAATTTTTAGCTATTTATAGAATTTGAATTTTGTACTTTTTTGTTTATTTATAAATGCTATTAAAAATTATTTTTCTATATAAAAAAACCTTAACAATTGAACGCGAGATTCTTTATAAGTTGTATTTATAGTAAATTTATAAATTTGTATACATTTTTTTTACACACTTGGAGTTTAAAATTTTATAAAATTAGATTAAACGAAAAATAACAAGAAATATTGATTGCTGAATTGAAACTATGTCTACTTGCATTATTATTTATTTTACATACCTTTACAATGAAATTAAAAAAAAAAATTAGACTAATTTATTATATTTTTATACCATGCACATATATAATAATTTATAATTTTATAAATTATTGACTTTTACTTATAACATAATACATATACGATAAATTATTTAATATAATAATAAGTTATTACTTTATAATATATAAGATGTTTTTAGTAAAAATTAGCCAAATTTACTTATAGTAAATTGAATTGTTTATAGTAATATATATATAAGTTATAAAATATCTTTTGAAATGGATGAAGCTAAAAATCATTTTTTGTATGCAATAATAATGAATAAACATTTATTATTTATCATTGGATTAAAATATTGAACACGTTCATTAAAATATTATATTATTGACCTACTCAATAAAGAAATACACTCAAAATTTACTAAACAGCAATTGTACTTTCTCAGTTTTATAATTTAAAATCTTTTTTTTATGAAATGCTATTTCATTTAATTTTTACATTTATACAATATAATTATCACTAACTATTTTCCAATTATGTACTTAAAAAGTCTTAAAACTGTATACTATCATTTTTATTAATAACATCAAAAAAATAAAATAAATAAAATACACTGGATTATTATACAATGAATTAGTGAATTATATCTTATAACTTTTTTATTACATAATCTGATAGATAAAATGATAACATCTTTATTTATAATTATTATTATCACTTAATGTGTACAAAAATATCACAAAATTTATAATATCCTATCTCGACTACCAATCTCGTACATCTAAAATTTAATATAAGTAACAATAAACTAAAATGAACAAGCTGCTTACAAAATATTTTTTTTAAAATAATTGCTTTCAAATTTATAAAAATTATTATTCTGCAGTCTACAGTACACTATTAAGTTGAGCGAACCGAGACGAGTGGCCGACAACACCCAGTCTCGATATATGGGCCGCTTTTTTTAATAATTTATTATAAGTAATGAATGATTAATCGTTGTAATTAAAATTATATTTAATATAATTAATACGATATTATTGTATTTTAATCCGCATGATAAAACAATAATATTTAAATTAACACACATGGATTTGTTTTAACTTACAATATTAGGTACATAATAATATATTGTATTCCTGTTATTCCTAAGTATGGCGTGCATGTATAATATTACGTTATTACGTATCTTAATATATACAGCAATAGCAACTACGGCGCATTGCCATCGAATGTCCTCGGACAAACCAACAGTTTTAATTAACAAGCCCTCGGAAACGACAATGGTTTTTACGTTCAGACTTCCAATGTCTTTATTCGTTGCACAGTTAGTAGCCAATAAACGGTGTAGGTACCTATAAACACATTTTATATAAAAATATATAAAACGGCAATTCGTTAAAAATTGTTCGCATTTTCCACATTTTCATTTTTCGTATACCCGTGCCGCTCTCGATACGGCGTGCACGATGATATTGGAACGAAACGCGTGGTGTGATATTTATATAATATAGAACGTTCTACGCCGCTCTCTTTGCCGCGTACCATAGCGGAACGTCGTCGTCGTCGTAAATAACAAGGTGGATGGCGGCGGCGGCGGCGGTGGCGTTTCTAATGCAGCTGATAGTAATATTGCGAGTTCGTTTAGAAAAAAAAAGTGTTCTTAGAACTCTAACTTTGCGATTCCAAGACTATTTACCTACATTTACTGTAAGCAATCGCGGTCGATCGTATTGAGAGAAAAAATTCGAATAAAAAATTTACAATCGACTTGGGAAGATTGACAATTTTTATAGGTTTATCGATACACACATCAATAAATTATGTTATAGCTTATTGCCTGTTTTTATTAATATTACAGTGGCGTGGACGTCATACCACCTACCACTATGTTCATGAAACGTGTATGAGTAATAATTAACATAATGCACGTTGCAGGCGAGCTTTTTTTGCTTTGACGCTCGACCATCGACATATTTAGCACTGGAAGTTGCCTTGTACACGTCAAAGCGCTTACTCACTGCAAGCACTAGATTCCAAAATGTACATTGTTGATTATAGAGGTATTGATTATGAAAAATCAAAAATCCAGCAATAATTATTGCTGTTGGTGACAACGATTGCACGGCGTACAGTAAAAACATAGGTACCTATTTAGTATTTTCGCATTGCACGACACGATTGAACCAACTGACGGGGACCATACGATGCTTTATCGGTGGGAAAATGGTCCGATATCCCATTGGCCATAGGGCACCACGGAATCGGGAAATTCCGGCGAAGATTGCGATCACGAGTGCGCTGCTCTGTCGCGTACAGATGAAGGGACGCCGCGGACGAGTGGTTATATAAACTTATTATCGTTATTATTTGTCGTGTGCGTCACAAGAGAGACGTACGCTGCGTATGACTCATACGTTCTCCTCCGACAGATTTTTGTCGCGTTCGTGCCCCAGCTCGCGAGGGTGAACGACGATTCGCAGACGCGGCAGCAAAAACCGTTCACCCACAATGATCCGTCACCCTCGTTTCTACTGCCGATTATTCTCGTTTTTACGCGCGCGATAATAATAACATAATATTATAATACACAGTGTCGTGTATAATAATATTTTAACATATCATAAGCCTGAAACGGGTAAATCGTCTTGTTCGTCCCCGAGGCGTTTCAGAGACGGAGCGCCGTGTACATTATATAATATTATCAAAACATTTAAATATTGTTGTAACAAGATAATAATACTATTTATGTACGATCGAAACGCGACGGAAGCGTACGACATCGTAAGGCGCGCAAGGTGGTAGAACGATACTCTGGTCGTTTTCGTGCAATATTCTCAATATAGTATCATTTTTATTATTATTATTATTATTATGTAGTTTTTCGAATCTGTCGAAAAATGTGTTAATCGCGCGCTTTTTTTTTCTCTATCACTCTTTCTCTCTCTCTCTCTCTCTCTCTTAATAACAAATTCCGAAGGGCATCGCAACCGCGCCGCGTACAGCACCAATGCCGCAGCGACCGCCACGCTCACGAGTTTACGT